>NC_092141.1:2926774-3240774 GCF_043159975.1 Macaca nemestrina | reverse complement strand
AGAAGGCTGGGTGGGCTGCGAACCCCCTGCCAGCTTCCCAGAGTGCCAGGATCCCACTGACTAGAGGTGAAAATCCCAGCTTTGCTCCAAGCAATTGGGCACTTAATTATCTACCATCCCCCACCCCTCATCACTCAGGCGCGTGCCAGCCTTGCGTCCGCAAGCTTATAAGTTCCCTAAACGCATAGAAGATGAGTCTGTCGTCTACACACGGCTGGGTGCAGAGGACGATTTTAATAACTTGCTCTGGGTGACACGGCCACTAACAATACTTCCCCTCCCTCCCCTCCCATCCCAGCCTCAGGGAGACCTGGCTGCTTCCCAGCATCTCAGGACTGCCGTGGGGGCTATATTTGCCCCTCCTGCTAGGACTTCCAGACCATTATTACAGAATCTTCCTCCCTTGAGCCTGGAGCACCTACCTAGGGTCAAAAGTATCATGACATGATGGCTGGACTCCCTGACTCTGAAGCCACTTATGAACCACGCACCCTTTGAGTGCTGCCTTTCATCGTTCTGTGCCTCAATTTTCTCACTTGTCCTATGGGGATAATAATAATAATAATAACACACCTACTTCCTAAGCCCTCAGCAGGAAGAAATGACGCCTGTCAATCTCTGAGCCCAGCGAAGTGCTTGAGCTACAGGTGGATTATCAGCATCGTCGTCCCACTCCTCCCGCCCATGTCCATGAACCCTTCTGAGCCTCTGCATGTACACTGCAGGGCAGCGGCTCTTACCCGGGAGCGCTGACCCTGGTGAGGAATAGCAAAGAACCCCCAAACCCACACCACACACCGACTTTTATATAGTGTCTACCAAGTACTTACACCGATTATCTTGTTTCACCCCAACCACCATGTAAGTGGGTGCTTTCCTTCTTACTTATTTATGGAGGCTTAGGACGGGCAAGGAACTGGTGCTAGTAAGTGTCCGGTGCAGGATTTGAACTCAGGCCGGCCTCCCACCCCACCCCTCTGCCTCCCCATGCGAGGTGACTCCCCCAAGAAGCAGCTCGTTCTTTCAGGCCTTCTTTCTGGCTCATTCCAGGAACAATGGACCCTTCAAACCCTCTTCCATATCCACAGGGCTTATGGCCTCCCCAGCTGCCCTGTTGGGGAAGTTCTGCTTTTTATCCTCCCTGTCCCTCCACAGGAGTCTTCCCAAAGTGCTCAAGAGTAAAATGGCCTCGGGTTGTCAGGGCTAAGGGGATGTGATTGTCTCTTCTCTGCCCCTCCCTCCAGGGCACCTGGTTTCTGCCCGTGGGTTCTGCCTGGTCCCTACGCCACCCACGTCTGGGTCTGGGCTTCTTCCCCATCGCGGTGGGGGTACGTACTCACCTGCATTTTCTCCAGCATCTCAAAGAACTCCGACGACTGAAAGACAAAAGCAGGAGACAGAAAGACAGGGATCAGCCAGGAGGTCCACCGCAAAAGCCTCTTCCTCACCAACTATCAGGAAGCTGCGCCTGGGGCTTCTCCAGGAACCAAATTCACTTGGATCAACAGAGAAGATAATTTGATTTTGCCTTTGCAGGGCTAGAGGGCCGAACACCCCATACAACGAGAGAGAGGCGAAGGCACGCCTGGGCTGGCAAATGAATGGTGCCGGGGGAGCAGACACTCGGCCTCTGTCAAGGAAAGAGGACTGCAGGGCCCTGGGAAAAGCCAAATTCTGCAAACGCCTGGCATCCTCGGGATTCAGCCTCTGGCAGGAGCCATGTTTAGGATGTTTTCAACCCAAAAATGGGGCCAAGGTGTCCAACACAAGTGGCGTTCCAGACCCTGATACAGAAAACCAACTAGTCAAAGCAGAGGCGCTGTGGCCAGAGCAGCTGGGGAAGGTGGAGGGAGGGCCTCCCGTGCCACCTCTGCCTCTGCCTGCCCGGTCCCCTGCCCCCAAGGCACCACTTTAGGACCCTAAAACTGGTAAAGCAAAGCCTGAACTGAGGCCTCCAGGGACCTAGAAGGGCTATTTTTTTTCTTTTTTTCTTTTTTTTTTTTGAGACAGTCTCGCTCTGTCACCCAGGCTGGAGTGCAGTGGCGCAATCTCAGCTCACTGCAACCTCCGCCTCCCGGGTTCAAGAGATTATCCTGCCTCAGCCTCCAGAGTAGCTGGGATTACAGGCGCCCGCCACCACACCCAGCTAATTTTTGTATTTTTAGTACAGACGTGGTTTCACCATGTTGGCCAGGCTGGTCTCGAACTCCTGACCTCGGGTGATCCACCCACCTAAGCCTCCCAAAGTGCTGGGATTACAGGCGTGAGCTACCACGCCCAGCCTAGATGGGTTATTTTTTAAATCCCAATTGCACTTGTCCAAACCTTTAACCTACTTTGGTGCCACCCTTGTGTATCCGGGAAAAACAAAAAGGAGAAAAGGGAAGTGGAATGGAAGCGTGAGGGGCTGGCAGCTCTACCCCAACAAAACACACAGAGGCCACCCCACTTCCTATCCCCTGAAAACAGCTACCCTTCCTCAGACTAACGTCACTGCCCACGTCTGCACCGGGAAGCTAATGAGTGCCCAGAACAGGCAGTCCCCAGTGAAAACGAGAAAAAGAAAGCAGGGATGAGGAACACGGTGTGTGTGTGTCCTCGGTTCTTCTTCAGGCAGAGGTGGGGCCTCCAAGCACTCTCCCTACCTCTGCAGGCACCCGTGAGCCAGAACTGCCTGGAGCTCCCATTGCTCCCAGGAGTCCCAGAACCGCCCTGGGAAGGAGCCTGGTGAAGTCCCTGGAGAGAGCCAGCCCTGCTGTGGACTCCAAACAACCTCTGTCAGGTCAAAGCCAGCGTGTCAGAGGCAAAAAGCCTCTGACCTACCAGCAGCTCAGGATCTGGCATCTGGAAACCCCGTGTATGAATGCACAGAGGTGGGCTTAGGGCACCCACATCCAACTCCCTCGACCAGAAGGGAGCTGTCAAACATCCGGATGCAAACCTCCTCTTCCAACCTGCTCAGGTGCACGTGCACCACCCACGCGGGACATTCTTACCATCTCCAGGCTTAGGAGACCAGGATTACCAGACGTAAAGAGCTTATACCAATCAATAAGGATAGAAAGATGAACAGGAGGAGGATAATGGAGCAGAAACAATCAACATGTTAAATACACAGACCTCTGACCCGCGATTCCACGTCTAACAATCCATCCTCTAACACACTTGCAATGTACACAAAGACAGGCTCAAATGTTCACTGCAGCATTGTTTCTAACAGTAAAAAATAAAAACAACTTAAACGTCTGCAGAAAATTGGTTAAAAGAAGCTACATTCACAGAATAAAATACAAGTACTATAAACTATAGGTCAATAAATTAGGTAACGTCAATGAAATGAACAAATTCCTAGAAAAACACAACCTATCACAACTGACTCAGTAAGAAACAGAAAATCTAAAGACATGTAACAAATAAAAAGATCAAATGAACGATTAAAAAAAACGACGCACAAAGAAAAGCCCAGACCCAGGTGGCTTCATTTGTAAATTCTACCAAACATTTACAGAAAAGTGAATACGAATTCCTCATACTTACTCTCAAGAAAGTCAAAAGAAAGCCCACAGAATGGTAGAAAATATTTGCAAATCATATATCTGATCAAGGACGGGTCTCTACAAAAACCAACTCTTACAACTCAGTAAGAAAAAGACAATTCCATTTAAAAATGGGCAAAGTATCTAAATACACATATCCCCAGAGAAGACATACAAAGGAACAATACGTACATGAAAAGACACTCAAGCCATTAGTCATCAGGAAATACAAATCAAAACCACGAGATACCACTCATACCACTAACATAGCTATGATCAAAAACCAGAATATCACAGGTGTGAGCAAGGACGTGGAGAAATCAGATCCCTCATCTGTTGCTGGTAGGAATGTCAAACAGTACAGCCATTGTGGAAAATAATTTCACAATTCCTTAAAAAGTTCAGCACGGAATTATGACCACATGACCCAGCAATTCGACCCCTAGGAACATACACAAAAGAATCGGAAGCAGGTACTCAAGCAAATACTTGTACACAAACATTCATAACTGCAGCATCCACTCTTGCCAAACAGTGGGTACAACCCAAATGTCCATCAACTGACGAATAAACAAAATATGCTATATCCCTACGATGGAATAATATTCAGCCATGAAAAATAACATACTGATATATGCCGCAACACTGCTGACCTTTGAATGCATTACACCAAATGAAAAAAGGTAGAGATAGGACCAGGTGCGGTGGCTCACGCCTGTAATCCCAGCACTTTGGGAGGCCGAGGTGGGCAGATCACAAGGTCAGGAGAGCGAGACCATCCTGGCTAACACGGTAAAACCCCGTCTCTACTAAAAATACAAAAAAATTAGCCGGGCGTGGTGGCGGGCACCTATAGTCCCAGCTACTCTGGAGGCTGAGGCAGGAGAATGGCATGAACCCAGGAGGCGGAGCTTGCAGTGAGCCGAGATCACGCCACTGAACTCCAGCCTGGGTGACAGAGCGAGATTCCGTCTTAAAAAAAAAAAAAAAAGACAAAAGGTCGATAAAAGACCATGATTCCATTTTTATCAAATGTCCAGAGTAGGCAACCTCATAGAGACAGAAAGTAGATTAGGGATTGCTTAGGCTGAGGAGGATGGGGGATTGGAAGGTGATAGCTAAAAGGTACGGATTTCATTTCAAAGCAATAAAAAGGTTCTAAAACTGAGTATGATGGTGGTTGCACAGCTCCACGAATACCACCAAAAACCACTGAATTGTATACTTTATTTTTTATTTTTTGAGATGGAGTTTTGCTCTTTTCGCCTAGGCTGGAGTGTAATGGCGTGATCTCGGCTCATTGCAACCTACACCTCCCGGGTTCAAGCGATTCTCCTGCCTCAGCCTCCCAACTAGATGGGATTACAGGCGTGCGCCCCCATACCTGGCTAATTTTTGTATTTTTGGTAGAGACTGGGTTTCACCATGTTGGCCAGGCTGATCTCGAACTCCTGATCTTAAGTGATCTGCCCGCCTTGTCCTCCCAAAGTGCTGGGATGACAGGCGTGAGCCACCACGCCCGGCCAAATTGTACACTTTAAATGGGTGATTTTATGATATGCAAACTATATCTCAATAAAGCTGTTCAAAACAACTATGCAATCATTCGAAAAGACAGCAACAGATTTATGTTGCTTACATATGACACTCTCCAAGATATATTAAGTTGAGGGGTGGAGGAAATCAGAGACAATACATTGAATATAATCCCAATTTTATAAAAACGGCCAGGCACGGTGGTTCACACCTGTAATCCTAACTCCTAACATAGGAGGCTGAGGCAGGAGGGTCACTAGAGCCCAGAAGTTCAAGGCTGCAGTGAGCTATGATCATGACACTGTACTCTTCCCTGGGTGACACATCTCTTAAAAAAAAAAAAAAAAAAAAAAAGACACTGTAAAGCTACCTATATTATGTATGCATATAAATTCATAGAAAATGATCTGGAAGACTATACCTCAAACTATCCAAAAGCCATTACATCAGTAAATGAGGGGTCTGGTGCGGTGGCTCACACCTGTAATCCCAGCACTTTGGGAGGCTGAGGCAGGCGGATTACTTGAGCCCAGGAGTTTGAGACCAGCCCGGCCAACATAGTGAAACCCCATCTCTACTAAAAATACAAAAATTAGCTGGGCGTGGTGGCGCACACCTGTAATCCCAGTACTTTGGGAGGCTGAGGCAGGTGGATTACTTGAGCCTAGTGAAACCCCATCTCTACTAAAAATACAAAAATTAGCTGGGCGTGGGGGCGCACACCTGTAATCCCAGCTACTCGGGAGGCCGAGGCATGAGAATCGCTTGAACCCAAGGGGCGGAGGCTGCAGTGAGCCGAGATCCCTCCACTGCACTCCAGCCTGAGTGACAGAGCGAGACTGTCTCAAAAGAAAAAAAGAAAAAAAAAAAAAAACAGAAAAATGTGCAAGGGACATGAACAAATGATTAAAGAACACATATAAAATGACCAATGAACACATGGAAACAAGCCCAACCTCTCTAGTTATGAAAGAAATTAAGATCACAGTAAGATAACATCTTTCACTATCAGGTCGACCAGTGTTGGCAAGGGTATGTGGCAGGAACATATTGCTGGCAGGAAAGAGAAACGGTACAGCCACGGCGTCCAGTCTGCAGGCCCAGGCTGCAGGAGCTGTGGGTGAGTGCATACCGGATACAGCTTTCCTAAAGGCATCATGTGTCCAAAACTTTTAAAATATCCACGTCCTTTGGTCCAATAAACCCGCTCTAAGGAATTTACCCTAGAACAATATCCGGGCCATGCCACAAGAACACACATGTTTGTCCCAGCACTGTTTATGGGCCAAAAAGTGTGAGCGATGGGGAAAGTACCCAGCCGTGAGAGGAGAAGTAAATAAGGCACAGGAGTACACTTATACAATAAACTACCACAAGAGGAGTTGTGTTCATGATGCTACTGCAAAGATTCACAATGCATTGCTAAGTGAGAAAAACAGGGTTTCGAACAAGATGATCCCACTGTTTCCATTAAACATAATGTGTTTGTGTACAGAGGTGCAGGACTGCATCTGAGAGCGTGTATCACCCCCACGGTGAAAAATATCCTGAAGGATACACAACAAAATGAGGCTGAAGGTACGGATGATTTTTCCCTTTTTGCTTTTCAGTATTTATTTTATTTATTTATTTATTTATTTTCTGAGACGGAGTCTCACTCTGTCGCCCAGGCTGGCGTGCAATGGCACGATCTCAGCTCATTGCAACCTCCGTCTCCTGGGTTCAAGCGACGCTCCTGCCTCAGCCTCCCAAGTAGCTGGGACTACAGGCGCCCACCACCATGCCCAGTTAATTTTTGTATGTTTAGTAGAGACAGGGTTTTACCATGTTGGCCAGGCTGGTCTTGAAATCCTGACCTCAGATGATCCGCCTGCCTCGGCCTCCCCAAGTGCTGGGATTACAGGCGTGAGCCACTGTGCCCGGCCTAGGTTCCACGTCTTTGTATTTTGGTTTGTTTTTGAGACAGGGTCTCACTCTGTCACCCAGGCTGGAGTGCGGTGGCATAATCACAGCTCACTGCAGCCTCGACCTCCTGGGCTCAAGCGATCCTCACACCCCAGCCTCCCAAGTAGTGGGGACTACAAGCACCCGCCACCACACCCAGCCAATTTTTGTATTTTTAGTAGAAACAGGGTTTCATCATGTTGCCCAGGCTGGTTTTGAACTCCTGAGCTCAAGCGATCCTCCTGCCTCAGCCTCCCAAAGTGCTGGGATTACAGGCGTGAACCACCGCACCCAACAAGTTCCACCTCTTGAAGAGAGAAGCATCAAAGAATCTGTGGACACATCTTAAAACCAAAATGTCAATGAAGGCTTTTTGCAAGACATGAGATCCCAGACAGACCTTAGAGGATCAACAGAAGGGGGTAAGAAGGGTGTGGCAGCAGGAACTGTATGGGCAAAGGCAGAAAAGAGAATCCATTTGGCACACAGTCAATGAAGAGTTAGTGGATCAGCACGGCTGGCTGGAGGCCTCTGGGTCAGACATCCTGAAGATCAGGCGGGAAAGCAAAGCTGAGGCCTGGGCCTGAGAGATGCTGAACACCAGAACTCAGGCTTCGGCTGCGAGGCGGTGCAGAGCAATTTAGGTTTAGGTGCAGCAGAAACACACAGGAGGCCGCAGAGCCTGGTGGTCGAAGTCCAGGTCTGCAGAGTGGGCAACCTACTACTGCCCAGCTGTGGTGCATGAGGCATGTTAACTTCTCTTCATTCCTCTCTTAAGTTCCTCACCTGAAAATTGAAGCAGGCCGGGCGTGGTGGCTCACGCCTGTAATCTCGACACTTGGAGTGGCCAAGGCAGGCAGATCATTTGAGGTTAGAAGTTCAAGACCAGCCTGGCCAACATGGTGAAACCCTGTCTCTACTAAACAGAAAACTTAGCTGGGCATGGTGGCAGGCGCCTGTCATCCCAGCTACTCGGGAGGCTGAAGCAGGAGAACTGCTTGAGCCTCAGAGGCGGAGGTTGCAGTGAGCTGAGATCACACCATTGTACTTCAGCTTGAGTGACAGAGCAAGATCCTTTCTCCAAAAAAAAAAATTGAATCAAATAGTCCCTGACTTTAGCGCTCTTAGGCAGATGAGGTGAGAACAGGTGTAAGAAGTGCCCAGCCAGGGCCTGGTCTGCGTGAATGCCCAGTAAACAGCAGCTCGGAGAAGGAGCTATTGGAAAGCTGCGTCTGGAAGGACGCTTTGTCCTGTTGGAGGTGGTCTAGCAGCTTCAAGATGGTGTTTCTCGATTTCATCGGTCTTCCCAGAGACAGCGTGTTCAGATGACTGTTAGAAATGAGCCTGGCTGGGCGCGTTGGCTCAACACCTGTAATCCCAACACCTTGGGAGGCCAAGGCAGGAGGATCACCTGAGGCCGGGAGGTTGAGACCAGCCTGGCCAACATGGTGAAACTGTGCCTCTATCAAAAATACAAAAATTACGGCTGGGCATGGTGGTTCATGCCTATAATCCCAGCACTAAGGGAGGCCAAGGCAGGTGAATTACCTGAGGTTAGGAGTTCAGGAACAGCCTGACCAGTATGGCGAAACCCTGTCTCTACTAAAAATACAAAAATTAGCTGGGCATGGTGGCATGCACCTGTAGTCCTAGCTACTCGGGAAGCTGAGACAGAACTGCCTGAACTCGGGAGGCGGAGGTTGCAGCGAGTTGAGATCGCACCACAGCACTCCAGTCTGGGTGGCAGAGCGAGCAAGACTCCATCTCAAAAAGAAAAACAAAAATATACAAAAATTGGCCGGGTGTGGTGGCACGGGCCTGTGATCTCAGCTACTCGGGAGGCTGAGGCAGCAGAATCTCTGGAACTCAGGAGGCGGAGGTTGCAGTGAGGCAAGATTGCACCACTGCACTCCAGCCTGGGTGACAGAGCAAGACTCCATCTCAAAAAAAAAAAAGAAGAAGAAGAAAAGAAAAGAAATGGGTCTGAATGAAGATGCCTCATGGCCTGGGGCTGGCACAGGTGGTGAGAAGGGCTATGATTCAGCCTCAGCCATGAGCAATGTGCTGGGTGGATGATCCCTGCATGGGCAGTACCCAGCAGCTGCAATCAGCCAGTGGCAGCATGGCCTCGGCTGGGCTGGCCCCACTTCTCAGTGACTTGCTGCACTTTCCAATGGGACAGTTGGCAGGGAGTGAGTCTCCTTTTCCACCTAGAAGCAGCATGACTCAGGCCAGCCGGGAACAGCAGCTCAGGCTTTCGGACACACCCTCATCCACACACCCTGAGATGGCCACGTACAGCCAAGGGCACATAGCAGGCACTCAGTTAATGCTCAGGGCACACAGCAGGCATTCAGTTAATGCTCAGGGCACACAGCAGGCACTCAGTTAATGCTCAGGGCACACAGTAGGCACTCAGTTAATGCTCAGGGCATACAGCAGACACTCAGTTAATGCTCAGGGCACACAGCAGGCACTCAGTTAATGCTCACTGACTCACTGGCATTGCCCCAGAGACTAAAGTCCTGCCCGGGGCAGCCTTCGGAAGGGATCTACCTCACCAGGAAGCCAGCCACTAGATTTTCACAGAGGCATGTCATTGGGTCTCCTCATCCATAGCAGCGTCCATGCAGCTGTCTAATGTATTAGCAGCAGCAGCTCTTGCCACCCAAATCAGAGCAGCGGCCAGCATTTCCCCGTGGACTCTGCGTTCACAGCCAGTCAACAGATAACCACGCAGAGCCAGCACTCAGCCGAGGAACTCTGCCTGGGCCCCGGGTTCCAGCCCTGTCCCCGCCGCCTCCCGATACAGAAACAGCCTGGTCTGCCTTCAGAAAGACAGAGAGAGCCCTTGGGGAGGAGGATGCTGGAGGAGGTCCCGGGTAGCAGGGGCAGACGTGAACAAGAACCACAAGAAGCAATTTAGGCTTGGGAAATCTTGAGGAATCTTTTCCAATGTCCCTACTTGCCAGTTCTGGTGCCAGCCCACTGCCCAGGCAGCAAAGCGGCAGAACTGACGGGAAAAGATGATGCTCATGTGAGTCCAGGACCCCCTCTCTCCATCTCACCACCCTGTGCCCTCCCTGCCTCCCCCTGGTCCACAGCAGCTCTACACACGGGCACGGCTTCTCCTGCAGACAGGCAGTCACCTGTTCCTTCCCTCTTGCTGCACCCCAGCTCGTGAGACCCCCGCCCCTGCAACACTCTTGCCTCTCTCTCCTTTCTGACCCTAGCTGGAGAAGTGACACTCACAGGCCCCACCTGCAGCGTGCTGGGTCCCTGCTGGGCTACCTGCCCTGGCCCTGGGCTCCTCTCCTCTGCTTGTGGAGGTGGGAGTGTGTTTATACGTCAGCACCCTTGCTAAAAACCCAGCTCCTGGGAGGCACCACACACCCATGCTCATAGAACGACGCTGTCTGAGTGCTTGCGCCTTTGCGTGGGGCTGAAAACACGACTGCCAACTCACGGGGCTGTGGCAGGGCCACACAGGCCAGCGTGTGCAGAGCCTGGCACACAGGTCGCTCAGTGAGCCCTCACAATCGCCTCATCGCCTCCGCCCACCCCAATCCAGGACACACAGAGGGGGCAAGGCCACGTCACTGGCAAACAAAAAACATTACTAGGAGACAAGGATGGAGGAGAAGGGGTTTTGCACCTCCGTGGGTCCCAGGAAAATGGGGGGGAGATGTGGGCCAGAAAGTGCTGGGGGGAGAAGAAAACAGGTCAGAGTGAGTTTCTCATCCCGATGGAGAGGGAAGACGTGACCAAGGAAAAGGATGTCTGGAAAGTTCTCTACACCCATTTCTGGAAAGCTGGGGGAACTGGGCACGCCCTGGGTGTGGGATGGGATGAGATGCATCCCACGTTGTCTGAGCACTGAGCATGCCACACTGCCCGGCTCCACCGCTGGCCCAGCAGTCCCCATCCGCAGGGCAAGCAGGATGAGAGCCAGCCGGCCACCAGGCTGGCTGCAGAACAGAAGGTCCTCGAGGCAGAGCTCTTTGTTTGCTGTGATCCTCGCCATCTCCCTGTGCTATTAATAGAACTGCCTAGCACACAGTAGATGCTCAATAAACATTTGCTAGATGAATGACTAAGTATTCTGCTAAGCAAGATGCAACGAAGCAGGCAGTGGAGGCCGAGTCTTGGTCTGGGAGTGGCCAGGGCGGGCTTCTCGGGATGGCTAGACTCAGGGCTGGACAGGCCGGTGTTACTGCTATTAAGAGCTGTCTGTGCTCTGGCCACAGACTGCATCCCTCACCCTGGATGGCCAACCCTAGGCCCAGTGGGTGCCTCCAATAATGAACTGTCCTCCAGAATCAGGTCCTGTTCCAACCAAGTCTTCTCCCATCACCCCCGCCAAGCCACCTGCTTGCTCCTCTTTCCCTTCTCTGGTCTCCCTTTTCCACCAACTCCTGCCACTCACGGCTCCTCTGCTGCCAGAGCGTTTCAGAGGTGCCATTTCACTGTGTCACTGGGGCCAGGAGCCTGCGATGGCTCTCTGTTATGCGTGGCTGTGGTAATACCACAGAATCACCCGGGGACTAGTTAAAACACAGTTTCTGTCCAGGCACGTTGGATCACGCCTGTAATCCCAGCACTTTGGGAGGCCAAGGTGGGCGGATCACCTGGGGTTGGGAGTTGGAGACCAGCCTGACCAACATGGAGAAACCCCGTCTCTACTAAAAACACAAAACTTAGCCGGGCGTGGTGGCAGGCGCCTATAATCCCAGCTACTTGGGGGGCTGAGGCAGGAGATTCACCTGAACCCAGAGCAGGTAGAGGTTGCAGTGAGCTAAGATCACGCCACTGCACTCCAGCCTGGGCGAAGGAGTGAAACTCTGTCTCAAAAAAAAAAGTTTCCTAGGCCCCACCCCTAGAGCTTCTGATTCTTGGCCAGAGAACGTGCGTTTCTAACAAGTTCCCAAGTGAACAGCCTTTGAGAACCACTGACCTATGGGGTTAACCATGTGGAATGCTGGTACTGGGTGGGAGGGACCGTCTCTGAGCAGAGATGCCAGAGCAAAGACGTGGCAAGGTGGGGAAGGGTGAGAAGATGGTTGGGTTTTTATAGGACATCTTAAATTAGGCAGACTCATATTTAAATTCTAAGAAAGGACTAGAAGATGCAAATGACTTCAGGCACGAGGCAAGCAAAACCTAAACAGCGACGGGAGAAGGGAAGAGATGGAATCCGTAGTAATTAAAAACCTCCCAACAAAGAACGGTCCAGGGCCAGATGGCTTCATAGTGAAGCCGACCAAACACTTAAAGAAGAATTAACACCAGTCCTTCTCACACTCTTCCAAAAATAGAAGACGAGGAAACACTTCCTAACTCATCCTAGGAGGCCAGCATTATCAAAGTGACACGAAGGAACCACAGAAAATGACAGGCCAATATCTTTATGGATAGAGTCAGAAATCCTCAACAAAATACCAGCAAACCAAATCTGACGACATACTGTTATATTCCATGACAAAGTGGGATTTATCCTAGGAATGCAAGCTTGGTTCAACACAAGAAAACCAATGTAATAGGCCGGGCGCAGTGGCTCACACCTGTAATCCCAGCACTTTGGGAGGCAGAGGCAGGAGGATCACCTGAGGTCAGGAGTTCAAGACCAGCCTGGCCAACATGGTGAAACCCCGTCTCTACCAAAATTCAAAAATTAGCCGGGCGTGATGGCAGGTGCCTATAATCCCAGCTACTCGGGAGGCTGAGGCAGGAGAATCACTTGAACCCAGGAGGCGGAGGTTTCAGTGAACCAAGATTGCGCCACTGCACTCCAGCCTGGGCAACAGAGCAAGACTCCATCTCAAAAAAGAAGAAAATCAATGTAATATATCACATTAACAGGATGAAGAAGAAAAAAACATGATTATCTCAACTGATACAGAAAAAGCACTTGACAAAGGCTAATATCCTTTCATGAGATAAACACTCAGAAAACTAGGAATAAAAGGGAACTTCTTTGACACAAAAGGCATTAAAAAGAAATAGCTAACATCATACTCCATGATGAAAAACGAAAAGCTTTCCCCTCAAGATGAAGTAGCAACAAAACAAGGAAACTCACTGTCACCACTACTATTCGGCGCACTAAAAGTACTAGCCAGAAGAAAGAAATAAAAGGTATCTACCATGGAAAGGAAACAGTAAAACTATCTCTATTTTCAGATAAGATGTTCCTACATAAAAAAACCTCACAGATTGCACACACACACACACACACACACACACACACACACAAAACCTACTAGAGCTGATAAAGGAAGTCTGCAAAATTGCAAAGTACAAAACTCAGTTGTGTTTCTATATAACAGCAATGAACAATCAGAAAAGATAAACAATAAAAATAATAAAAATAATAAATAAAAATAAACAATCGGAAAGAAAATTAAGAAAACAATTCCATTTTAAAATAGCATTAGGCCACGCGCGGTGGCTCACGCCTGTAATTCCAGCACTTTGGGAGGCTGAGGCAGGCGGATCACGAGGTTAGGAGATCGAAACCATCCTGGCTAACATGGTGAAACCCTGTCTCTACTAAAAATACAAAAAATTAGCCAGGCGTGGTGGTGGGCGCCTGTAGTCCCAGCTACTCGGGAGGCTGAGGCAGGAGAATGGCGTGAACCTGGGAGGCGGAGCTTGCAGTGAGCCGAGATCTGGCCACTGCACTCCAGCCTGGGCGACAGAGTGAGACTCTGTCTCAAAAAATAATAATATAATAAAATAAAATAGCATTAAAAATAATAAAATACCTAGGAACAAATTTAGCCAAATGCTGGCACACTAAACACTATAAAACATTGCTGAAAGAAATTAAAGAAGACATAAATAAATGGAATGACATCCCATGTTCAGCGATTGGAAGATTTAATACTGCTAAGAAGGTAGTACCATTCAAAGTGAGCTACCTATCTAACGCAATCTCTATCAGAATCCTAGCTGGATTTTTTGAAGAAATTGAAAAGCTGATCCTACATTTGATAAGGAAATTCCATCCAGAATACTCAAAATCTTCTTAAAGAGGAAGGTCAAAGGTGGAGAACTCCTATTTCCCAATTTCAATACTTACTATAAAGTTACAGTGATCAAAACCGTGTGGTCCTGGCCTAAAAACGGGCATTTGAACCAACACAGTAGAATTAAGAGAACAGAGATAAACCCACACATCTATGGCCAACTGTGTTTTGACAGGATTGCCAAGACCAATCCTAGGGAAAGAATGGTCTTTTCAACAAATGGAGCTGCACAACAACTGGATATCCACATGCAAAGAATGAAGTTGGTAGTTCTTCTTTTAATGTTTTTAATTTTTTGAGCAATCTCTCTGCTGTTTCACATAGCGACTGCACCAATTTACATTTCTACTAACAGTGTTACAAGAGTTCCAATTTCTCCACATCCTCACCGATGCTTGTTATCTTTTGTGGTTTGGTTTTTTTTTTTTTTTTTTTTTTTGGTTTTGTTTTGTTTTCAGACGGAGTCTGGCTCTCTCGCCAGGCTAGAGTGCAGTGGCGCAATCTGGGCTCATTGCAACCTCCGTCTCCTGGGTTCAAGCAATTCTCCTGCCTCAGCCTCCTGAGTAGCTGGGATTACAGGTGCATGCACCACCACACCAGGCTAATTTTTTGTGTTTTAGTAGAGACGGGGTTTCACCATGTTGGCCAGACTGGTCTCGATCTCCTGACCTCATGATTCGCCCGCCTCGGCCTCCGAAAGTGGTGGGATTACAGGCGTGAGCCACCGCAACTGGCCTCTTCTGTGGCTTTGATATTAGCCATCCTAACAGGTGTGAGGTGATATATCACTGTGGTTTTGATTTGCATTTCCCTGATGATTAACGACCCTCTCATATACCTGTTGACTACTCGTATGTCTTCTTTGGAGAAGTGTCTATTCAAGTCTTTAGTACACGTTTTTTGTTTTGTTTTGTTTTGTTTTTGTTTTTTGGAGACAGAGTCTTGCTCTGTCACCCAGGCTGGAGTGCAGTGGTACCATCTCGGCTCACTGCCTCATCCGCCTCCCGGGTTCAAGCGATTCTCCTGCCTCAGCCTCCCAAGCAGCTGAGATTACAGGTGCCCACAACTATGCCCAGTTAATTTTTGCATTTTTAGTAGAGACGGGGCTTCACCATGTTGGCCAGGCTGGTCTTGAACTCCTGACCTCAGATGATCTGCCTGCTTCAACCTCCCAAAGTGCTGGGATTACAGGCTTGAGCCACTGCACCTGCCCCTTTAGTGCACTTCTTAAGTCAGGTGAGGGTTTTTTTATTATTGAGCTGTAGGAGTTCCTTATACATTTTAAAAATTGACCCCTTATCTGATATACGGTTTGCAAATATTTCCTCCCATTCTGTAGGCTGCCTTTTCACCCTGTTGATTGTTTCCTTTGCTGTGCAGAAGCATAATAATTCTATCTCTATAAAATAGCTAGGATGGGTAAATCTATAAAGACAGAAAACAGATTCGTGATTGCCAGGGGTTTAGGGGGAAGAGAAAGTGGGGAGTAACTGCTTAAAGGGGTACTTATTTGGGGATGATAAAAATATTTTGGAACTAGGCCAGGTGTGGTGGTTCATGTCTGTAATCCCAGCACTTTGGGTGGCCAAGGCAGGCAAATCACTTGAGGTCAGGGATTCGAGACCACCCTGACCAACATGGTGAAACCCCATCTCTACTAAAAACATAAAAATTAGCCAGGCATGGGTGGTGGGCGCCTGTAATCCCGGCTACTCGGGAGGATGAGGCAGGAGAATCGCTTGAACCTGGGAGGCAGCCACTATTTACTTATCTCTCACTAAGCTGTCAAGCAGAAATGCGAGCTCAGTGTTGCTGAAGTGTTCAAGATAAGCCAGAAATCCAAGATAAGCCAGATTTTTGGGTGAGTCTCCCAATTTTTGTACCTGGATGACACAAAATTTTAAAAATCTCTCCGTGGACCAAACGCAATCATTCTGTGAGCCAAATCAGCCCCCAAGTTTCAGCCCCAAACACAAGTTTTAAGCGATGAAAGCCACTGAATGTTGCTGAGCTGGAAGATGAGATGATACGACGCCGTGCTTTAGGAAGTCCCAAGGCATCCTCTGTTGAGCACTGGTGATGTGCCAGGCCGGCACGAGGCACTGGATCAGGCAGTTTACAGACGCCACTCCATACGCCTCACACGTACTCAGGAAGGGAGGGCGGGAAGGTTGGAGACTTAGAGTGGTTAAGTAACTTGCCCAAAATGAATCCTGATTCAAATTCAGATCCAGCAAGGTTTACCAACTCAGCGTCTCACAAGCACGTCTGACAGGCACCTCAAACTTCCCAACTTAGAGTCCAAAGCAGGAACTCTCATTCATTCTTTCCCTCTAAAGCCATCTCGGTGACACTCAGGACAAAGCCCAAAGAGTCGGCCGGGCGCGGTGGCTCACGCCTGTAATCCCAGCACTTTGGGAGGCTGAGGCGGGTGGATCACCTGAGGTCAGGAGTTCAAAACCAGCCTGGCCAACACGGTAAAACCCCATCTCTACTAATAATACAAAAATTAGCTGGGCGTGGTGGTGGGCGCCTGTAATCCCAGCTACTCTGGGGGCTGAGGCAGGAGAATCACTTGAACCTGGCAGGCGGAGGTTGCAGTGAGGAGGTTGCAGTGAGCCGAGATGGCGCCACTGCACTCCAGGATGGGCGACAAGAGCAAAAACTCTGTCTCAAAAAAAAAAAACCCCAAGAATCATCACTGATTTCTTGATCCCTCATCCCCCACGTCCAATCCTCCTGGCAAGTCCACCGTCACAAGGCATCCCATATCTCACCAGCTGTCGTCACCTCCACTGCCTCCCTCATCTCACGGCACCTCAACTGGACAGCGCCTCGGGCTCCTGCCTCCTTCCAACCCCCCTCTCAAATCGGTTCCCCACAGAACAGCCACATGGCCTTTTAAAAATTTGTTTCTGTTGTTGTTTTTTATTTTCCTTTATTTTTTAATTTATTTCTTAGACGGAGTCTCGCTCTGTTGCCCAGGCTGGAGTGCAACGGCACGCCTTCAGCTCACCACAGCCTCTGCTTCCACCTCCTGGGTTCAAACGATTCTCCTGCCTCAGCTGCTCGAGTAGCTGGGATTACAGGTGCACGTCACCCCATCCAGCTAATTTTTGTATTTTTAGTGGAGACGGGGTTGCGCCATGTTGGCCAGGCTGGTCTCAGACTCCTGACCTCAAGTGATCCACCCGCTTCGGACTCCCAAAGTGTTGGGATTACAGGCCTGAGCCACTGTTCCCAGCCCACGTGGTCTTTTGAAAGATCAATCAGATGAGATCAGTTCCCAGCTTAAAACTCTCTACTATGCCACTACCCACACCCTGCCAGGGTCCAGAGAGTTTGGGCCATTTCTGTCTGGTCACAAGGTCCCTGGTCCCCTCACGGCATTCTGGAGCCCATGGTAGTGCAGCCTGAGACTGGGGAACTCCTTGGTCCAACCTTACAAACAAGTGTCCTGTCACTCCTCACACTCATCCCTGAATTTTCACCCTCGAGAAAAAGATCTTTTTCCCCTAGAGAAAAACATGACACGGCCAAGGAGGGAGAAGAAAGGCAAGAAAACAGCCAGTCCCGGGCTGGCAGCAGGCAGGAGAATGAGGAAGAGCCTCACAGTCCCCACCCGGCCAAGTCCACCTGGGCCCCCCATGTTCACCAGGAGGAGGCACACAGGGCCTGCCAAAGCTGGAACAGGGGCCTGCAGAGCCTGCAGGGACAGTGTGGCTTGGCAGCAGAGGACCACGACCCACACTCTCCTCGCTGGGCCTCACACTAACCACACTCTGAGGCTCGGTGACAGGACACAGGATCCCCAGAACCACAGCCCAAAGAAGAGAGGGCGGGACCCACAGCCTGGCCAGCTCCAAGCGTCCAGGCCAGGCGGAAGCCCAGCTGAGGAGTCCCTCTCTCTCTCGCCCTGGAAACTCCCACCGGGGCACAGCTTTTGGCTGGCCGTGGTCCCCTCGGGCCCTGGCAGGGAGCCGAGAAGGCTTCCCAGAAGAACACAGAAGTGAGTTCTCTCCAGCCCCCCTGCCAGGACCCACCTCGAATCTCCAAGCCAGGGAGGAAAGGCCCGGGTGCTGAGTCTGTCCCCTGCCCTCCACGTCCCCCACCCAGAGGCCCCCCCTGTCCCTGGTCTCCGTTCCTCCTTCCCCTGAGCAGAGGGTGCTTCCATGACCCATGGCAGGCAAACAGCCACTTGGGGCTCCCTGCCAGGTGACAACAGGAGAGGCTCTGTTCCCCACCCCCTCCAGGCAGCAGGGCCTGGACGGACATCCCTCCACAGCCCGGGGACACTCACGAAAATGTACTTTAAGAAATCCATCTTCCGCCAGGGCCTGTGTCCTGAGAGTCGGGGTCCTGCTGCCTTAGCACCACTGCAGCTGCTGCTACCACCATGGCAGCAGCTCTGCTGACGCTGGACAACTTCCTTCAGATCAAACAAGGAACTGCAGGACTTGGGTGTCCGCCCGAAGCTGTTAGTCCACACTGACTAGCGCTGACCTTTGACCTGTCCTCTGCCACGGGTGTTCTTCTGGGGAACCAGGGCTGCTGCAGCTGCCACACGTCTTATGTCTGTTTGTTTGTTTTTTTTTTTTTGAGACGGAGTCTCGCTCTGTCGCCCAGGCTGGGGTGCGGTGGCCGGATCTCGGCTCACTGCAAGCTCTGCCTCCCAGGTTTACGCCATTCTCCTGCCTCAGCCTCCCTAGTAGCTGGGACTACAGGTGCCCGCCACCTCACCCGGCTAGTTTTTTTTTTGTATTTTTTAGTAGAGACGGGGTTTCACCGGGTTAGCCAGGATGGTCTCGATCTCCTGACCTCGTGATCCGCCCGTCTCGGCCTCCCAAAGTGCTGGGATTACAGGCTTGAGCCACCGCGCCCGGCCACGTCTTATGTCATAAGGGCAAAGGGGTCCCTTCCAAGGGCAAGGCCCCATGCCAGCAGGTGATGAGTGGATGCCCACTGGGGCCTAGGAAGGTAAAGGGGTGAGAAGCCTCCTCCCTCCATCCCTGCCCTGAGTTCTCAACACCGCTGGTCTACGAGGTCAGACGGAAGGCAGAACTGGGACACAGGAAACTAGCAACAGTGTCAGGCCTGAAGGAGACCCCGGTCTAGTGTGTTAGGAGACTCCAGCAGGTCGGCCGGGCGCGGTGGCACATGCCTGTCATCCCAGCACTTTGAGAGGCCGAGGCGGGCGGATCACGAGGTCAGGAGATCGAGACCATCCTGACGAACACGGTGAAACCCCGTCTCTACTAAAAATACAAAAAAAACTAGCCGAGCGAGGTGGCGGTGCCTGTAGTCCCAGCTACTCGGGAGGCTGAGGCAGGAGAATGGCGTAAACCCGGGAGGCGGAGCTTGCAGTGAGCTGAGATCCGGCCACTGAACTCCAGCCTGGGTGACAGAGTGAGACTCCGTCTCAAAAAAAAAAAAAGGAGACTCCAGCAGGCTCCACTTGATGGGGGCCTCAATCTTCCCTTCTTTGAACTGGGAAGCCCTCTCTGCAAGAAAAATAAAAACAAGTAAAAGACAGACCAGTGCCTGCATCTTTAGAGGCATTCCCATGCACCTCACAGAACCTAAGAGGTGTGAAGAAAGAGCTAAAAGGCAAGGTGGCTCACGCCTGTCATCCCAGCACTTTGGGAGGATGAGGTAGGCAGATCACCTCAGGTCAGGAGTTCGAGAGCATCCTGGCCAACATGGTGAAACCCCGTCTCTACTAAAAGTACAAAAATTAGCTGGGCGTGGTGGCGGGCGCCTGTAATCCCAGCTACTCAGGAGACTGAGGCGGAGGATCACTGGATCCCCGGAGGCAGAGTTTGCAGTGAGCCGAGATTGTGCCGCTGCACTCCAGCCTGGGCTACAGAGCGGGATTCTGTCTCTCAAAAAAAAAAAAAAAGAATAAGAATAAGTGGTGGCTTGGAGGACTGGAAAGGGGTGTGCAGAGGCATAGGGAACTGTTTTCTTTGAGGAACAGCCTGCTTTATTTTTTTTTGAGACGGAGTTTCACTCTTGTTGCCCAGGCTGGAATACAATGGCATGATCTCACTGCAATCTCTGCCTCCCAGGTTCAAGAGATTCTCCTGCCTCAGCCTCCCGAGTGGCTGGGATTACAGGCGCCCATCACTATACCCGGCTAGTTTTTGTATTTTTAGTAGACATGGGGTTTCACCATGTTGGCCAGGCTGATCTCAAACTCCTGACCTCAGGTGATCCACCTGCGTCAGCCTCCCAAAGTGCTGGGATTACAGGCATAAGCCACTGCGCCCAGCCAGATATTTATTTTTTTTATCCAAGATGTTTTGTGTAGGTTTTGTGTGTGTGTTACTCTGTTTTAAAAATAATAATAACATGGTTTAAATAAAGATAGCAGTGCTCATGCCCTGTAATTATCTTACCAAAAAAAAATTAAAAATAAATATAGCAAATGGCTGGGGGAGACACACCATGAGCTCAGGGCCCAGAGGCACCTAGTGCTGTGGGGAAAGAGGAGCCAGCCCCAGCTCAGCCCAGGGCTCCCCTGGGTCTCACAGTCTCTTTCCAACGCTAACAACACGTCACACTCCATACCCATCCAGGGCCCTCAGTTCTGTTCCAGCTTTGGGAGGAAAGCAAGGTCTCCAGCTTGGAAGGAAAGGAATGAATGTTTTAAACCCTCAAAACAAGGCAGTGTGGTGTGGGAGAAATAGCCCCAGACCTAGTGTGGGGCAGACAAGCTACTGACTCGTGGCTCTGCTACTGACAAGCTGCGTGGGCTGGTCACTCAGCCTCTGAGCCTCAGTTTCTATGTCTATAAAATGGGAGAAATATAACCCGCTCTGCAAAGTGGCTACAGAATAGGACACGACGTACATGCTGTGTCCAGAGCAAGGTGAGACACGAAATGTCCTCTGTCAATAGCACTTGTGACGATCATCGATCCTTCCTCCCAGCCCTGGCTCCGTGCTCGCTCCCTGCTCCTGCCCAGCCTGCCACCAGACACAAAGCCTGTCTCCTGTCTCCAGCACAGCCCTATCCTGTGCTCGCTCCAGCTCCAGAACCTCACAGCCTTCCAAGGGAGAAGAGAGGCCAGGAAATGTCTCCAGGGACTGGGGGAAGACACAGCTTAATCGAGGCCAGGCAGAGAAGACCTTGGCACGGGTCCATCCCCGGGGGCTTGAAATGATGCTGGAGGTCACAGGATAAGGGAGGAGAGGAGCATAGCTCTAGGATGTGAACTGGGCCACCTCCCTCCTTTGGAAGCTCCATGTGCTAGAGGGACCCCTAGCTGCAGACAGGCCTGGCAATGTCCCTGCCAACTCAAAATTCTGACATAAAAGACCATCTTGAAGAAGCCCTATTGTCGAGTTCATGAGCCTCGCTGTCCCTACTGAGCCCTTCTCTCCTTTCCTGGAAAAAGGGACCCAGGATAAGGCTGGTGCATCCTCTACATCCTTCCAGCTCCCTGCTGCACGTGCTGCTGGCCTGGCTCATCTCCACTCCTACTCAGAGCCAGTGAGTCATTCAGCAGTGTCCCCCCCACACCCTGCCACGCCCATTCCTGCAGCCCCAGCCTCAGGAACCCACGTGGCATGGCCCAAGCTGTTAGGACAAGCCATACCCAGAACACTTCTGCAACCCCCTTGGCCACAGCATCCCAGGGTCCGGAAAACCAAGGCTCCAAGCTCCCGCCTCTTTGCAGGAATGCGTACAGAAGGAGCAAGGAAGAAGAGAGATGGAGAACGAACTTACTGATCTCCTCCGGGCCAGGCACTGGCTAGAGCTGGAGACCCAAGGACGATCACCCTCGGTCCCTCTCCTCCTTCCCACTCCACTTTATTCGCTAGACTCCTACTTGTCCTTTCGGTCTTAACGTGGAGGTCACCTCCTCCAGGAAGCCCTCTTGGTCTCCACCCTCCTCCCTGTCCCCAGGTGGTACTCCCGCCCTACACATGCCCTATCCAATCACTTCTCTCTCAGCCTTAAAACTTCTTGTTTAATTGTCTGTTTTCCCCGTTTCATCTGTAATCCCAGCACCTGGCACACAGGTGCTCAGTAAACGCTTGCTGAATGAATAACTGAATAAAGGAACTGACTTCAGTCTGGTGACTATGACCATCACAGAAGCAAATAATTACAATCCAGAAAACAAGGAGCAAGGAGCATGGGTAAAGCCCACGCCTGCCTGCCTGGGCGCACAGAGGAGTGGGCAACGGCTCTCCTGCAAGGAAGGGGCTCCTGCAAGGAAGGGGGTCCTGCAAGGAAGGGGGTCCTGCAAGGAAGGGGGTCCTGCAAGGAAAGGGGTCCTGCAAGGAAGGGGGTCCTGCAAGGAAGGGGGTCCTGCAAGGAAAGGGGTCCTGCAAGGAAGGGGGTCCGGGAGGACTTCCCAGAGTTATTCCCTCCGTTTTGGAGATAAAGCCGTGGAGGTAAAAAGGAAGTCAGGTCTGCCTCTCAGGGTACACAGTAATAGAGTGAGACACAATATCACAGCCCAGGACCCATTCCTACCACCTCCCATTTGACCCTCACGATCATCCATTTCGGCGCACCAGGGGAGGGTAACTAAAGCTCAGAGAGGTTAACTGGCCTGCTGAAGGTCGCACAGCCTGTTCATAGCAGAGTCAAGTGTTCTGAGTGAAAAGACGTTGGAGGCAGGGAGGAAGGACAGGAAGAGGGAGGAAGGTGAGTGCGTTTGTCTGTGTTAACCTCAGAGGGCACAAAGGAGAATCTGGCTGGCGGAGGAGGCCCACGGCCCCTGGCAGGGTCATGAGCAGAAAGCAGTGTGGCCACACTCTGACATCCTCTCCATGGCCAGGGGAGGGCCCGAGCCAAGAGAGGGAGTCCCAGAGGCAACCAAGCAAAGAAGAAGGCATGAAGGCCAGCGAGACAAATAGTACCTAGGAGGCAAAACTGGCCACCAGCCACTGGAGGTGGAGACAGGGAGAGGAGATGGTGGTCTACACACATTTCCCCGCTGTCATGTTCCTCCTGAACCTCTGAATGAGACCTCTCTTCTCTCGAAACCAGAAACCCCACGATTAAGGATGCCCAGCCGTGATCATTCATTCATAAAACACCCCAGCTGGAGCAAGCCCGTCAGATCGGCCGCCTTTCCTTCCTTGCTTGTCGTTTTTCGTCAGCAGCTGCAGTCCGGTGAAGAGAGCACGGCACCGAGAATCAGACAGACCAGCCTCCGAATCCCAGCCCGGCCACCGGCCAGCTGTGAGGCCTCGTGCCTCACTTGCCTCCTTTGTGACACTAGAGTAATGATCCCCACCCTCCGGCACTTCCAGAGATCAAATGAGACCACAAATGTGAACGTGCTTGACATTGCACCAGCGACCGACCAACAAATGTCTATGGGTTCTGCATGTATTGGATTTATAGAATCAATTTCAGGATGGGGGCAGGGGGGTGACATTTATTGAGCTCTCACTCTATCTGTCAGACCCTTGACTAAAGATGTGGGACGTTCTTTTTGTTGTTGTTGTTGTTGTTGCTGAGACAGTCTCGCTTTGTCGCCCAGACTGGAGTGCAGTGGCCCGATCTCAGCTCACTGCAAGCTCCGCCTCCCGGGTTTACGTCATTCTCCTGCCTCAGCCTCCCGAGTAGCTGGGACTACAGGCGCCCGCCACCTCGCCCGGCTAGGTTTTTGTACTTTTTAGTAGAGACGGGGTTTCACTGTGTTAGCCAGGATGGTCTCGATCTCCTGACCTCATGATCCACCCGTCTTGGCCTCCCAAAGTGCTGGGATTACAGGCTTGAGCCACCGCGCCCAGCCGGCACGTTCTTTTGTGTGTGTGTGTGTGTGTGTGTGAGAGAGAGAGACAGAGTTTCACTCTTGTTGCCCAGGCTGGAGTGCAATGGCACAATCTCAGCTCACTGCAACCTCCACCTACCAGGTTCAGGCAATTCTCCTGCCTCAGCCTCCCAAGTAGGTGCGATTACAGGCACCTGCCACCACACCCAGCTAATTTTTTGTATTTAGTAGAGACAGGGTTTCACCATGTTGGTCAGGCTGGTCTTGAACTCCTGATCTCAGGTGATTCACCTGCCATGGCCTCCCAAAGTGCTGGGATGACAGGTGTGAGCCACTGCGCCCGGCCTGACTATGTTCTCTTATCTGATCCTCACAACCACCTGTGAGGCAAGCGCTATCATTACAGCCACTCTGTCGTTGAGAAAACTGAGGCTGAGAGTTAAACATCTAGAACAACAGGCAATGCAAACCCGTAGTCAGCCTCCAGGGTCCAAGTTTGGAGCCTCCACACTCGCAGGGCTCGGGTCTGCTGTCTAAATCAGCTGGTTGATACAGATGGAAGAGGATGCTGAGAGACCAAATCCCACCCGTCTTCCCTAAAGCTTTTCTGAAGCCCCTCAGCCGGAATTCCCGTGGCACTTGAGCTGGTTTTGGTAGGCGTCATATTCTGTTTCACACGAATAGCTAAGATTGACCTTTCCTCTATACTGCACACCTTGCAGGCAGAAGCCATGTTTACACACACCACAGTTGTGCACACACCAGATTTCATCAACTCTTAAAGGACATCCACTGTCAGGTGCACATTATTTTGTGCTCCACTAAGAAAGCAAAAATGTTTCCAATTACACATTATGGTGTGCTGTTGCTTATGACATGCCTCCTGATTTCAGAGTTGTTAAATGAGAAGGAAGAAAGTGTCTCAGAAGCAATGAAATACAGTAGTAGACACTCAGTAATTATTTGTACTCAGTAATTATTTCTTGGGGTAATGGAAAGAACACTGGATTTGAAATCTCAAGACTCAGGTTTGTGTCTTACCCGCTGGCTAAAAGGAGTATTTCATTTTCTCTTCTGCACAATGGGGAAATCATTCTTCTCTTCTGCAAGAACAAGAAGAGTTCAAGAAAGTGCTTTATAAGGCCGGGTGCGGTGGCTCACGCCCCAGCACTTTGGGAGGCCGAGATGGGCGGACCATCTAAGGTCAGGAGTTCAAGACCAGCCTGGGCAACATGGTGAAACCCTATCTCTACCAAAAATACAAAAATTAGCCAAGCATGGTGGCGCATGCCTGTAATCCCCGCTACTCAGAAGTCTGAGGCAGGAGAATCACTTGAACCCAGGAGGCGGAGGTTGCAGTGAGCCGAGATCGCACCATTGCACTCCAGCCTGGGTAACAGAGCGAGACTCTGTCTCAAAAAAAAAAAAAAAAGTGCTTTGTAAACAGTCAAGTACTGAACCAACCTAAAGTACAAACGGCATAAAGACAAGGCATGGATGACGGACGCCATCCGTGGCTACGAGCAAAGTCAGGTGACCCTGTGGGTATTTGCAAGAGGCTCTGTAAGAACGTGGCTGCCTTGGGGTAATTGGCCCCATTTTTCCAGGAAAACAACTGGAGCTCCTGCTTCCAAGTTGCCCGCGCTGGTTAAGTGCAAGGTTCCTACGCCACAGAAACTCTCCGAGGCAGGCTTTGCGGCGTCAGCTGGCCGAGCTCCTGGTCCTGTTCCGGTCCTCAACCTGAAACTTCCCAGTCTTTCCCCAAAGTGAGGCTCAGCTTCAGGTCTAAGCCTCTTGGTGGGGGAACTGGAAAAAAGCAGCTCTGGAAATCTCATCAGGTTATTCAAGACTGACCTTGCCAGCTCTGTAACAGGGTCAACCAGAGGGTTAGGCATTCTAGGAGGGGCAACAGCCCAGGCAAAGGCCTAGAGGCAGGAAAGCGAGCAGGGGGCTGGTTTGGCATGGGTCTCCCCAGCAGCCACAGCTGTGGCCCCGTCTTCTCCGCCGTGTCTCTCTCTGAAGAATGGGAATAAAGAGCCCCCCAGGCTGAGAGGGTGGGAGAAAAGGGAGGTGCTGGCCTCCTGGAAAATCTCTGCTTCCCTCCAAGCCTCCTTGTCCCTGGAAAATGCAAAGTGCCATGGGCTCCGCAGCTTGTACTCTCTCCTAACTGGCCCTGGCAGGCAGGTGTCTGGCTGTGTCAGAGGCACGGCTGGCCCCCTCCCTCACTCCGCGGTGGTCTCTGCCCCCCAGGCAAGGTTCCTCTCTACACCAGGCACTTTCCAACTTGCTCACCCGCCCACACAAGTCCATTTCCTTCCACTCGCCCTTCTCTCTTCCCGCCCTCTCCTGCCCACTGTCTGGCTGGCTGGCTGGTGGAGGAGGGAAACCACAGCCATGCTGCCCTGCACGTGGGGACACTGGGCCTCCTCCCCTCTGCCAAGCAAGTGTTGAGAACCAGGCACTCCAGATCCCGCAATCCCAGCCTCGACCTGTGCCTGGAGGAGGAAAGAGGCTGAAGAAGCTTGTGGGTTTGCCCATCCAGAGGGAACACATCACAGACCAGATGTGGAACCTGCACCCTGCCCACGGTCCCTGCTCTTTTTTTCTTTTTTTTGAGACGGAGTCTCGCTCTATCGCCCAGGCTGGAGGGCAGTGGCACGATCTCGGCTCACTGCAAGCTCCGCCTCCCAGGTTCACACCATTCTCCTGCCTCAGCCTCCCGAGCAGCTGGGACTACAGGTGCCCGCCACTGCGCCCGGCTAATTTTGCTGTATTTTTAGTAGAGACGGGGTTTCACCGTGTTGGTCAGGCTGGTCTCGAACGCCTGACTCTTTATCTCAGAAGCTGTCTCCTGCCTGAGCTCCCCTTCCATCTCCCCCACCCCTCTGGACAGAGTCCAGCAACATCTCAGGGGACCATGAACTCAGCAGCCACGGAGGAGGGTGGCCTAGTCCTGCCAGTAACTTGGCTAGGACCCACAGCTCACTTCACGCATCTCCAGAACAAAGATTCTCTATCTATTCTCTCTGTCCCACTCAGTCCCAGGGCTGTGCAGATCAGACTGAATCAAAAGTTGCAACCCTGCTGCTCTCGTTGTATTTTCAAAAAATAATAAAAAATAGGCCGGGTGGGCCGGGCGCGGTGGCTCAAGCCTGTAATCCCAGCACTTTGGGAGGCCGAGACGGGCAGATCACAAGGTCAGGAGATCAAGACCATCCTGGCTAACATGGTGAAACCCCGTCTCTACTAAAAAATACAAAAACCTAGCCGGGCGAGGTGGCGGGCGTCTGTAGTCCCAGCTACTCGGGAGGCTGAGGCAGGAGAATGGCGTGAACCCGGGAGGCGGAGCTTGCAGTGAGCTGAGATCCGGCCACTGCACTCCAGTCTGGGCGACAAAGCGAGACTCTGTCTCAACAACAACAAAAAAAAAAATAGGCCGGGTGCGGGGGCTCATGCTTGTAATCCCAGCACTTTGGGAGGCCGAGGCAGGCGGATCACGAGGTCAGGAGATCGAGACCATCCTGGCTAACATGGTGAAACCCCGTCTCTACTAAAAATGCAAAAAAAAAAAAAAAATTAGCTGAGCGTGGTGGCGGGCGCCTGTGGTCCCAGCTACTCAGGAGGCTGAGGTAGGAGATTGGCGTGAACCCAGGAGGCGGGGCTTGCAGCGAGCCGAGATCGTGCCACTGCACTCCAGCCTGGGCGACAGAGCAAGACTCCGTTTCAAAAAAATATATAAATAAATAATAAATAATAAAAAGGATGCAACCTCACAGAATTTCCAAAGTGAGAGGCATCATATGCCAAGACACACACCACATACCGACTACCATTCCTCCCTCTCCTCTCCCTGAGCTCTGGGTCCCACACTTGTTATGGGGTGTGCAGTTGGCCACTCTCCTTCCTCCTCCACTGGGGCTGCAGTTGTCCCCCAGAGAGACCATGAGGTGCCCCGTCACCACTAGCAGCCTTAACTGCTCCAGAACTTGGCCGCTCCAGCACCTCCTTCCTGGAGACCCCCAGCCAGGCAGCTTCTGCTTCAGCGCAAAGGAGGAAAACAGCGTCCCATCCCCCATACCCACATCAGCAGCAGCAAAAGCAGATTTACAGATGAGCTAAACCAGAATTTCAATTATCTGGGCTCTTCCTGTTAACATCCTCCTCCACCTGGGACAATGGATTACTGGGACTTCGCCGGAGCCGTACCTGGCCTAGTGCAGAGCAGGTGTTCATCAAACGTGCTGGACTGAGAACTGAATATATCATTATATATCTTCGTGCTGCTGGATTGCACTGAGTAAAGGGCAGTGTCAGAAAAGGAGTCATGAGAAGCTGGAAATTTGGGGGGCTTGTGCTTCTGATGTGCCTGAGAGATACCATCTCCATAACCCCAACTCATCCCCAGCATCCCTTCAGAGACCCCACCCACCCTTCCCCTCACCAGAGGGAAGAGGAAGGCTGAGCAAGGCCCCAGCCTCCTCACTTGCTGGGAGTTTCATTGCAGGCTGACCTGCAGGAAGAGGGGACGTCTGCAAATTGCATGTTCTGTTCCTTTCCCATCTTCCAGTTCATGATTACTTAAATAAGTGCTTCGGTCCCGAGTGATTCCAACAGTCAGTCAGTCCCCAGGCTCCTACAGCCTAATTATACATGAACAACTGCGTGGGGACTTTAATACGAAACAGCTCTCTTCCCTATGAGCTGTATGTTAAATAACACGATTGCCCCACCCCCTTTTGCCAGCTGGGGCTGAAGACGGGGGTGCTGGGGCAAACGGAGGCCCTAACGAGGTTGGGGTAGGGCAATGGGCTGTCCTTCCCGGCCCCACTGTCCTGGCTGGGGGAATCACTCAACTGCAGACACATTCACACCAACGTGGTGTCCCACAATACCCACCCCCAAACAGACGTCCAAAACACCTGATACAACACAGAACTACCCAAAACATTCACAGTCACGTTCACCCGACACACACACACACACACAAGAAACACTCACTCCTGGCAAACATACACACCTAGTCCTCAGCCAGGTTTATCAGTCCAAAAGGCGGGGATCATGGCTCAGCTGTACACACCCTCCTGCCATGAAGAGTTATCATCTGTTGTGGTTTCTCTTCCTTTTTTTTTTTTTTTTTTTTTTTTGAGACGGAGTCTCGCTCTGTCACCCAGGCCAGAGTGCAAGGGCGTGATCTCGGCTCACTGCAGCCTCTGCCTCCCAGGTTCAAGCAATTCTCCTGCCTCAGCCTCCCAAGTAGCTGAGATTACAGGGCGTGCCAGGCCTGGCTAGTTTTTTGGTACGTTTGGTAGAGATGCAGTTTCACCACGTTGGCCAGGCTGGTCTCAAACTCCTGACCCCAAATGATCTGCCCGCCTCAGCCTCCCAAAGTGCTGGCGTTACAGGCATAAGCCACCGCGCCCAGCTCTTCTGTTTTTTTGTTTTTTTTGTCTTTTTTTTTTTTGAGACGGAGTCTCGCTTTGTCGCCCAGGCTGGAGTGCGGTGGCCGGATCTCAGCTCACTGCAAGCTCCGCCTCCCGGGTTTACGCCATTCTCCTGCCTTGGCCTCCCGAGTAGCTGGGACTACAGGCGCCCGCCACCTCGCCCGGCTAGTTTTTTGTATTTTTTAGTAGAGACGGGGTTTCACTGTGTTAGCCAGGATGGTCTCGATCTCCTGACCTCGTGATCCGCCCGTCTCGGCCTCCCAAAGTGCTGGGATTACAGGCTTGAGCCACCGCGCCCGGCCAGCTCTTCTGTTTTGTTTTATATTTTATTTCTTTGTTTCGATTTGGTTTTCTTTTCCTTTTATTTTGGTTTTGTGCAGTTTCTAATTTGCCTGTCCCGTGGTCCCCCACTCAAGCACACAGGCAACATAAGAGGCACACAGAGTAAAGGAGGACACGTTAGAGACCTCAGTCTTTTTCTTACAATCCAACTGCTTTTCTACCAAAAGAGATCGATGCCTCTGTGCGTGTGTTTGAAGCGGCATTCCCACCTGGCTCTGAGAGCTGGTGCTGCCTTGCAGACCTTGGGCTGAAGCTGCAGGCCAGGCAAGACCGAAACACTGGATGAGCCTGCAACGCAGGAAATGCAGGGCAAGTGGCAGAAGCTCCCACTCCGGGTGAGGAAGCTGCCACAGCCCCACTCAGGCCTGGTCTAATGAGGTCTCCAGGGCACCTGAGCACTGAGGCTGGCAGTGGACACGGGGCAGGGTCCGAGTTCCTGGCCGCCTGACCCTCTGGGTCTACCCAGCTGGCACAGTGAGCAGCTGGTGGACTTGTCACCCCTCCCCAGACCCCCAGCCCCAGCCACAGGCTCCCATCTGGTACTGATGGTATTGGCCACAAGAGGGCCTGGTGAGCCATTGTGGGAAGGTCTAGACCCACAGCTGGGGCAATCCGGCTCCCGGTCATCTCCCAGCCAGCAACGGATGAGGCTGAGGCATTTGACTGCAAGGTAGATCCATCACGAAGAGAGTCCTGGCCTCTTACAGTGCCAGACACCCTTCCAGGAGCCTTTCTGTGCTACACATGGCAGGTGACACACTGTGACCCCAAGGCACTAAACTAGGAGGTCCTTTGGCCACACAGCTACTCAGAGGGAAGGGTGAGCAGGGGGCCCTGGGAGTGACGAGTCTGCTCATCTGGCCCTGTCCCCTCAGGCCTGAAGGACAGGCCATGTCTACTGGAGAAGGGGGGTGCACTGGTGATCTGGGTTGCACCTACAAGGCTCAGGCTGGGCACACACCCTCAGGACCGTCATCTCCTGGAACTATCAGGCAGCCTGGATCGGGGCTGCCTCTGGAAAACAGGGTACCCAGGAAAGAAGCCCACTGCCTTCGTGGGGCAGGGCAGTCCTGGGGTCTTTGCTACCAGGGGCATAACCTGGCCTTGAACATAAGAGCCAGGGAAGGGGAGGAAGCCTAAGCAATGGAAGAAGGCAAGCATGAGGCACATGTACGGAAAACAGTCACCCTCACCTGCTCCCCATGTTGATGCCAAACGATCCCTATCAGGAATGACTTTACTAGGAACCAGCTCACCAAGTGCCCTGGGAGATGCCCCAGGAAGCCATGTGGCACCTCCAGCAAAGAGGAGGCTGGCCTACCTTCTCCCACCCTCCAGATGGTGCACCCCTTCCTCTTAATAAATGCCGCCCATCACAGACACCTGGCGGGGCCAGTGGATTGCCAGATTCCAGCCCTCATTCATCGCCTGTGCCAGGTGCCCAGGCACACCCTCCGCAGGCCCTGCCCCCTCCACAGCCTCTTTGCAGCCCAAGGCAGACAGAAATCTGCATGAGCTTCCCCTGCCCTTTTTTTTTTCCTGCTTGAGATGGAGTCTCACTCTGTCACCCAGGCTGGAGTACAGTGGCGCGATCATGATTCACTGCAGCCTCAAATGCCTGGGTTCCAAGGATCCTGCCACCTCAGCCTCCCAAGTAGTTGGGACTACAGGTGTGCACCTCCATGCCCAGCTAGTTTTTGTTTTTTTAGAGACGGGGTCTTGCTCTGTTGCCCAGGCTGGTCTCGAACTCCTGGCTTCAAACAATTCTCCTGCCTCGGCTTCCCACAGTGCTGGGATTACAGGTGTGAGCCACTGAACCCAGACAGCTCCCCACCCTGGAAGCTCCATCCAGCCAGTGAATCCAGACCAGCCCCAGAGTCTCTCGGGAGCCTGCCCAGAGCAATCGGGATGATAGTCCGCATGAGGCTGAGGCTATAATGGGCCCCCCCACTCCCCATCCCTCACAACAGCTGATGACCAATTCCCAGAAGAGACCATCTGGGTCTCGGTGCAAGGCCCCCGCACGCATCGAGCGAGGAGAATTAGAGATTATCGGTGGGCTGGAAGGCGCTGCTGGAGTGTTTGCCCGCCAGTGATATTGAATTTTAAACATGTGTGCCTGTTTACTCGTCCTGCCGGAGCCTCGCTGACTGCCCCGTAGCCAGGCAACGCTATCTGACCTGGAGGACCAGGAGGGGGGACTTTCCGTGCCAGGCAGGTCACTTGGCGAGGGTTATCTACACGCTGCTAGTCTGAGCAGAAGGCAGTGCCTCCCTCCCCTCCCACACCTTCCCACCCTCACCTCCAGGCGACCCTAGACCCGCAGGCTGTCAACCACGGACAGTCCACTTTGTCAGGACCAAACAGAGGGTGCCCCTGCTCCTGGGAATGAAAGCAGGGGCATGATTAGAACCGGATAGAAGCAGATTGCAGGATTAGGTGTCATTATCAATGTGGGAGCCGGCTTTGCTGTTTCCCCGCCGGCCGCACGGAGAGCCAGCGGGTTGAAATTGCAACAGGAAAGATTCGGGTTAGATGGGAGGAAGGTGGCGACGTGTGAATGGGAAGCGGACAATGGCACCTTCTTTCAAGTAAAATTGGGCAGGTCCAAATCAGAGCTGGACAAAGCTTAACGTGTGTCTTTTTTCCTTCCCCTCTCAAGGAGTGAGTGGTGGCTTTTGCACCCGTTGCTGGGGGATCAGCGAGCAGCTGACTCAAGGTAACAAAACCAAGGTTGTAGGTCCTCTAGGCTGGCAATGTGTGTGCTGTGTCCCTCTTCTCTCTGTGGAAATGCTTAGACACATATACCATCCCCGCCCTTCAAGTCCTATGGTCGTGGGATCAGGGCAAGGATATCTGATACCATATCATCAGTCACTATCATCAGTCACGGGCTCGCAAAACAACGAGATCAGGCAGGTGAAGAATTAGTCCCAAACCACGGAATCCCACAGAGGGAAGGCCAGCTATGCGGTGGGCTGGCCAGCCTTTCCTCTAGGAAGCAGGTAGAGATGCCCGTTTTACAGACGAGTACCCAGGTCCTAAACAAAGTCCATGAAGGTGGGTCCTTGTGTTAGGCCAAATAATGCCCCCCAACACTCACCCAGAGGTGCCCTTGTCCCAATCCCCGAAACCTGGGAATGTGTGAGGTTACGTGGCAAGGGGGAGTTCAGGTTGCGGCTAGAATTAAGGCTGCCAGTCAGCTGCCCCTGAGATGGGAAGAGGGGCCTGGATGATCCAGGTCCGCCCAGTGTAATCAAAAGAGTCTTTGTAATGAGGAGGCAGAAGAGAGGACATCAGAGAGACCGCGGTGTGAGAAAGATGTGCTCCAGCGTGGCCGGCCTTGAAAACAGAGGAATGGGGCCAGAATACAGGTGACCTTCTAGGAGCTGACAAGACAAGAGGATAGATTGTCCCCTGGAGCCCACAGAGGGAATGCAGCCCTGGCAATGTCTTATTGTTGTTGTTGTTTCGAGACGGAGTCTCGCTCTGTCACCCAGGCTGGAGCGTAATGGTACGATCTCAGCTCACTGCAACCTCCACCTCCTGGGTTCAAGAGATTCTCCTGCCTCAACCTCCCAAGTAGCTGGGACTACAGGCACGTGCCACCATGCCCAGTTAATTTTTGTATTTTTAGTAGAGATAGGGTTTCACCGTGTTGGCCAGGCTGGTCTCAAACTCTTGACCTCAGGTGATCCGCCCACCTTGGCTTCCCAAAGTGCTGGGATTGCAGGCGTGAGCCACAGCGCCCACCCCTGGCAATATCTTGATTTGATCCCAGTGACACCCATTCCATACTTCTAACCTCAGAACTGTAAGATGATAGATTTGTGTTGCCTTAAGCCACTAAGTGTGTGGCCATTTGTGACAGCGGCCATAAGAAACTAACAGAAACCTCCTGACAGGTTCAAGGACAAGCTGGCTTTGGGGGAAGGAGGAACTGTGACACTCTGGCACTGTGCCTCTGAACTGCTCGCCTGACTCCCATTCTCAAAACCACAATGCTCTGGGGCGCAGATTCACAGTGTGTGGTGAGTTTTATTGTTGTAACTGCCTTGAAGCTCTGAGCTGCCCCTCAAGAAACCAAGTCTACTCTCCTGACTTCCACCAGGTCCAGGACTCATGCAGCAAGGAGAAAGGCTGCCAAATGGGTTGTTGAGATCATGCCGTGTGAAGAGGATGAGGGCACTGGTGGAGGTAGGGCTGTCCACGCCAAGTCAGGCTGGACCAATGGGCCAGGAGGCCTGGGCTTCCTGGCTCCTGCCTCCATGAATAACACTAAGCTCAGTTATCCCCAGGGCTCAGCCTTGCTCTGCTCTGACCAGGATCCTTTTTTTTTTTTTTTTTTTTTTGAGACAGAGGCTTGCTCTGTTGCCCAGGCACAATCTCGGCTCACTGCAACCTCTGTCTCCCAGGTTCAAGCAATTCTCCTGCCTCATTCTGCCGCGTAGCTGGGATTACTGACACCCGTCACCATGCCTGGCTAATTTTTGTATTTTTAGTAGTGACGGGGCTTTCGCCCTCTTGGCCAGGTTGGTTTCAAACTCCTGACCTCAGGTGATCCACCTGCCTCAGCCTCCCAAAGTGCTGGGATTACAGGCATGAGCCACCACGCCCGGCCTGACCAGGTTCCTAACCTGGCCCGGCCCCACGCTGACTGGACCCTCCCCAGGCTTTGCGGACCCACCTTCCTGCTCCTCAGATCTGACCAGGGCTGCTGGCCTCTGCTCTCTGCTTTTCCATGCTGGTGTTTGAAGAACTCACTCTGAGCTCTGTGGCCTGGAAATACCTTCCAATCCCCAGAATCAACCTCCTCTTAGAGAAACGGCAGGGAGAGCACCATCCAGGGAATTCCTGACCTTTTCAGCTTACCCTGGCACTGGTGTGGCTCTGTGTCCCCACCCAAACCTCATCTCCAACTGTAATCCCCACGTGTGGAGGATTGGATCATGGGGGCCGTTTTCCCCGGGCTGTTCTCATGACAGTGAGTGAGTTCTCATGAGATCTGATGGGTTTAGGTGTCTGGAAGCTCCGCCTTCCCTCTTCTCTTTCCTGCCGCCTTGTGAAGAAGGCACTTGCTTCTCCTTCATGATTGTAAGTTTCCTGAGGCCTCCCCAGCCATACAGAACCATGAGTCAATTAAACCTCTTTCTTTATAAATTACCCAGTCTCTGGTATTTCTTGTATTTATACTGCTATGAAGTATTTCTTTATAGCAGTGTGCAAATGGCTTATCTTGCATCACTTTCGGAGGAGGGTTTCTGTGGTTCTTGCTTCCTCACAGCCGTTACGCCTTCAAAGAACAGAGATCACATCTTCCTGGTTCAACCAAGAGTCACCAAGCACGAGGCCAAGTAGACAAGAACCACAACTCCTGCCTCCTGTCTCCCACAGCTCCTGCCTCCTGTCTCCCACAGCTCCTGCCTCCTGTCTCCCACAGCCCAGCTCTCCAGACCACAGAACTGACCACCGCCAAGGGGCACTCACATACAGTCCCGAACCACATCTGGAATCCACAGCGGGATGAGGTCAGGGCGCCACTGGGGATCTAATCTCATTCTCAGAATTCTCCTGATCCCCATGGCATCTCTGACATGAGATGCAATTCTGGTCTCCTCTGAGCCTGGGCCACCCACCAGGACTACCCCCTGGGAAGAAAGAGCTCTAGAAAGAGCCACAGGTCATCTGGCGAAGGTCTCAAACCCAGACACCTTCAGGGACCAGAGAGGATATAGGCTCCAAGACTAAACAGGACTGGGGAGGGGACATTCCCCCTAAAGAATATTGAAATATTTTTTTAACATCACATTGGCCAAATAAAACATATTTGAAAACAAACTCAGCCCACCCCACCAATGTGTGATCCTCGATGAAGCAAACCCAACTCCTCCACCAGCCCCATCTCATTCCTCTTTCCCCCTCCACCTCCAATGCCACTGGCCTCTCTTCTCCATCTTCCACCCTCCTTCCCTCCTTCCCTCTTTTCCCCTCCCCACCTCCGATTTCCTTTCTCCCAAATTCCTCCTCTACAGCAGATGATGGCACCCGGCCATCCACCCCCACTTCTGGCTTCCCGTGTAGAGACAACCAGCCCCAGCCATCCTATTAACATCTGACACTTCAGAAATTTCTCAGTCCTGCGGCCAGATCCAATCAGCTCAGCCGTGTCACTTGCTAACAAACCCTATTCGCTCGTGTAACTGAGCCGCATTCGCTCCGGAGATGGGATCTGCTTCATTCCCACGTGTAACTGAGCCACAGCTCAGAACACTCCCTCCAGGCGTCTGGAGGTGCAGACCCTGTTACTCAGCCTGCTCTTCCAAGAACAGCAGCTCCCCTCAAAAGCACTCTCGGCCGGGCGCGGTGGCGCACACCTGTAATCCCAGCACTTTGGGAGGCCGAGACGGGCGGATCACGAGGTCAGGAGATCGAGACCATCCTGGCTAACACGGTGAAACCCCATCTCTACTTAAAAAATATACAAAAAACTAGCCGGGCGAGGTGGCGGGCGCCTGTAGTCCCAGCTACTCAGGAAGTTGAGGCAGGAGAATGGCGTGAATCCGGGAGGTGGAGCTTGCAGTGAGCCGAGATCGCACCACTGCACTCCAGCCTGGGCGACAGAGGGAGGCTCCATCTCAAATAAAAATAAAAATAAAAATAAAAATGGAGCACTCTCAAAGTTCCCAGGCTGCACCCTCTTTCCTCTAAAATCACCCGACTCTCATATTCAAAGCAGGGAGCCAAACTCTGTGTTTAAAGTTGAAATTATCTTTTAAAATTAATATCTCTACCCCAAAGGCTTGGTTCTTTTTATCATAATCTTTTTCCTCACTGTCAGAGAACTCCTAGAGAAATCCTTTTTTTTTTTTGAGACGGACTCTCGCTCTGTCGCCCAGGCTGGAGTGCGGTGGCGCGATCTCCACTCACTGCAAGCTCCGCCTCCCGGGTTCACGCCATTCTCCTGCCTCAGCCTCCCGAGTAGCTGGGACTACAGGCGCCCGCCACCTCACCCGGCTAGTTTTTTGTATTTTTTAGTAGCGACGGGGTTTCACCGTGTTAGCCAGGTTGGTCTCGATCTCCTAACCTCGTGATCTGCCCGTCTCGGCCTCCCAAAGTGCTGGGATTACAGGCTTGAGCCACCGCGCCCGGCCCTCTTAGAGAAATTAATATCTCTTACAGAGAGGAAACATTTCTCTAAACTTCAGCAACTCCTTCTGAGCCACTTGTTTATTTCTTTTTCACTGGTTAATGCAAGGAAAATTGAATTTAACTCTCTTTATTACAGAGGAGCACAAACAGTGTGATCTCATTTATGTGTGCCTCTATCTATGTGTACGATGCCAAGATATCTGGACGATTAGCAAATGGTAAGAATGGATACTTCTGGATGGTAGGATTATTATTAGGACATTATTCATTTTTTTAATTTTCTCTGTACGATTGCTTTAACTTTATAATAAGCATATATCATTTTATTTAAAATTGTCTGGGGTGTTTTATATTTGCTGGTTACTCGAACACACACAAAAAAAAGTCTTATAAAAATTATCGAAGAAAACAGCTGGGCACGTTGGCTCATGCCTGTCATCCCAGCACTTTGGGAGGCTGAGGCGGGTAGATCACCTGAGGTCAGGAGTTTGAGACCAGCCTGGCCAACATGGTGAAACCCAGTCTCTACTAAAAATACAAAAAAAAAATTTGCCAGGCGTGGTGATGTGCGTCTGTAATCCCAGCCACTCCAGCTGAGGCAGGAGAATCTCTGGAGCCCGGGAGGCAGAGGTTGCAGTGAGCCAAGATTGCACCACTGCACGCCAACCTGGGCAACAGAGTGAGACTCTGCCTCAGAAAAAAAAAAAAAAAAAGGCTGGGTGCGGTGGCTCATGCCTGTAACTCCGGCATTTTGGGAGGCCGAGGCGGGCAGATCACAAAGTCAGGAGTTCGAGACCAGCCTAGCCAACATGGTGAAACCCTGTCTCTACTAAAAATACAAAAATTAACTGGGCATGGTGGCACGTGCCCGTAGTCCCAGATGCTCGGGAGGCTGAGGCAGGAGAATCGCTTGAATCCGGGACGAGGAGGTTGCAGTGAGCCAAGATTGCGCCACTGCACTCCAGCCTGGCAATATCAGCGAATTTCCGTCTCAAAAAAAAAGAAAGAAAGAAAGAAAGAAAGAAAGAAAGAAAATATTAGGCGCTTTTTTGTTCATTGCCACATCCTTAAGGCTGGATCAATCAATGAGGATTCATTGACAACCTATTGTGAGTATTTATTAAGCACCAACTACTAAGTGTTTATGAAGCACCTGCCATGGGCCCCATATGTACCAGGTCCTGGGGCAGCAGGGATGGGAAGGTCATGCTCTGCCCCATTTGTGTGAGCTGGAGCTGCACCGGGTCCTCCCAGCCCCACAACACCCTGTACCTCACACACACACCCTTGCAGTCTCACCTGAATGACATTCAACTACACAAGGAGGAGCAGGTGCTGGCAGAGCTCAGAGCCTCACCAAGCTCCCGCCAGGAGCTCCCAGGAGAGGGCAGCCCTGACCTCATAATGGTGGCCCCCAAAAAGATATGTGTGTATCCAGGAACCTGAGCATGTAACCTTATTCGGAAAAAGGGTCTTTACCCATGCTGCAGTCTGAATGCACGTGTCCCTCCCAAGGTGACGGTATGAGAAGGCGAGGTCTGGGGAAGTGAGACCAGGTAATAAAGGTTCCACCCTCGGCAATGGGATTAACGGCCTCATAGAAGGCCTGGGGGGATGAGGGAGTCCCTCCTGTCCTTCCGCCTTCCTCCCTGCAAGGACACTGCAAGAAGGTGTCATCTTAGACACAGAATGTGGGCCTTCATCAGTGAGTCTCTGGGAGCCTCGATCTGGGATTTCCCGGCCTCCAGCATGGTGAGAAATAAATGGCTATTGTTTGTAAATTACCAAGTCTAAAGTATTTTGTTGTGACAGTCGGAAGAGATTGAGATAACAGATATAATTTTAAGATACGAAGGAGTTTGAGACGAGATCATTCTGGATTACCCGGGTGGGCTCTAAATCCAAGGACAAGTGTCTTAAAAGAGACACACAGAGGAGAGACCCCCAGGGAGGAGAGGAGGGAGCCACATGAAGAAGACAGAGAAAGAGGGCAGAGCCCCCAGTCAGAGACAGGCCTGGAGCCACCAGGCACTGGAAGAGACAGGCAAGGAGCTTCCCCTGGAGCCTCTGGTGGGAGCACGGCCCTGCTGACACCTTAATTCCAGACTTCTGGCCTCTAGAGCTGTGAGAAAATAAATTGCTGGCCGGGTACGGTGGCTCATGCCTGTAATCCCAGGACTTTGGGGGGCTGAGGCGGGTGGATCACCTGAGATCAGGAGTTCAAGACCAGCCTGGCCAACGTGGCAAAACACCGACTCTACTAAAAATACAAAAAATTAGCCGGGTGTGGTGGCTGGTGTCTGTAATTCCCAGCTGCTTGGGAGGCTGAGGCAGGAGAACTGCCTGAACCCAGGAGGCAGAAGGTGCCGTGAGCCAAGATCACGCCACTGCACTCTAGCCTGGGTGACAGAGTGAGACTCTGTCCCAAAAAAGAAGAAAAAAAAAAAAAGAAGAAGAAGAAAAGAAATTCCTTTTATCCTTTTATTTCAACCCATCAAGTTCATAGCAATTTGCTCTAGCAACCCTAGGAATCAAATCTACCCCCAAGGCCTGAAACTCCATCTCCACACTCAGCCAAGAGCACAGATCTGCTGGGGGCCCCTGGGGTAAAAAGCCAGCAGGAGGGGCACGCACAGGAGGAACCCACTGAGGCACAGATCTACGCAGGGTACATCCCTTCAGGAAGCATCACAGAACCCACCATCCACCGGCCTCTGAAGCCCCAGACACAGCAGGCTTGAGTGTCAGGTAAATGACACTCTTGGATGGGGGTAGCAGGTGGGGGTGGATGTCAGAACACAGAATCTGGCGGCATCCCGCTGCTGAGCCGGTCTCAGTGGAGAAGAGTCTATGGCGGCTGGCAGAGAAGAAGAGCGGGATTATCAATGGAACCACCCTACGCGTGTTTGGCATATTGACCATGATAAGAACCACTACTGTCCATTATGTGCTGATATTCGACACCTGCAGGAAGCCTGGCACCTTACGGAGCCCTTGTCCGCCTGCTTCCTCCTGTAATCCTTGCAGTCACCCTACAGGGTGAGCTCCGTTCTATAAATGAAGAAACCGAGGTTCACAGAAGATGACTGAACTGCACGATGTCACACGACTGGTTTCTAAATCCCAGGAAGAGGCAAGACCCAGACCCAGCACCATCCCGTGGGGGAGGCAGGACCTGAAAACAGGCAGGGACATCACAGACCCAGGGACTAAGTTCTGGGGTGGGATGGCTGGTCAGGCCTCCAACGGCAGGTGGGATGCCTGGGGTGGGGCGGGGGGCGCTGGGAGCATCCCCTGGGTGACACCCTGAATGCCAAGTGCTCTATAAGTCTTCTGAACGCCAGCAAAGTGAGCCAGAGCCGAGCCCTCACCAACAGGCAGAAAGAGGCGAAGAGCACGACAAGAAAAAGGGAGAGGACAGCCTGGGAACACAGGGAGACCCCGCCTCTACAAATTAAAAAAAAAAAAATCTGTTTAAGCCTAGCAGGGCGTGGTGGTGCACACCTGTGGTCCCAGCTCCCTGGGAGGCTGAGGTAGGAGGACTGCTTGGGCCCAGAAGGTCAAGGCTGCAGTGAGCCATGATCGTACCACTGCACTCCAGTCTGGGCGACAGAGAACCTGTCTCAAACAAAAAAAAAAAAGAAAAAAGGAGGCCAGATGTGGTGGCTCATGCCTGTAATCCCAGCACTTTGGGAGGCCGAGGCGAGTGGATCACCTGAGGTCAACAGTTCAAGACCAGCCTGGCCAACATGGCAAAATCCCACCTCTACTAAAAATATAAAAATTAGCCAGGTGTGGTGGCGGGTGCCTATAATCCCAGCTACTTGGGAGGCTGAGGTAGGAGAATCGCTTGAACCCAGGAGGCAGAGGTTGCAGTGAGCCGAGATCGTGCCACTGCACTCCAGCCTGGGCAACAGAGCAAGACTCCATCTCAAAAAATAAAAAAATTAAAAAAGAGAAAAGGAAAACGGAGAGGGCGACGGAAGGAGGGCCTGGCAGCCAGTCACCTTTACCATCAGCCCAGACTCCCAGACCATGGGCCACTCAGGCTAAAAGGGCAGCTGTACCCCTGCCTGGCCCCCCATGGCTTTTAGGCCCTGCCCCCCACTTTCTCATGTTCCCCACAAGGTCAGTATCTATCCCCGAAATACAGACTCATTTTAATATCAGCTACAGGCAAAAGGAGTTAGGAAAGAAACTTCTGATGAGGACAAACTGCTCATAAAACGTATTTCAAGGCCAGCCTCGGGCCTCTCCACAACCCCGAATTACCCATGTCTCGACTCAGGCCCAAAAACCTTTATGAAGATGGCGACCCTGCAGGTTCTTTCTGCTCCCTCCCCTCGCCGGGGCCCCCTGTTTAGGTCAGATTCAGAAGGCAAGAGTTGGAAGCACAACTCAGAAATATGTTCCTTCCTCCAGGTCTGGCTCAGATGCTGGGCTGGATCCTGGTTTTTAGCCTTTTTCCAAGACCCTCAAGGGCATCCACATTTATCAGGCAGGGTTTTGAGTCTGATACACAAGGCTCTCGTAGGGCCACCCACACAAAATGTCAATCCTTGTTCATTCCACAGACAGGCCCCTCAGCTGCGGGCACCTGGCAAGGCAGAAATCAGGGCACCCTGACAAACTATATTCACAGAAAACCTGGTGTACTTCCCCCCCAGTCTCTCTAAGCATTGCTATTCTCCGCACATTTCAGAAACACAGTGTTTTGGAGGAATAATAACGACTGATATTTACGTAGCACTTACTGCATACCGCTGTTCTAAGCGATAAAGGCATATCATCTCAATTAATCTTCACTAGAGCCACACAGGGCAGGTACTCTTACTATCCTTGATATAGTTTGGGTTTGTGTCCCCGCCCAAATCTCACATGAGACTGTAACCCTCAGTGCGGGAGGTGGGGCCTGCTGGGAGCTGACTGGACCACAGGGTGGATTTCTCATGAACGGTTTAGCACCATCCCCTCCCTGGTGCTGTCCTCGACATTGTGGGTGAATTCTCATGAGATCTGGTTTAAAAGTGTGCGGCACCCTCCCTCGCTCCCTCACTCCCGTTCTGGCCCCGTGACGTGCCTCCTCCTGCTTCGCCTTTAGTCATGAATAAAAGTTTCCTGAGGCACCCCAGCAGCCAAGCAGATGCCACCATCACGCTTCCTGTACAGCCTACAGAACTGTGAGCCAGTTAAACTGCCTTTTTTTTTTTTTTTTTTTAAGATCGAGTCTCCCTCTATTGCCCAGGCTGGAGTACAATGGCACGATCTCGACTCACTGCAACCTCGACCTCCCAGGTTCAAGTGATTCTCCTGCCTCAGCCTCCCGAGTAGCTAGGATTACAAGTGCCCGCCACCATGCCTGACTAATTTTTATATTTTTAGTAGAAACAGGGTTTCACCATATTGGCCAGGCTGGTCTCGAACTCCTGACCTCATGATCTGCCCGCCTCAGCCTTCCAAAGTGCTGGGATTACAGGTGTGAGCCACCACACCTGGCCAAACCTCCTTTCTTTATAAATTATCCAGTCTCGGGTATTACTTCAGAGCAATGCGAGACAGGACTAATACATCCCTATTCTACAAAAGAGGAAACTGAGATGCGCAGAGGTTATATAGCTAAGAAGTGGGTAAACTTTGGCCAGGTGCACTGGCTTATGCCTGTAATCCCAGCACTTCCGGGAGGCTGAGGCAAGTGGATCACCTGAGGTCAGGAGTTTGAGACCAGCCTGGTCAACATGGTTAAACGCCATCTGTACTAAAAATACAAAAATTAGCTGGGCGTAGTGGCACGTGCTTGTAATCTCAGCTACTTGGGAGGCTGAGGCAGGAGAATCGCTTGAACCCAGGAAGTGGAGGTTGCGGTGAGCCAAGATTGTGCCATTGTACTCCAGCCTGGGCAACAGAGCAAGACTCCATCTCAAAATAAAAATGAATTTTAAAAAGCAGGGGTGGGGGCCAGGCATGGTGGCTCACGCCTGTAATCCCAGCACTTTGGGAGGCTGAGGCGGGAGGATCACCTGAGGTCTGGAGTTCGAGACCAGCCTGGCCAACATGGTGAAACCCCGTCTCTACTAAAAATACCAAAAATGGCTGGCCGTGGTGGCTCACACTTATAATTCCAGCACTTTGGGAGCCCAAGGCGGGTGGATCACCTGAGCTCAGGAGTTCGAGACCAGCCTGACCAACATGGAGAAACCCCAACTCTACTAAAAATACAAACTTAGCCAGGTGTGGTGGCGCATGCCTGTAATCCCAGCTAATCGGGAGGCTGAAGCAGGAGAATCACTTGAACCCGGGAGGCAGAGGTTGCAGTGAGCGGAGATCATGCCACTGCCCTCCAGCCTGGGCAAGAAGAGCAAAACTCTGTCTCAAAAAAAAAAAAAAGAAGAAGAAGAAGAACTGGGGAAGCCTTAACCCCAGGCTAACTGGCTCCAAAAACTGTATTCTTAGCGACAACTCTCTATTGCTTCAAGTTCTTAAGAAGAACCTCAGAGGGGCCCAGGATGAGGTCAAAGGAGCTGGATTAATCGCCCCTGTGGTAGAGGAGATCACTTGGCCAATCCAAAGGAAAGAAAGATGGGCTGGAAAATCAATGGAGAGGGCAAGAAGGTGCCCAGAAAGAGAACTCTGGGAACCCAGCCAGCTGTTCCTCCCACAAAGAGAGAAGGAGCACAGCTCAGCTGGCCTAGATGCCTAGGCCAAAGCCTGTGGCTTGTGCTCTATTAGCAAACTTGAGGAAGCACGGCTTTACTTTGGGGCCTCCAGCTTGGAAGGCCAGGGGCCCGAGGATACATAGGAAGAGGCAAGGGACTCTGATGAGCCAGCTACTCTGGGTTCCCTAGAGAGAAGCCCTGACTCTGTGTTTCTCAAGGGCAACAACTGAACCTAGATCATCATTGCTGTCATTGTCATCATCGCCATCGTCACAGACCATCACTGTCATCATCGCCATCATCACAGACCATCATTGTCATCATCGCCATCATCACAGACCATCATTGTCATCATCGCCATCGTCACAATCCATCACTGAGCACCTACGTATCTGATGCTCCACTAGCAACTTTGTGGATGACCTCATTACTGCTCACACCCACTCCTCCTGGTGGCCACCATCCCTATGATACAAGTGAAGAGACTAGAGGTCAGGGAGATGAAGTGACCTGTTCAAATGATTCGTGCAAAGCAGTCTGTAGAGGTGGGAACGATAGCACAGGCTTCAGAGCCACACAGACAAACCTGAGCCCACATCCTGGCTCTGCCACTCACCAGCTGTGGGACCTTCAGCAAATAACTCAACCTCTTGTGATGATTTCAATCAGAGACGCCAGAAGTAATTTGTCTCAAATGACAACTCCAAATGACTGCCAGTGGCTGCCCACAGTGCTTTGTTGAACAGGATTCTGAGACGAAGTCTAAGCTCTTGGGAAAGAGGACCGTGATCAATTACCAATATCTGCCATGGAGCCAAACGATGGACTGATGGCACAGACGTCACGTATTTTCCATCCCTGGTGCAGAGAAACACCATGGTGGGAGAGACACTAAACAAACACACGTGTGCACGTCCATGCCTGGCAGAGATTTGACTAAGGCACCAAAGCAATTAAACAAGGAAAGGAAAGTCTTTTCAACATACAGTACCGGAACAACAGAATATCCATACAGCAATAAATGAACCTAGACCCCAACATACTGTCATACATAATTAAATTAAAACAAGTTTATCTTAGACCTAGAGCTAAAATAATAAAGCTTCTAGCCGGGCGCGGTGGCTCATGCCTGTAATCCCAGTACTGTGGGAGGCTGAGGCGGGCGGATCACGAGGTCAGGAGATTGAGACCATCCTGGCCAACATGGTGAAACCCCGTCTCTACTAAAAATACAAAAAAATTAGCCAGGTGTGGTGGCGGGCACCTGTAGTCCCAGCTACTCGGGAAGTTGAGGCAGGAGAATCACTTGAACCCAGGAAGCACAGGTTGCAGTGAGCCGAGATGGCGCCACTGTACTCCAGCCTGGTGACAGAGCAAGACTCCATCCCAAAAAAATAAATAAATAAAAATAAAGCTCGAACACATGGAAGGAAATCTTTGTGAGCTGGGGTAAGCAAAGACTTCTTAGGACACACAAAGCTACAGACATAAAAGGAAAAGAGTCCATAATTAGACATCATCAAAATTAAAACTTCTGCTCATTAAAGACACTGTTAAGAAAAGAAATGGGCCAGGCGCGTTGGCTCACGTCCGTAATCCCAGCACTTTGGAAAGCCGAGGTGGGCGGATCGCTGGGGCTCAGGAGTTCAAGACCAGCCTGGGCAACAGGGTGAAATCCTCTCTCTCTCTACAAAAAAATTCAAAACTTAGTCGGGCATGGCGGCACAAGCTTGTAGTCCCAGTTACTTGGGGGGCTGAGGTGGGAGGATGGCTTGAGCCCAGGAGGTTGAGGCTGCAGTGAGCCGTGTTCGTACCACTGCACTCTAGCCTGGGTAACAAAGTGAGACCCTATATCCAAAAACTAAAAAAAAGAAAAAAAAGAAATGGGTCAGGAATGGTGGCTTAAGCCTGTAATCCCAACAAATTGGGAGTCCAGGCAGGAGGATCACTTGAGGTCACGAGTTTGAGACCAGCCTGGGTGACAGAGTGAGACACCATCTCTATTTTTAAAAAGAAGAAGGCTGGGTGCAGTGGCTCACACCTATAATCCCAGCACTTTGGGAGGCCGAGGCGGGCAGATCACGAGGTCAGGAGTTCAAGATCAGGCTAGCCAACATGGTGAAACCCCATCTTTACTAAAAATTTAAAAATTAGCCAGGTGTGGTGGCGGGCACCTGTAATCCCAGCTACTTGGCGGGCTGAGGCAGGAGAATCGTTTGAACCCGGGAGGTGAAGGTTGTAGGGGGCCGAGATCGCACCACTGCACTCTAGCCTGGGCAACAGAGCGAGGCTCCATCTCAAAAAAAAAAACAAAAAGAAGAAGAAAAGAAATGAACTCGACTAGAATATGTAAAGAACACCTACAAGAAGACTACTGAATTTTAAAGCAGGGAGGAAGGCCAAAAAGAACTATAAGAATAGTCAATAAATAGTCAATATGAAAAATATTCAACATCATTATTCATGAGAAAATGTAGATTAAAACCACAATGAGACACCGTTCAAGTGGCTAAAAGTGTTAAAACCAACAATGGCAAATGTTGGTGAGGATGTGGAGCAGCCAGACCTCCAATGACATTGCTGGTGAGGATATAAAATGGCCTGACCATCTGGCAAATAGTGTAGCTGTTTCATATAAACAGTCACCAGCCAGGCACGGTGGCTCTCACCTGTAATCCCAGCACTTTGGGAGGCTGAGGAAGGCGGATCACTTGAGGTTGGGAGTTCAAGACCATCCTGGCCAACATGGTAAAACCCCGTCTCTATTAAAAATACAAAAAACTTAGCCGGGAGTGGTGGCGGGCACCTGTAATCCCAGCTACTGGGGAGGCTGAGGCAGGAGAATCGCTTGAACCCGGGAGACAGAGGTCACACTGAGCAGAGATCACATCACTGCGCTCTGGCCTGAGCAACAGAGCAAGACCCCATTTCAAAAAAAAAAAATTAAGTTCTAGAACAGACAAAACTCATTTTTGAAAAAAATCAGAACAGTGTTTGGTCCTCAAGGGATCAGTTATGATTGACTGGGTCAGGACATGGGAGCTTTCAGAGGTGGCAGAAATGTCCTGTTTCTTGATCAAGGTATGGGTCCCATGGATGTACCATTAGTCAAAGTATACAATACAGTTGCATTTCCACGTCTGCAAATTTTTAAAATTCCAGTGACACCTACAGTAATCTTCCAGAAGCGTAAGTGAGTTGGCCTTAAAACATGAACAGAATCAGGGAAAACAGGTACATGCTCACGTGTGCACAGGTGAGGAGGGAGACGCATGCAGGTAAGTAGGTACAAATGCAGACATCTCCATATTCTTTTTTTTTTTTTCTTTTTTTTTCTTTTTGAAACAGGGTTTTGCTCTGTCACCCAGGCTAGAGCGCAGTGGCGCAATCCTAACTCACTGCAAGCTCCATCTCCTGGGCTCAATCCATCTTCCCACCTTGGCCTCCAGAGTAACTGGGGCTACAGGCATGAACCACCAGGCCCAGCTAATTTTTTAATTTTTTGCAGAAATGAGATCTCATCGTGTTGCCCAGGCTGGTCTCAAACTCCTGGCCTCAAGTGATCCTCCTGCCTCAGCCTTCCAAAATGCTGGGATTTCAGGCACGTGCCACCACGCCCAGCCAACATCTCCATGTTCTTAAAGCCTCCTAGTTAGCATCCTCACCCTCAGTAGCCAAATAAGCCCTTCCTCACGCCTGCCTTAAATCAGACGTGAACTTCCCTTGGCTCTGGATGGACTCAAGGGAACAATGGGCAGTGGCTCCTGAGGAGATGGCCTTGTGTCCCAACCATGTCCGGAGCGGCAACAGAAACGCAGTCGATGTAGAGACCAGAGGTGACTCTCCCAGGACCCACAGAGTTTCAGCAAGGGCCTCCCTCCAGCAGTAGGAATGTGGAAATAAGTATCTGTCCGCTCCTGTCCCTGTACAGGGCTTTCTTTTTTTTTTTTTTTTTTTTTTGAGATGGAGTCTCGCTCTCTTACCCAGGGTGAGGTGCAGTGGCGTGATCTTGGCTCACTTGCAAGCTCCTCCTCCCAGATTCATGCCATTCTCCTGCCCCAGCCTCCCGAGTAGCTAGGATTACAGGCACTCGCCACCACATCTGACTAATTTTTTGTGTTTTTAGTAGAGATGGGGTTTTGCCATGTTGGTCAGGTTGGTCTCAAATTCCTGACCTCAGGTGACCCACCTGCCTTGCCCTCCCAAAGTGCTGGGATCACAGGCGTGAGCCACAGCACCTGGCCTCCAAGTTTCTTCAAGAGGGAAAAACCAAACCTCCTGGCCGGGCGTGGTGGCTCATGCCTGTAATCCCAGTACTTTGAGAGCTGAGGCGGGTGGATCACCTGAGGTCAGGAGTTCGAGACCAGCCTGGCCAACATGGCAAAACCTCGTCTCTACTAAAAATACAAAAATTAGCCGGGCGTGGGGGCTCACGCCTGTAATCCCAGCTACTCGGGAGCATCGCACTGCAGCCTGGGGGACAAGAGCGAGACTTCGTCTCAAAAAACACACAAACAAAAAACCAAACCTCCTTGCTGATGTCCTTCAGCCCTTCCTGCCCCGGCCCAAAAAGGCTCCCGTCAACCCTCCCACGAATGCCTCCCCTCCCTTCATCCATCCAAAGTCGGTGGATGTAACGAGGGCTGACGCTGTCACTCAACCCTGACTGGGGGATAGTCTCCTCACACAGCCTAACAGAAGAAGGAGACAGGAACCAGGAACAAACAAGAGAGATGAAATCAGGCTGGGGGCCGTGCTACAAGCTGGAACAGAAGCCCCCCACGCCACCCCCCAACCCCAGGGAGAGAGGGTGGCTGGTGGGCAATCCATGAGCTGGAAAGGGAGGCCCAGCCCAGCTCTGCCCAGAGGGACAGCGAGGGGCAAGGAGGCTCCTCTGATCTCCATTCTCTTCCCTGGCATAGGAAGCTTGCACACCCGCCTTACCTAGCATGGAGGCGATGGGGGCATTCGCTGGCCGTGGAGAGCCACACGCCAAGGAGCAAGGGAGGAACAAGACTTTCTGCTGGTCCCTGCAGTGGGAACTTCAAGCCTCCACTATCCTCTTCCGGAAAGCAGAAGGTCTGAGAGCGGCTGGCCTCAGACTTGCACAAAGAAGGGTGTGGAAGGCTGAGCAAGGGCCACCTCCCAGCTGACCGAGCCGGCGCAGGGCCTGGTGCGGCTCCAGGGACAAGGTCAGGTCAAGTCCCAGCAGAGTGGACTTCAACGAAATGCCCTGTGTCCTTCCCGTGAGCGCCAAGAGAATCGGGAGAATCGACCCTTTTACTTCACAGGGCCTGGGACGGTTTTACTGTCTACGATGCCAGGGGGTCACCCTGACCCCCATGCTTGCCATTAGGGCCCCTTCTGGCTGCCCCACCCCACCCTACCCTATCCCACCTCCCCACATAGTGTTTCCCCTCCTCTCCTCCCCAGTGAGAAGCCACATTTCACATCTGAGCCTTGTCACCTGCTGAGCCACCTGGTTTCTCCCACTCAGTTAGGGCCCCTGTAGACGGCAGGCCTCTGAGGATAGAGGACTGCAGCTCTGATGTGACCCCAAAGGACTCAGCACAATTCTGGACACACAAATGGCCCTCCCTAAATGCCTGCTGACCCACTGGGGCACAAAAACCAGCTTCCTAAAAAAAAAAAATGTGGGCCTGGAAACCACCCACGGCATTCCCACAGACTCAGCTCCAAGCCCCTCTCCCAGCCCATCCAGCACCAGCCAGTTTGAGCTCTGGCTGGGAACTGGGATCTCATTCAGCCCATCTGGTCAGCATCTCTTTGGTTGCTTTTTATCAGCTTCACATTAGCAAAAAAAAAAAAAAAATCCCCTTGAAAAACAAACAGCAAAGGGGTGGGGGAGGGTGCATACAGGATGGGTAGCAGCAGGCACGCCAGTGAGGGTGGGGGTCCGGGGTGAGCGCGGGGGAGACGCTCAGGCTGGAGGCCAGCTACTGCTCCAGCCAGCCCTTCCCAGTGGGAGAGCCACGAGAGGCCATCCCTGGGCCCACAAGCGTGAGATGAGCCGACCACTTGACCAAAACTAGTTTGGATCTTAGAATTTAACTTATCCTGGACTGGGCGCGGTGGCTCACGCCTGTCATCCCAGCACTTTGGGAGGCCGAGGTTGGCGGATCACTTGAGGTCAGGAGTTCAAGACCAGCCTGCCCAACATGGCAAAACCCCGTCTCTACTAAAAGTGTAAAAATTAGCGGGGCGTGGTGGTGCGCACCTGTAATCCCAGCTACTCGGGAGGCTGAGGCAGGAGAACCGCTTGAGCCCGGGAGGCGGAGGTTGCAGTGAGCCGAAATCGCGTCACTGCACTCCATTCAGCCTGGGCGACAGAGACTCCATCTCAAAAAATAAAAATAGGCCGGGCACGGTGGCTCACACCTGTAATCCCAGCACTTTGGGAGGCTGAGGCAGGCGGATCACGAGGTCAGGAGATCGAGACCATCCTGGCGAACACAGTGAAACCCCGTCTCTACTAAAAACACAAAAAATTAGCCAGGCGAGGTGGCGGGCACCTGTAGTCCCAGCTACTCGGGAGGCTGAGGCAGGAGAATGGCGTGAACCCAGGAGGCGGAGCTTGCAGTGAGCTGAGATCCGGCCACTACACTCTAGCTGGGCGATAGAGCGAGACTCCGCCTCAAAAAAAAAATTATAAAAAGAAAACTAAATATAAAGAATGTAACTTATTCTATTGACTAGAGGAGGAACACAGCTGTCTTCGGTGCTGCCTTGGGAGAGTCATTTCCTACCTCGGGGCTTCCCGTTTACCTATGAAGGAAACGGACTGTCCATTCCCAAACTTCTGTGACTCCCGAGCTAATCAACCAGGGGTACCCCTGCCACACCCTCCCTGAGCCTGCACCACCAAGAGAACCAGGTGAAGCCTTCTCCCACTGCCCGAGGCTCAAAGAACAGAGAACTGATTCACGAACCCTCAGGGCCAGGGACCCTCAGAGAGAGGCCACCCTCCACCCAGGGCATCTCTGGCCTCAGTGTGCTACAATAACCTGGGAGGTGTCAACCAAGCACAGGCCTGGCCTCACCTCACCCTGTCCCTAGGACAGAGATGTGGCAGGTGGAGCCCTGGTCTGCTGAGATATAAGATCCAGCCAGAACCAGAGGAGTGGAGGGTCAGGAGCAGAACAAGCTCCCCTGACCGAGATGTCCCTTACAGTCATCCCATAAACAAGTCCCAGGTCCCCACCCTAAGCCAGGGCCTGGGGGCCCCAAAGAATAGGACACAGTCGCTGTGCTCAGGGAACTCAAGTTAGGGAAAGAATCGGACAGCCTGCAAGCAGAAGTCGCAATATTATTTCATCAATGTCATCCCTTTTGTGATGGGACACCCCTGTGGTGAGCAGGTTGGTGGAAGGTGAGGATTGTGGTTTTAAATCCCCTACGGGCGGTTAGCTTTCGCACAAAGGGAAAAAGCGTCCTCGCCAGAGACAGTCTCCTAACTGTGGCCACAGGCTGTCTGAGCCACAGAATGAACCCAAATGACAGTCACAAAGAGACCCCTCGGGCCAGGCACACCACACACACTGACCCCCAATCCCAACCACAGAAGGAACCCCACCCAGTCTGAGTTCCCAGGACAATCCCTCGCATCTTTCTCCGTTCCCAGCTCTGACCTTGCGCGTGGGGTCTGGGCAGTAAAGTCACAGGCTGGGAAATTCCTGAGCTGAGCTCAGAGAGGAGAAGGACAGAACACAGGGGAGGAGGAGGGAGGACCATCTCCTGACTGCAGCTGCTCAGTTTTCCCTGAGGCTGCTCTGCTCCGGGCCTGCCTGAGGCCCCTCCCGCCAGCCTTCATGGGAGAGCACAGCAGGGGCAGGCACCCGGTGGATGCTCATAAATCATTTTTTGAAAGAATGTGTTAAAAATAATCCCTGCTGTGGTCCAGATTCCTGAGCACCCCTGCCTCACTCCCTCTGCTCCACATTTCCTCGCACTCCAGGCTCCCCACCTCACAAGTACCGTCTACACCCTCTGACTCTCACCATCGCCACCCATTCCTCAACACACGGCCGTCTGCTGTCCACCCCACCCCTCCCAGGGCTGGTCTGAGTTACATCCCCAGCAACTGCCAGGCCACAGGGCGCAGTGGCCACTGTGCACTCTGCAACGTACTTGGCCTCTCAGCAGCAGCTGACACCGCTGCCAGTCCCACTGCCACGAAATGCTCCTCCCTCCACGTCTTGGCCCAGCCTCCTCTGCAGAGACCCCAGCACCAGCCTTTACCTGGGGGGTTCCCTTGAGGTGCTGCCCCAGGAACCTCTCTTCTCGCTCCATCCTCTCCCTAGAGCGCTCCCTCATCCCAAAGCTTCCATTCCCTTCTCTAGGAGAAGGGCTCCCAGATTTTTACCTCTAGCCCAGAATGTTCTTCTGAGCCTCAGGCATATCCAACTGAGAGGTGACCCCTCGACAAGGTGCGGTGGTTCGCACCTGTAATCCCAGCACTCTGGGAGGTCAAGGTGGGAGGATGGCTTGAACCCAAGAATCTGAGAGCAGCCTGGGCAACACAGCAAGACCTCATCTCTACAGAAAATGTTTAAATTAGCTGGGCTCGGTGGCACGTGCCTATATTCCCAGCTACTTGGGAGGCTAAGATGGGAGGATCCCTTGAGCCCAGGAGTGGGAGGTTGCAGTGACCTAGGAATGAACCACTATCCTCCAGGCTGAGTGACAGAGCACGACCCTGTCCCTTAAAAAATTGTTTTTAATCTAAAAGAAGAAGAATTGAATCCTAACCCTCCCTCCTGCACCAACCTTTATCTCAGAGAATGGTTGTCCCATGCATCTAGCGCTTACAAACCTGGGAGCCATTCTCGCCGCCTCCTTCTCCCCAAATCTCCCATCTCATCAATTTACCACCTGCAAAATCTGAGCTCCAACCACTTCCAAACCACCCCACCAGCCCCTCCAAGTCAGCCTTCCGTCCTCTCCCCTGGATCCTGCAACGGCCTCGGCTCATCCCCTCTCCACTCTGTTTCCTGCCACGCATTCGCCATATGACGCTGGGTGATTTTCCAAAAGTCTCATCTTAATCCTCTGGGTAACATCATCAATGACTCCAGTGCTCTTAACTAGGAATAAACTCTAAAATCTTCAGCAAAATGTCCAAGCGTCTGCTTGATCTGGTCCCTGCCTACACGCCCAGCCTCTCCAACGCGAACTCTGGCTTCACCAGCCAGTCTGATCTGCTTCCAGTTCCTCTTGGGGCCGCCTTCTCTCTCTCGACTGCCTGAGGGCATGTGCAGAGGTCCACAGCAGTGCTTCTCAAGCTGCCATGTGTATACAAATCACTGTGAAATGACGGTAAAACGCTGACTCTGGGCCAGGCGTGGTGGCTCACGCCTGTAGTCCCAGCACTTTGGGAGGCCGAGGGAGGCAGATCACAAGGTCAAGAGATCGAGACCATCCTGGCCAACATGGTGAAACCCCGTTTCTACTAAAAATACAAAAATTAGCCGGGCGTGGTGGTGGGTGCCTGTAATCCCAGCTACTCGGGAGGCTGAGGCAGGAGAATCGCTTGAACCCAGGAGGCAGAGGTTGCAGTGAGCCAAGATCGCGCCACTGCACTCTGGCCCGGTGACAGAGCAAGGCTCCATCTCAAAAAATAAAAATAAAAAATTAAAAGCTGACTCTGATCCAGTGGTGGAACCTGACATTCCACATTTCTAAGGGGCTCGTAAATAATGCAGGTGTTGCTGGTCCCTTGGCCTCACTTTGAATAGCAAGAATCTAGAACACTCTCCTCCACTCGGACTCCACCTTAGCCTAACTAGCACGTATCCAATTTTCAGGGCTCAGCCTAAACATCATTTCCTCACAAAAAGCCCTACGTGACCCTCTCCGAGACTAGGCTACAGTCCCCCCACCTCCTAACCTTACGTTCCCCCTGAGCTATGCTGTGCTTCTCCTTCAGAATATTCACCATGTTTAACTGTCCAGCCCTCATTCCTGACATTATTTTTCCATTTTTGGCTCCCTAGCTAGACTACAAGGTCTAGGAGAGCAGGGACCACAACGTCTGGTTTACTACAAGGTCCCCAGAACCCAGCACGGGGCCTGGCTGAGCATGAGCACATGTGGCAGAAAGCTGTGGGTCTTGCCTGCCCCGGATCCCTTTCCCCTTCTTCTCTTGACAACACTGCCATTTTCCTCTAGGACCCACCCCTGCAATTCTCAGTTCTTATGGTTTAGGCGGGTGGTCATGAGACCCAGGTCTGGCCAATCAGAGCCTTTCATCTCTCTGGTCACAGTGATTGGTTCAGGGACAAACACGTGACCTAAGCCAGCCAATGAGCTTCTTCCCTGGGACTTTGTTAGAACTACTGGGGAAAAAAAAATACTTTTCTTTGCACTGGACTTACTTCGCAGGTAGGAGCTGCTGTCACCATCTGGCCACCACAAAGGCAGCTTGACAGAGAATGAAACCAACACAGAAGAGAGAAGGAATGAGAATGATCTCGTGGATGCAGTCATGCCTGCCATCTATGCTTGCAATTGCAAAGGCAAAAAATTCCCTTTTATGCCTAAGCCAGAGTGAGTTATGTTTCTGTCACTTACAACCAAGAGTCCTAACTAATACAAAATTCAAATAAATACTGGGTATTAAATGAATTAAATTAGTGCATGAGTAAGTGAAGTCAGCCAAGAGAATTCAGGGACTCCTCCTACGAGACTGTCAGAGTTCTCCCTGCAAACTCCTGCCATCCTTGAGGACAGAGACAAGCATCCCACAGCCACCTTTGTAGACCAACGGGACACTCGGAATAGTAACAGGCTTCTTAGCATTACCCTGTGCAAAGGGCCAGGCTGGCACCTGGCTCAGATACCAACACTGAGCTGGGTGCTGGGGCAGACACTAGGCTAGTGAAGGTGGTCTGGCTTCCACTGCCCCCTGGGTACTGTATCCTGTCCTGCCCCCGCCCACCACTGACCACTTAACCCACCCAGGGCAGGCTCTGGCTGCCCCTCAACACGTAGGCTCCTCGAGGCATACCGCGTGGCTCTGTGTGTGATGGGCATCAGATGCAGGACAACAACAGGAAGATGGATGGGTTTTATCTGCTTCCTATGGGTTGTCATCTTGCAAGAGATTAGGTTTAGGGAAGAGGAGGGGTGATGCAGAGCGGCGAGGAAGAGATGCCTGATGATCCCCTGTGAGCCACTCAGAGCATAGCCCCAGGGTAGAGAGAGGAGCTGGCCTAGATGTCCCCTCAGATGACTCAAGGGGCAGGTGACTTCTTCAGCGCTAGTCCTCACTCACCCCACAGAGTGCGAAGGAGGGAGGGAGGCAGGAAGGGAGAGCATGCCTGCCAGCCTATACAGAAACACTGGCTGAGCCAAAAGTCTTCTCTGAGGACCAGCTCAGGCCTGTGTGGCCATCCCACCAAGGCATCAAACTGAAAAGAGATGGGGGAAGGTCATGGTGGCTACAGGGCACTGCACCCTCGGCTCCCGTCCAGGAGTGAGAAGGTCCTGGGCCTGGCAGCCTGGACTGTGGTCTCCCCAGGAAAACGGCTCACGAAGGAAGTGCTGATAGGAAAATAACTGCCGCCCCGACCCGAACCTCCAGCCAACCCTTCCACGGGTTCTGGTGTGAAGAGGCCCAGCTCAGAAGGGCCAGCCAGAGGCCAGCAGACCAGCATGCAGGCACCCTTCAAGTCCCAGGAGGGTGCCGGCCACAGCCCAGCCCCAGGCAGTCCTTCGGGGCAGCTGCCTTCTGTCCCCCGACTTCTTCTTGGCTGGGCCCCTTGTTCCCAAACTCCACTACCAATTACCAAGAGTCCTGCCAACCCCATTTCAACCCCAGTCAATGTCCTCACCGCCCCTTGACACAGACACACTGAGTCTCCTGTCACACTTCCCCCCTCACTGGTGCTTAACTGGACGTCGCCTCCTCCGAGGGGTCGGGACACTCCACAGCCCCGCTTCGACGGACGCTGCTGGGCCTGGAGCCGAAGCCACAGCAAGGCCTCACGACTTCCCCACACGCTCCCCTCCCTGCCTCCCTGAATCAAAGCCTCTTACCTTCATGGTGGGAGGAGCCGTGAGAGGAGGCGAGAGCGGCCGGTCTGGGAGGGTCACATCCGAGCTGTTGGCCAGCTCCTGCTTCCTGTGAAGAGGCCAAAAGAGGTGAGTGAGGACCTGCCTGCGCCTTCCCTTCTCTCCTCCAAGAGTGACTATGCTCTGGGACACAGTTTAACATACAATGCAGGCTGGGCTGGGTGGCTCATGCCTGTAATCCCAGCACTTTGGGAGGTCAAGGCAGGCGGATCACCTGAGGTCAGGAGTTTGAGATCAGCCTGACCAACATGGAGAAACCCTGTGTCTACTAAAAATACGAAAATTACCTGGGTGTGGTGGCAGGCGCCTGTAGTCCCAGCTACTTGGGAGGCTAAGGCAGGTGAATCACTTGAACCTGGGAGGTGGAGGGTGCAGTGAGCTGAGATTGCGCCACTGCACTCCAGTCTGGACAAGAATGAAACTCCATTTCCAAAAAAAAAAGCAGAAACCAGAGTTGGGAGCATTTTCTTTTCTTTTTTTTTAGACGGAGTCTCGCTGTGTCGCCCAGGCTGGAGTGCAGTGGCCGGATCTCAGCTCACTGCAAGCTCCGCCTCCCGGGTTCATGCCATTCTCCTGCCTCAGTCTCCCGAGTAGCTGGGACTACAGGCGCCCGCCACCACGCCCGGCTAATTTTTTGTATTTTTAGTAGAGATGGGGTTTCACCGTGTTAGCCAGGATGGTCTCGATCTCCTGACCTCGTGATTCGCCCGTCTCGGCCTCCCAAAGTGCTGGGATTACAGGCGTGAGCCGCCGTGCCCGGCCAGGAGTACTTTCTTTACTCCCATGCACCAAAATCTAAAGTAGTGCTACTCTAAGTATGGTCCCTGGACCACCAGCGGCACCTGGGAACTTGAAAGATATGCACATTCTCTGGTGCACACCAGACTCTCCAGTGATGAGCCCGGGAAGCTGCGCTCCAACGAGTTCTCCAGGTGATTCTGCCACACGGTGAAGTCTGAGAACCACGGGGCTAAAGAGACCCAGGAGTGGGGCTGGGTGGGAGAAGAGGAGGGGAGAAACGGGGATGCATTCTCTCTTGAGCCCCTCTGCACATACACACACACACACACACACACACGCACACACACACACACAGGCCCTGGTCAAAAAGCTGTCCTCGGCAGACAGGGCTGCCTGCCGTGCAACTGCAGGTAAAACTTAATTTAGTCCGTGTGGGCTAGGACGGTGGACAGGCAGCTAAACAGAGTTGTGTCGCCATGGCAACATGACTGCGACGAGTTTGCGCGCTCACACACTCCCCACTTTCCATCTGGCCCTCGCTGGTGACCGGGGAGTGCTGTCTGCGGCCCCATCACCAGGCAGACTGTTTGGCATGGGATCAGCCTTCAGGGCCACGGCTGCACAACAGGGCCAGCTGGGCAGAGCCTGGGGAATCCCCGGGTGAGGGACTCCAGTGTCCTGAACAAGCCCTAGTTGTACCCAGGAGGGGACGAAGGGGCTGGAAGAACCGTATTAAAAGCCGAAGAGGGCCGGGCTGAGCCGTCAAAGCCCCCAACTTTACAAGTGTTTCCTCCTCTAGAGAGCCCCGCTCTGAAGCAGCCGAGAGTCAGCCCAACCCCCAGGTCCTGCGTAAATGACCAAAGCACCCCCACTGCCACCTCCGGAGAATCCTTCTGCACCTCTTCCCAGCCCAAGTCCTGCCAGCGAAGCGACAGTTCCAACCCCGCACCTTCATGACGGAAACCCACCCTCCCTACGAGCCCAGCCCTCCGGCTTTCCAGGCCCAGACCCCATCCTGCCTGGCTCCCCGTGGCCCATGGGGCAGGACCAGGCTGAGAACACTTCCACGCTAGGCCCACAGGGCCTTGTGTACCCCTGCCTGCCCCCGCAGTTGACTACCCCTCCCTGTGGTCAACTAGGGAGCCAGATGAAGGGCCTGGGGACTACCTGGCTTGGCAGAGGATCCATTTCACCCCATTAACCTGAACCTGGCAATCCCTGTCTTCTGCTCCCCATCTCCCTTCCTCTTTCTTTCTTCCTGGACCTTGTTGATATAAGCTTTGACAGCTGGAGACGGGAGACCCTCCCGCCTGATCCAGGGCTGTAACTGGCTCAAGAAACCATCAGGGCCAAGACAGCACCTAGGTGTGTGCACACACTCACACACACAAAGGCAGGCACCAGCTCCTGTTACCTCTCAGCTAGAGCTGCCAGCCTCTTTCCATGTACGGCCTTGGACGTTACCACCATAGGCTCCAGCCTGGCTGCTCTGCCGGACACTCACCCGCCTGTGCACACAACAGAGCTGGGTCCAGCACAAGCTCACCCCCTCCTCCACCTAGCCCACTCCCAAACAGCCACAGCTCCTCCACAATGGGCCAGGTCTTTGAGAGCCATGATGGGGGAAACGAAGAATGATCAAGCAGGAGGCATCACCCTTGGGTCCTCTCAAGGTCCATGGTGAGGATGAAGGCTGCTCCCCTGTGAGGCTAGGAGCCTGGCAAGGAAAAGCATGCAGGGAGGGGAAGTAAAGCAAGCCCCCACCAGATGCTATAGGGCTACTCTGGGCTTAGCAGAGGACCTCTGGAGATGGCTCACACGCACCTTGATGGACAGCAGCCCTGGCTCTCCAGGCACACACAGTCCAGAGGAGGACAGAGTTGGTTTTAACATCACCAGTCATGGGACGCTCATACACACAGTCATGCTGTCTATTTCTCCCCATCAGGCACAAGATGTCCACGCCTATGGCACCAGATTATTGTCCAAGGCCCTGAGTCCCGGTCAAAGGGGTACAGCAGCCAACATTCCCTGAGCTGAGCCCCTCTCCCCTGCACCAGCCCTTTCCCCCTGGATGCTGGATAAGCCCTGGGGCTGGTCTCTACTGGACACTGGATAAGCCCTGGGGCCGGTCTCTACTGGACACTGGCTAAGCTCCTGGGGCCGGTCTCTAGGAAGTGAGGCGGACTCTCAAGTCGGAATACAAGGCAGCTTCTGACCAGAAGGATTTCCTGAATGATGCCTGGGAACTTGGACGGCGCTAGAGCAGACATGAGCACCGGTGGTGGGTGACCAGCCTCATGCAAGCTCCTGTGCTGTGTCCACGACTCCAGAGGGGGTGCCAGGGTGGGCAGAAGACATGACTGCCACTCTCAAAAACATCTGAACTGGGCCCAGAGCGGTGGCTCACGCCTGTAATCCCACCATTTTGGGAGGATGGGGGGGAGCGGATCACTTGAGGTCAGGAGTTCGAGACCAGCCTGTTCAACGTGGCAAAACCCCGTCTCTACTAAAAATACAAAAATTAGCCAGGCATGGTGGCACGTGCTTGTCATCCAAGCTACTCGGGAGGCTGAGGCAGGAGAATCACTTGATCCCAGGAGGCGGAGGTTGCAATGAGCCAAGATCGCACCACCACACTCCAGCCTGGGCAACAGAGCAAGACTCTGTCTCAATAAAATAAAATTAAATTAAATTAAATTTAAATTTAAATTTAAAAAATCAGAACTACACACAAGCTCTAGGTCACAGGGTAGGACCCACCCTGCCTTGGTATACAGATGGCTTCGAGTGGCATCTATGGGGGACAAGGGCCACATTGTACCATCCTCACTCTTGGCTCCAGCCCTCCCTCTTGTTTAAGAGCTAACTGCCTGTTACAGGTCACCATGTGTCCCCCAAAAAAGATATACTGCAGTTCTAACCCCCAGTATCTATGAATAAAACCTTATTGAAAATCGGGTCTTTACACATATAATCACGTCAAGATGAGGTCAATAGGATGGTCCTTAATTCAATAGGACCAGTGTCCTTATAAGCAGGGAAGGCTGGCCGGGCGCCCACTCACACTTGTAATCCCAGTGCTTTGGGAGGCTGAGGCGGGTAGATCACTTGAGGTCAGGAGTTCGAGACCAGCATGGCCAACATGGTGAAACCCTGTCTCTACTAAAAATACAAAAATTAGTCGGGTGTGGTGGGGGGCGCCTGTAATCCCAGCTACTCAGGAGGCTAAGGCTAGAGAATCGCTTGAACCCAGGAGGTGGAGGCTGCGGTGAGCCGAGATCGCGCCACTGCACTCCAGCTCAGGTGACAGAGCAAGACTCTGTCTCAAAAAAAAAAGAAGGGAAGGCAATAATGTGAAGAAACACACAGTGAGAACGCCTCATGACAACGAAGGCAGACACAGGAGCGATGCGGCTGCAAACCAACGCATGCCAAGGCTTGCCGACCCTGCCAGAGGCTAGAAGAGGCGAGGAAGGATTCTTCCCTAGAGCCCGCAGAGGGAGCGTGGCGCTGCCGACACCTTGACTTTGGACTTCTGGCTTCCAGAACTGAAATAACAAATGTGGCTTTAAGCCATCTGAGGTCCTTGGTAATGGCAGCCCTAGGAAATGAATGCAGCACCCAGGCCCCAGGTTCTAGCCTTGACCTAGAGAGCCAAAAAAAATGAAGACGAAATCCTGCTCTTGCCTCACCACCCCTGCTCTGATCAGCTCTTCTCAGCCTTGTCCTTTCCCAGGACAATGACATTTCCACGTGAGCCACCCTCCCAAGGATGGCCAGGCACAGCCCAGCCCAGCCACCAGCTGGCACTGAGATAAGAGAGAGTTAAGTGACACGGTGCTTGATGCAATTCTATCCCTTTTTCTCCCACTCAGGCAAACATATCACACATGAGGTGAAAGTGATGTGATTTTATCAAGGGATAACCTTGAATGTGTTCTCATTAGACGCACAAGGTAAATCCTTAGCCGAGGTGACAACTTCCCTGTGACCCACAGGGACCCATCTCGCCACGTGTCAAGGCACTGAGATTGAAAGCTGCACCCCTCAAGCAACCCGGCCCCACAGTTGCATGCAACTCTAATGACGCGGGGTCCCAGCCCCACCCAGGCACCCACAAGGACCCATGAGAGGAGGGGTTGGAGATGGGGACAGCTTGGAAAGCAGAGAAGGGAAAAAGAGCATGGAGAGAAGCCAGAGGAAGAGAAGAGGAAGATTATGTACTCAGTTCAAAGAGAAGGGTGGTAAGGGCAGGCTAGAGAGGCGGGTCAGAGAGCCTCTGCCACCTGCGGGGGTCCTGGAGGCGCTGCCCATTCTCGTATGGCACTGAGGTTCCCTGCTCTGAGACGCTTTCCCTCCCTAGAAGCACAGGAGACACAGGGGCACACGGGGCGGCTCAGGGAGACCAGGACGCATCCTAGACAGCTTTGGCCAAATGCAAATCTCTGGAGGAAATGGTCATAGAGACCTGGAGTGGAAACTGAGAAGTCAAAGGCCATGATTCACCCAGACGGAGCTGGACAGACCCCTAGGGGAGCCCCTGTGACAGCACCCAGGCCTGCAGGCTCCTTGCCTCCACCCTCAGAGGGTTCTGCCTCAGACCATCTTGAGGTCACTGCAACTGTCATGTCTCACACATCACTGTGGAGAGCATCCTACACTCGGAATCAAGGCACTCCTGGGTTCAAGTTTGGCTCTGCCTGCTACCCAGCTGTGAGGCCTTGGTTAAGTTACCTCATTGTGTCTTGTTTCCTTCATCTGCAAAGATAGGGGTAATAATGTACCAAGGAGTTTAAAATAGCAGCTGTGGCCGGGCGCGGTGGCTCATGCCCGTAATCCCAGCACTTTGGGAGGCTGAGGCGGGTGGATCACCTGAGGTCAGGAGTTCGAGACCAGCCTGGCCAACATGGTGAAACCCCGTCTCTACTAAAAATACAAAAATTAGCCAGGCGTGGTGGCACACACCTGTAATCCCAGCTACTTGAGAGGCTGAAGCAGGAGAATCGCTTGAACGCAGGAGGCGGAGGTTGCAGTGAGCTGAGATCGTGCCACTGCACTCCAGCCTGGGCGACAAGAGCGAAACTCCGTTTCAAAAAACTTAGTTGATTAAAAAAAAAATAACAGCTGTGAAATAAAACATGCAGTCCTATATAAATGTAGACTATGATGATGATGATTCTTATTATTATAACTCATAAAATGTTGATGTGGTCTCCAAGGGGAGACAGAAGCAAGGGTCCAGAGCTGTTTAAACGCCTTGGAAAACATTCCTGGCACCTCAAATGAGTACCAGTTCTAGCCTGGGGATCGACTCTCAGGATCATAACCATTGGTTAATAATCAACCACAGGAAAAACACTCAGCTAGCAGCAGATGGCTCTGGGACAGGAGTAAGGCCCCCTCCACACGGGGTTCTCCCAAAGCCTGAAACTCCTCTTTCCTGCATCCCTCCCCACGCCCGCTCCCAGCCACCCACCCACACTCAGCTACACTTTCTCTTGCTTCCCAAATAGCCAAGCTAGAGGAATACAGACAGCTGGGCTGCAAAGAGTTTCTCGGGAAAACCAAACCAAAAGGAACAAGAAACATGATTCATAATGGCCAAGAGGGGGAAGCAATCCGAGTGTCCATCCGCCAACGAACAGATAAATAAAATTCGGTTGTTCCATACTGTGGAATATTGCTCACCCATACAAAGAAATGAAGTAGGCCGGGTGCGGTGGCTCACGCCTGTAATCCCAGCACTTTGGGAGGCCGAGGTGGGCGGATCACGAGGTCAGGAGATCGAGACCATCCTGGCTAACACGGTGAAACCCCGTCTCTACTAAAAAATACAAAAAATTAGCCGGGCGAGGTGGCGGGCGCCTGTAGTCCCAGCTGCTCAGGAGGCTGAGGCAGGAGAATGGCGTGAACCCGGGAGGCGGAGCTTGCAGTGAGCCGACATCACGCCACCGCACTCCAGCCTGGGAGACAAAGTGAGACTCCTTCTCAAAAAAAAAAAAAAAAAAGAAATGAAGTAAAAATAATTAATTTTCAAAAATAAAAATAGGACTGTGAGGGTGGCTCATGCCTGTAATCCCAGCTCTTTGGGAGGCCGAGGCAGGCGGATCACCTGAGGTCAGGAGTTCCAGAACAACCTAGCTAACACGGCGAAACCCCGTCTCACTAAAAATACAAAAAATTAGCCGGGCATGGTGGCGCACGCCTGTAATCCCAGCTACTCAGGAGGCTGAGGCAGGAGAATCACTTGAATCCGGGAGGCAGAGGTTGCAGTGAGCCAAGATTGCACCACTGTACTCCAGCCTGGGTGACAGAGCAAGACTCCATCTCAAAAAAATAAAAATAAGTGACCGGGCGTGGCTCACACCTGTAATCCCAGCACTTTGGGAGGCCGAGGCGGGCAGATCACCAGGTCAGGAGATCGAGACCATCCTGGCTAACACGGTGAAACCCCGTCTCTACTAAAAAAATAGAAAAAAATTAGCCAGGTGTAGTGGCGGGCACCTGTAGTCCCAGCTACTCGGGAGGCTGAGGCAGGAGAATGGCATGAACCTAGGAGGCAGAGCTTGCAGTGAGCCGAGATGGCGCCACTGCACTCCAGCCTGGGCGACAGAGTGAGACTCTGTCTCAAAAAAATATATAAATAAAATTAAATTTAAAAATAAAAATAAAAACAAACAATGATAGCTTATGACTATAAAGACAATAGAAAGAAAAGGAATGAAGAACTGATGCATGCTACAACACGGATGCGCCAGGAAGCACGGTGCCGAGTGACAGAAGCCAGGCACAAAAGGCCGCAAGCTGTGTGACTCCAGTTCCATGAAATCCACAGAACAGCCAAATCCACAGAACGGTGACGAGTGGTCGCCAGGGGCTGCAGGGAGAGGGGAACGGGATGCAATTGCTAATCAATACGCCTGCTAATCAATACTCCAGCACCACTCCGGTTCACTACATGGTCAGGTTATCTCACCTCTCTGTGCCTCAGCTTCCTCATCTGTAAAACGGTGTGACTACTATCTACCTCATGGGGTGTTATCAATAAGGCCCAGAAAGCACTTAGCACAGTGCCTGGTACGCAGCAAAAACACAATAGCTGGTCGCCTCGTTGCCGAGGCTCAAATCAACTGGAAGAATGGGTACGGAGGAGGAGGAGCCAAGGCAGAAAGCTGACTAGAAGGCAGAGGTGGACAGGGCAGGGACGTCTTCAGATCTGGGCACTCGCTGCCCCACATACTGTGGATGCTAAGCTGGGAGGCAGGGACATGGGAGCCCAGCAGCTGTGTGGGAACCGCCAGGCCCCGGGTGTATGCACATGGCTCAATTCCAAGCCCCAAGGGGACAGACATGGGATGACCGTACTGATGACCCTCATGCCTGTGCTGGGGCCAGTGTGGAAGGGAAAAAGGGCATGAGCCCAGCAGACCTGGCAGAGTGTGGGGGAGGGAAGAGGACATTGGATTCAGGAACAAAAGGCTCCCACAGGCGGAGTGAATGGGTAGCTTGAGAAGGAGCAGGTGTTGCGCACCTGTTTGCACCTGGCATGGCTGACCTTGGGGTCACAGCCCATCCCAGCACACACTCTGACAGGTTTCCAGAGATTCGGGGCACCAACTCTAGACCTTTGGTGATTCAAAGCTCCCCAGATGGCTGGGCAAGGTGGCTCACGCCTGTAATCCCAGCACTTTGGGAGGCCGAGGTAGGAGGATTGCTTGAGCCCATGAGTTCGAGACCAGCCTGGGCAACATGGTGAAACCTCATTTCTATAAAAAATTTAAAAATTAGCCCGGTGTGTGCGTGCCTGTAGTCCCAGCTATTCAGGAGGCTGAGGTGGGAGGATCACTTGAGCCTAGGAGGGCAAGGCTACAGTGAGCCGTGATCACGTCACTGCACTCCAGCCCGAGTGACAGAGCGGGACCCTATCTCAAAAAAAAAAAAAAAAAAAAAGGACTCCGCAGAAAATGCAAAATGGCAATCCCCACCCCAATTCAATCCCAGGGTTCACGGAAGCAGAGAGCAGCAGCCGTGGGAGAAATCACCAGATATCACCCGACAGCCTCATCATGCAAACAAGCACGTGGAGGCTGGAGAGCCGAGGGAGCCACCCAAACCCCACAGCAAGCCTCTCTTCTCTTCTCCAAGGAAGAGGCCCCATTTCCAACTCACCTCAGGCCACACTGGAGGGGAGTGAGCACCAAGTCTCCAGGAGGGGCCGGGCGTGCGGTGACTCCCGCCTGTCATCCCAGCACTTTGGGAGGCCGAGGCGGGCGGATCACCTGAGGTCAGGAGTTCGAGACCAGCCTGGCCAACATGGTGAAACCCCAACTCTACTAAAAATACAAAAGTTAGTCAGAAATCACTTGATCCCGGGAAGCAGAGGCTGCCGTGAGCCAAGATCGTTACCCATTCCAGCCTGGGCAACGGTGTGAGACTCCATCTCAAAAAAAAAAGTCTCCAGGAGGAACATGTCAGGAAGCACAACTAGCTTCTGGACACCCGTTTTTCTGTTTGCTTTGGGTTTTGAGACGGGGTTTGCTCTTGTTGCCCAGGTTGGAGTGCAATGGCACAATCTTGGCTCACTGTGACCTCCGCCTCCTGGGTTCCAGCAATTCTCCTGCCTCAGCCTCCCAAGTAGCTGGGATTACAGGCGCCCACCACCACGCCCAGCTAATTTTTTGTATTTTTATTAGAGACAGCGTTTCACTATGTTGGCCAGGCTAGTCTCGAACTCCTGACCTCAGGCGATCCACCCGCCTCAGCCTCCCAAAGCGCTGGGATTACAGGCGTGAGCCAGCGCGCCTGAACTGGACACCCGTTTATAAAGTGTCAGGGCCCTCAAGTGAGGGGACAGGAAAGGGAGAGGGTCAAAGGGGGCTACTGGTCCCCTGCACGGAGCAGACAGAGAGCAGGAGGCCCAGGCTGTGCAGGCGATGTGCCCGCTGGAGTCTCTGCTGCAGGCTACACCCTGTGCAGGACCACGTGGCTGCACGTGGGCACAAAGGGAGACCTGGCTCAGACTCTGGCTGTAGCTTCAGAAGACACTCCTGCTGCTCTCCAGGTGCACTGGATGAGGACAGCGCCGTCCTTCCCTAGAGGACCTGAAGTCCTAAACTGAACCAGGACTAGGAGAAAGGGCAGGAGTCAGGAGGAACAGGATCCTATGGGCAGACCACCCGCAGAACCTCTACAGCCCCTCCACAGCCCTCTGTTTGGGGGCATCTGGGCCTCCTTGTGCACAAGTCTCAGAGTGATGGACCAATGTACCCACGTAGGCAAATCCTCACACTGGGAAAATAAGCCTTCACCAGACAAGCAGCTTTTAGAACTGACGCATGCTTTATGGTTCACACCCAAGCCAGCAGAGATTCCGAGTTCTATGTGAGCCTGGGGTCAGAGTCAGAAAACACGAGAGCTGGACCTCCACCCTGAGATCTCTGACTCCCATTCCAGTGCTCCTTCCCACTGCAATGGGAAAGCCAGCTCCACCCAGCCCAAGTACCACAGCGGGGAGCGAGGAGGGGACACTGGCCAACGCCTTCTTCTTGTGTGTTTTAAGTCTGCGTTCTCGGGGACTAAGGGTGGTGTCTCAGCATGGGAGGCGACATCTGTGAGATGCACAAGCATCTGAGAAAATGATCCGGGCAAAATGCAAAAAACCATCCTGCAGGCACGGCACAGCCACGTGAGAGACCCAAGTGCCAAACATGAATTGTGGGGTCACGGGGGTAAAACGAGAGATGCAGAATCAAGTGCCATGAGGTCATAGGGAGGAGAGGGCTGGCTGTCCTTGGGAGACCAGCTACGGGATCGCACAGGAGGCCATGGCTAGGCCCAGGGAAGAGTCCAGCAGTGACCTACGGGAGAAACGGGGAAAGGGAGGGCACATAGGCAGAACACAGAGGAAGGTGACCAGCACAACAGAGAGACCACCAGTGTCGCTGATGCCCAGGAGACACATCACACCATTCGAGGGCACAGCAGGCTGGCAAAAGGTGAGGGCAGGCCGGCACAGTGGCTCACAAGTGTAATCCCAGCACTTTGGGAGGCCAAGGCAGGTGGATCACTAGAGGTCAGGAGTTTGAAACCAGCCTGGCCAACATGGTGAAACCCCGACTCTACTAAAAATACAAAAAATTAGCCAGACATGGTGGTGGGCGCCTGTATAATCCCAGCTACTCAGGAGGCTGAGGCAGGAGAATCGCTTGAACCCAGGAGGCGGAGGTTGCAGTGAGCCAAGATCGTGCCACTGCACTCCAGCCTGACAACAGAGCCAGACTCCATCTAAAAAAAAAAAAGAAAAGTGGCAGGGGAGGCCAAATGCCAGCAAACAGGCCTCAAGGGTTAGGACACTGTGTGAAGTGATCCACGTACACTATCTCATTTAATACCACAGTCCACTGAAGGAAATAGTATTAACCCCTTTTACAGACGGGGAAAACGAGGCTCAGAGAGGTTAACCGGGCCAAGGTCATGTTGCTGGAAAGGAGCAGAGCGAGGCTTGGACACACGCCTGGCTCCAGGGTCTGTGGCCTTAACCACGTGCCACACTCCCTCTGAGGAGGAGAAGGGGCCCACTGGAGAGGAGCTCCCATGGCCCACGGCTTCCCAGAGCAGATGCATGCATCCCTGATGGCCCCCGAGGGCACCTGGCATGGTCTTCACTATGACAGTCACTTATGGAGCTTTGACAGAGACCCTCTTTGTGGCAGGCCACCCTGATTTTCCTTTTATGGTAGTGACATAAAGGTGCCTTCTGAAACAAGTCCATTGAATTTTTAACACCTGAGCCAGTTGAAGGAAAACGTTATGGGCCTGAGACAGGTCACACACACACAGGACAAACAGTGCCGGCGCTGCGTGGACAGTGACGCTGGGAAAAGGTGCTGCATGCCGAACTGTCTCTCGGGGGCAAAGGGAGGAAGCCAAGGGGCCTGAGGATTTGCTGGAGGACTCTGCAAGCAGCAGAGAGAGAACGGAGTGGTTGGAAGGGAGGGGTCGGGGGAAAACTGAAAAGGGGCCGAGGGGCGCTACCCTCCACTGCGCTCACAGCCACAGAAATGAGACGAAAGGGTCAGTCATAAGGGCATTTTGGGAGCAAAATTAAGAGAATTTGGTGACAGAAAGTAAAGGAGGGGCTGAGAGCTAAACACACCAAGTGACCTGGGTTTCAGAAAATGGAATGACAGACGCTTCAGCCATGACACAGAGGAGAGTCAGCTTTGCGAGACGCAGATGATAAGGCTCTCTTTCTGGACACGCGGCAAGTCGGGGGCCCTTGGGACACCCAAATGGGATCAGAACAGCACTGAAACCTAAGCAGGACAGGTGCAACAAGAACAGAGGTGGAAGCTGAGGCCATGGGAGGGGTGGAGGCCCTCAGGGACAGCAGGTAGGGCTTTTGGGGTTGGTTAGTTGGTTGGTTGGTTTTTGAGACGGAGTCTCACTCTGTCACCCAGGCTGGAGGGCAGTGGTCCCATCTTGGCTCACTGCAAGCTCCGCCTCCCGGGTTCACACCATTCTCCTGCCTCAGCCTCCTGAGTAGCTGGGACTACAGGTACCCGCCACCACACCCGGCTAATTTTTTTTTGTATTTTTTTAGTAGAAACGGGGTTTCACCATGTTAGCCAGAATGGTCTCAATATCCTGACCTCGTGATACGCCCGCCTTGGCTCCCAAAGTGCTGGGATTACAGGCGTGAGCCACTGCGCCCGGCCTGGGCTTTTGTTGTTGTTAGTGGTGGTGGTGTTGAGACGGAGTCTTGCTCTGTTGCCCAGGCTGGAGTGCAGTGGCGTGATCTCAGCTCACTGCAAGCTCCACCTCCTGGGTTCAAGTGATTCTCCTGTCTCAGCCTCCCTAGTTGCTGGGATTACAGGTGCCTACCACCATGCCTGGCTAATTTTTGTATTTTTTTTTTTCTTGAGACGGAGTCTCGCTCTGCCCCCAGGCTGGAGTGCAGTGGCGCGATCTCCGCTCACTGCAAGCTCCGCCTCCCGGGTTCACACCATTCTCCTGCCTCAGCCTCCCGAGTAGCTGGGATTACAGGCGCATGCCACCACGTCTGGCTAATTTTTGGTATTTTTAGTAGAGACGGAGTTTCGCCATGTTAGCCAGGATGGTCTTGATCTCCTGATCTCGTGATCCACCGCTTCAGCCTCCAAATGTGCTGGGATTACAGGCGTGAGCCACCGCGCCCGGCCTAATTTTTGTATTTTTAGTAGAGATAGGGTTTTGCCATGTTGGCCAGGCTGGTCTCAAACCCTTGACCTCAGGTGATCCGCCTGCCTCAGCCTCCCAAAGTGCTGGGATTGCAGGCATGGGCCACCACGCCCTGCCTAATTTTTATTTTTTATTTTCATTTTTTGTATTTTTAGTTGAGACAGGGTTTCGCCATGTTGGCCAGGCTGGTCTCAAACCCTTGACCTCAGGTGATCTGCCCACCTCGGCCTCCCAAAGTGCTGGGATTACAAGCATGAGCCACTGTGCCCCACCGGCTTTCATGAAGCAAAAATGAACAGGAGCCCTCCAAAGGGCAGGGAAGGAGAGGTAAGAGGGCAGCCTGCTGGGATGGGCTGGGAGGGGGGCGCCCAGGGAAGAACACATGCCAAGCAGGGGGTGGCAGGCAAGTCCCCTCTTACACCACAGGCTCCGCTTCCCCTGCGCTGAAGAAATCACCAAGCCAGGTGCCTGCGCACCCAGCCCTTCAAACACACGCCGTCACTCAGAAACTGCCATCACTCAGAAACTGCCGACAGAGCAGTTTCCCTCCCGCGGTCAGCGGCTCTGCCTGGCACTGCCTGGCCTACACCACGGTCAGAGCAGAGGCAGCCAGCGCACAAGGTCATAGCCTCAGGCAGCTTCAGAACCCGCTCGCAAAACCCGGGAGTCACAAGGTGTGGGGTATCAGCATTTTCCCAACCCGAAAGCGCCCTTCACCTGGACGGCGAGGACAGCCGTGTTCATCTTACGGTTACATTCAGTGTGGACATATAACATTTATCACAGTAAAAAATCATGTTTAAGCAGTGATAAGTATGTACCCTCACTTCCTCTAGGAGATATAAATAGAGATATTCTGAAGTCTGTTGAGACTTCCAGGATGAACCTGTCAGACTGACCACACGCATTAATTATCCCACTTCTTCTGAGGCCCATTAAAATAACAGTAAGGGGGCCGGGTGCGGTGGCTCATGCCTGTAATCCTAGCACTTTGGGAGACTGAGGCAGGCAGATCACCTGAGGTCAGGAGTTCGAGACCAGCCTGGCCAACATGGAGAAACCCTGTGTCTACTAAAAATAAAAAATAAAATACTAGCCGAGCCTGGTGGCGGGTGCCTGTAATACCAGCTACTTGGTAGGCTGAGGCAGGAGAATCACTTAAACCTTGGAGTGAGAGGTTGCAGCGAGCCGAGATCACGCCATTGCACTCCAGCCTGGGGAACAAGAGCAAAACTCCATTTCAAAAAAAAACAAAAAGAGGCTGGGCGCGGTGGCTCCAGCCTGTAATCCCAGCACTTTGGGAGGCCGAGACGGGCGAATCACGAGGTCAGGAGATCGAGACCATCCTGGCTAACACAGTGAAACCCCGTCTCTACTAAAAAATACAAAAAACTAGCCGGGCGAGGTGGTGGGCACCTGTAGTCCCAGCTACTTGGGAGGCTGAGGCAGGAGAATGGCGGGAACCCAGGAGGCGGAGCTTGCAGTGAGCTGAGATCCGACCACTGCACTCCAGCCTGGGCGACAAAGCGAGACTCCATCTCAACAAAAAAAAAAAGAAAAAAAGAAAGAAAGAAAAAGGAAAAAAGAAATATGATGAAAAGACTAAGTTGAGGAAATCTCCCAAAAAGTAGAACAAAAACATAAAGATACAGAAAACAAAAGAGGGAAGAGAAAAAAGATCAAATAGCTGACCAAAAAAGTTCCCAGAAAGAGAAAGGGGAGGGGAGCTGGCAGCTGGTACCCAAAGCTGGCATCTCTTGGTACTGATGGCTTTGTGCGCTCCCCTCTTGAACCTGGGCTGGCCCTGTGACTCAGTCTTGACCCACAGAATGAGACAGACACAACATTACCTCACTCTCAGGAATGAGTCACAGGAGCTCTTGCAGCTTCCACCTCAACCTCTAGGAACATTTGCTCCAGAGAAAGCAAGCCCGCACGTGAAAGGCCTGACTGAGACCGTCAGTGCTGTGGCTGGGAACAGGGAGTGGCTGCATGGAGAAAGAAGCCCAGACGTTCCAAACATCCCCGTCCATGCACATGAAGAAACCACCTTGGGCATCTCCGCTCCAGCAGATGCTACGAGAACACAGCGCGGCTCCTGACATATGGCCCCAGCTGACTGTCGCAGTCATCTCCAGCCATCTGAGCCACCCAAGATGAGGTCCCAGACATTGCGAAAGCAGAGACAAGCCATCATCTCCAACACGCCCTAGCTGAATTCCTCACCCGCAGAACTCGAGTGCCATAAAATGGCTGCTGTTTCACCGTAACAGAAAGATTAGCAGGGAAATAGTACAAGAACATCTTCCAGAACTGAAGGTCCTGAGTCTCTGGGTCCACCAAGTACACGGCACAGTGAAGACACAAGATCCATCCCAAACACTGTCAGGAAATTCAGAACACCCGGGCAAATGAAAAATTCTCAGTGACTCCAGAGAGAAAATATAAATACATACCAAATACAGAGAAATAGGAATCTGGGCCACGCGTGGTGGCTCATGCCTGTCATCCCAACACTTTGGGAGGTTGAGGCGGGCAGATCACCTGAGGTCAGGAGTTCGAGACCAGCCTGGCCAACATGGAGAAACCCCATCTCTACTAAAAATACAAAAATTAGCCAGGCGTGGTAACACATGCCTGTAATCCTAGCTACTTGGGAGGCTGAGGCAGGAGAATCGCTTGAACCCAGGAGGCAGAAGTTGCAGTGAGCCGAGATCACACCATTACAGCCTGGGAGACAAGGGCAAAACTCTGTCTCAAAAAAAAAAAAAGAAAAGAAAAGAAATATGAATCTGCATATCATCAGACTTTTCAACAGCAACTCTGGAATCTAGTAGGCAATGATGTAATAACTTTCAAAATTCTTAAAGAAAATTATTTTCAACCTAAAATTTTATACCCAGGCAAACTATCAACCAATAAAGACATTTTGAAATATGAAAGAGCTCAAAAAAATTCACTCCCTTGCACCCTTTCTTGGCAGGCTACTATCACTAGAGGATAGGGGGCTCTGGAAGTGAGATCTCCTGGGGGAAAGAATGGAATTGACAGGATATCTGATGGATGCCAGCTTGGTGGAGATGGGGGAGGGGAGGGAGGGGCTGTCTATTAAAGTAATTGTGGTAGAAAAAATAAAAGTAGAAAAATAGGCCAGGTACAGTGGCTCTCACCTGTAATTACAGTACTTTGGGAGGCCAAGGAGAGAGGATTGGTTGAGCTCAGGAGTTTGAGACCAGATTGGGCGATATAGTGAGACCATGTCTCTCCACAAAAATTAGCCAGGCACGGTGGAAAGCACCCGTGATGCCAGCTATTTGGGAAGCTGAGGTAGGAGGATCGCTTGAACCCAGGAGGTCAAGACTGTAGTGAGCCGTGATTGTGCCACTGCACTCCAACCTGGGTGACAGAGTGAGACCCTATCTCAAAAATTAAAAAAAAAAAGAAAAAGAAAAAGAATGATAGGTCCCTATAAAACAATACTAATGGCAGAAACAGGAGTTAATCATTAACTCCAAGAAACATGAAAAGTTATGTAAGAAAGAAAACATAATTATGGTGCCCTTTCACATAACAATAAATAACGTTTACACAGTCATAAAAAGTAAACATTGACCGTTGAATTGGACCAAAAACTGGTGCTACTGGGAGGATACACTGTGTAATAAGGGGTCCCATGTGTTGGCTGAACTCCCGGTAAGCCCAAGAAGAGAAGAAGCCCGTCTCGCAGTGCCCAGCACACGGGCGTGTTGAACCATCCATGCTAAGAAATCCCCCAGCAGATTGCAAGCACTGGGAGTTTCCCTCTCACAGAGCCAACCGGCCTCCCAGCTAAGCCACTGCTACACTCTGCTCTAAGACTCTGCGTCTTAAGTCTTAACTCTTCTGAATAAGATTACTTGGTGACATAATGGATTAGGAGCATCCATCATTGGTTCAAACTAAATAACGGTTTCAGTGGGGACAGACTACAGCATTTCAGGGTAAATCTGCCTGGTCTATTCAATTACTATAATAATGTTATTCTCTATCTATGACAGTCTCACTCATTAGAAAGACAAATGCATGGAGCTGTTTTCCAGCACTGAGACAGGGCCCCTGGCCCATCCTCGTTCCTCCCCTTTCTTGCTTGTGACCGTGGTACATTACTGGAAGATGAGTGTCCAGAACAAGGGGTTCTACCTGTGACCATGCAATCAAGCATCGGTGACGTGGCTCCCAGGGACCAGGGCTGGGATCTCATTTCAACAACATGCTCTAACCCAGCCTACAGAACCCAGCGCAGGCTGGGCACAGTGGCTCACACCTGTAATCCCAGCACTTTGGGAGGCCAAGGCAGGTAGATCACTTAAGGTCAGGAGTTCAAGACCAGCCTGGCCAACATGGGGAAACTCCGTCTCCACAAAAAAAAAAAAAAAAATATATATATATATATATATATACACACACACACACACACACACACACACACACACAAAAATTAGCCACACATTGGTGGTGCGTGCCTGTAGTCCCAGCTACTCCGGAAGCTGAGACAGGAGAATCACTTGAACCCAGGATGCAGAGGTTGCAGTGAGCTGAGATCGTGCCACTGCACTCCAGTCTGGGAGACAGAGTGAGACTCCGTCTCAAAAAAAACAAAAAAACAAAAAAACAAAAAACCCAGTGCAGATCGATCAAACCTCCTGCCTCCTCCCAGTGCTGGCCTCTTTCTCTGGGACATTAGAAAAGAAAGGACAAGATGCCTGTGAGAGCCTCCAGGGGCACACCGGAATCTGGCCGTGGACCTTGCAGGATGTCATGGCTCTGAAGTTCAGAAAGAGGGCTCAGCCACCGGGAGCTCCACTGGGTGATCAAGATCATCCACGTGATGAGCAAAACTCACTCCCCTGGCCAAGCCTACCTCTGACCCAGAGAGAACAGAGGCCTCTGGCTGGGCTCTAACACGCACCCTGACCACTGGCCTGCCCCAGCACAGGGCCTGGCACCGAATAAACTGAAAAACATGTCACACATGGGGAGCTCCTAGACCCCAAGAGGTGAAGGACTCGGCTGAGCTGGCACCGGGCTCGTCGCCACTGCAATTTGGTCCATCAGTGCTTTGGCTGACCTCATCTCCCTGCTCAAGAGCCTGAGACTGAGACATGACTGGTGGGAACGTAAGTGAGCACAGCCACTGTGGAAAACAGCACGAAAGGTCCTCAAAACAGTAGAAATAGAACCACCACGTGACCTGGCGATCCCACTGCAGGGCACACATCCAAGGGAAAGGCAATCAGTCCATTGAAGAGCCTCTGCGCTCCGCTCCCGTGTTTACTGCTCACGACAGCCCAGGTGTGGGATGAACCTGAGTCCACCAACGGATGAATGTATAAAGAAAAGGTGGTATGGGCCGGGCGCGGTGGCTCACGCCTGTAATCCTAGCACTTTGGGAAGTCAAGGCGGGTGGATTGTCTGAGCTCAGGAGTTCAAGACCAGCCTGGGCAACATGGTGAAACCCCATCTCTACTAAAATACAAAAAAAAGAAAAAAATCGCTGGGTGTGGCAGTGTGCACCTGTAGTCCCAACTACTTGGGAGGCGGAGGCAGGAGAATCACTTGAACCCGGAAGGCGGAGGTTGCAGCAAGCTGAGATCGTACCAATACACTCCAGCCTGGTGACAGAGCAAGCCTCTGTCTTCGAAAAAAAAAGAAAAGGTGGTATATATGCACGGTACTAGCCAGCCATAAATAAAGAACGAAATCCCGTCATTCGTGGTGATGTGGATAAAACTGGAGGACATTATGTGAAGTGAAATAAGCCAGGCACAGAAAGACACATACTGCAGGTTCTCATTCAAACACAGAAGCTAAAAAAGTTGATCTCACAGAAGTAGAAAGCAGAATAGTGGTCAGCAGAAACTGAGAAGGGCAGGAGAGGGGTTACAGAGAGGTTGGCAAAGATACAAAAGTACAGATAGGAAGAATAATTTCTAGTATTCTGTAGCATTGTAGAGTGACCATAATTAACAATTTATTGTATATTTTCAAATAGCCAGAAGAGCAGATTTTGAACGTTTCCAATACAAAGAAATGATCAACGCTTGAGGTAACAGACATGCTAATTACCTTGATTTGATCATTACACATTGTATACATATATCAAAATATCACACTGTACCCCCAAAATAGGTATAATTATGTGTCAATTAGAAATCATGATCATGGGCTGGGCGCAGTGGCTCACGCCTGTAACCCCAGCACTTTGGGAGGCCGAGGCGGGTGGATCACGAGGTCCAGGGATCGAGACCATCCTGGCTAACACGGTGAAACCCTGTCTCTACTAAAAATACAAAAAATTAGCCGGGTGTGGTGGCAGGCACCTGTAGTCCCAGCTACTCGGGAGGCTGAGGCAGGGAAATGGCGTGAACCCAGGAGGCGGAGCTTGCAGTGAGCTGAGATCGGGCCACTGCACTCCAGCCTGGGCAACAGAGCAAGACTGTCTCAGGAAAAAAAAAAAAAAAAAAAAAAGAAATCATGATCATGATAAAAAGCAAAATTTTTAAAAAGTCTGAGAGAGAGTTAACCACTTCCCCACCAATTTGGTCTGTTACTAAGCTCCTGTTATTTCCTGGGGATTGATTCTGCTCCTGGCCTTGGGCGCCTTATCTGGACATAGATAGCAGATATAATAGTTAGGCCGGGCGCAGTGGTTCACACCTGTAATCCCAGCACTTTGGGAGGCCGAGGCAGGAGGATCACCTGAGGTCAGGAGTTTGAGACCAGCCTGGCCAACGTGGTGAAACCCTTTCTCTACTAAAAATACAAAAATTACCCAGCGTGGTGGTATGCACCTGCAGTCCCAGGTACTCGGGAGGCTGAGGCAGGAGAACTGCTTGAATCCAGGAGGCATAGGTTGCAGTGAGCCGAGATCGCACCACTGCACTCCAACCTGGGTAACAGAGCGAGACTCCGTTTCAAAAAAAAAAAAAAGCCAAGTGCAGTGGCTTACGTCTGTAATCCCAACACTTTGGGAGGCCGAGGCAGGCAGATCACCTTAGGTCAGGAGTTCGAGACCAGCCTGGCTCACATGGTGAAACCCGTCTCTACTAAAAATATAAAAAATTAGCCGGGCGCGGAGGCGTGCGCCTGTAATCCCAGCTACTCGGAGGGCTGAGGCAGGAAAATCGCTTGAACCCAGGAGGTGGAGGTTGTAGTCAGCCAAGATCACGCCACTGCACTCCAGCTTGGGCAACAAGAGTGAAACTCTATCTCAAAAAAAAAAAAGTGAAAAGTATTCTTCATCATCAGCCAGGTGCGGTGGCTCACACCTGTAACAGTGGCACTTTGGGAAGCCAAGGCAGGCAGATCCCTTGAGGCCAGGAATTCAAGATCAGCCTGGGCAATATGGGGAAACCCCATTTCTACTACAAATACAAACATCAGCTGAGCGTGTTGGTGCATGCCTGGAGTCCCAGCTACACAGGAGGCTGAGGCACTAGAATCGCTTGGACCCAGGAGATGGAGTGCAATACGCCACTGCACTCCAGCCTGAGCAACAGAGCAAGACCCTGTCAAAAAAAAAAAAAATTCATCATCATCATCATCATATCAGCTGATATTAGCACTATGCTAAACTCTTTACATACATTATTTCATGTAATCTTTTCAACACCCCATGTGGTAGATACAGAATTTTTCTCCCATTTTACAGACGAAGAAACTGAGGCTCAGAGAGGGCAAGTGATTTCTGGAAGGTCCTACAGCAAGTAAGTGGCAGAGCTGGGATTCTAAGGGACCCCGAGGGGCAATCTCTGGATGACATGCGTGTGGTGCTGCCGCTCTGGAGGCCTCGGTCCCACTCCCCGCCCCCACAGCTCCGGTGTGCTGAACCACTGGGCTCATTCATCACACCGTCTGCTCCCCAGCAGATTTGGTCTATGACAAGCTCCTGTTATTTCCTGGGGATTGATTCTGCTCCCGGCCTTGGGCTCCATGTCTGGACATAGATAGCAGAGATAATAGTTAGGCCAGGTGCGATGGTTCACACCTGTAATCCCAGCACTTTGGGAGGCCGAGGCAGGAGGATCACCTGAGGTCAGGAGTTTGAGACCAGCCTGGCCAATGTGGTGAAACCCCGTCTCTACTAAAAATACAAAAATTAGCCAGTAGTTTTTGTATACCTCGAATGGGTAGCTCAAGGGCTGTGCGAACAACCACCTAGACAAACCTGAAGTCCACAAGCAATGCTGCGTGGGAAAGCGCCTGAGACAGGCATTACGTTTTTCTAAGAGAAAGTTATTTTTTCTTTGCTAAATGCCTACAAAAGTACCCCGTTAAATACCAATAACCCATTCTTGGATTGTTACAAAGGGCACCACTATCGTTCTGTTTTCTGATTTTTAAATTTTTATTGTAAATATTAATCCATATGGCCAGGCACGGTGGCTCACACCTGTAATCCCAGCACTTTGGGAGGCCAGGGCAGGTGGATCACCTGAGGTCAGAAGTTCGAGACCAGCCTGGCCAACATGGTGAAACCTCATCTCTACTAAAAATAAAAAAATTAGCTGGGCGTGGTGGCATGCACCTATAGTCCCAGCTACTCCAGAGGCTGAGGCGGGAGAATCGCTTAAATCTGGGAGGCGGAGGTTGCAGTGAGCTGAGATCACACCACTGCACTCCAGCCTGGGGGACAGAGCGAGACTCCAGCTCAAAAAAAAAAAAAATAGATAGATAGATAGATAGATAGATAGATAGATAGATAGATAGAGATAGACACACATATATATAAATACATATTCATTGGGAAAAAAATTCAGAGTCCAGAGGCATCTAGTAAAGTGGGCAGGGTGTGGGGAAGGCCCTGCCACAGCTGCCTTCTGCTCTTCTCATGCGACATCTCAACCCAGAGCAGAGGCCCCAGGGGCTGACCCGGCACCTGCCACAGGGAATCGGGGCCGATAAAAGGCCGTCATTTCGGACTTCCTGCCGAATCATTTCCAGCTGCCCTGGTCACCTAAGTGACAAGATGATGCATCATTGTCAATAATGCTGGAAGGGTCTATCCACAGACACGGCCATATTCTCCCCAGGAGGCATGAGATTGGCCTCGCCGGGCAGCTGGAGCCACTGAGAATTCCGGGGCCTTCGTCAGGATCTCTGTCTCCCCTTCCCAGATCCTCTCCCTGCCCCAGTTTGCGCAACCAAATGGTGACAGGAAGAGGCCACTCCCAGGCCAGCCAGAAAATCACCCAAGTAAAAAGGCACTGCTTCAGCCCCTAGACTCGGAATTTAGTGTACATGGTGGGATGCGAGGAGCTGCTAAGGAGAGAGAACACAGAGGCTCTTCCTGCTGGAGGAGCCGGTCGCAGCTACGAGTCTTGGTGGGGCTGCCAGGCCTCACCATTGCTCACCTCCAACATACTCCAAAAGCCCACCGGTCTAGCCTCCAAACACTGCCTGGCTCCTGTGGACATGCAGGGACTATGTGTTGAAGGAATTGAGGTGCTTAGGGGCTCTGTTGAGTCAGTGCCCAATGAGAAAGCATGTTGAGAACCTTCCAACCGGATCCACCAAGAAATGTCTATCTGCCAGGCGCGGTGGCTCACGCCTGTAATCCCAGCACTTTGGAAGGCAGAGGCGGGTCAGGAGTTCGAGACCAGCCTGGCCAAGATGGTGAAACCCCATCTCTACTAAAAATACAAAAAATTCGCCGGGTGTGGTGACAGGCACCTATAATCCCAGCTACTGGGGAGGCTGAGGCAGAATGACTTGAACCCGGCAGGCGGAGGTTGCAGTGAGCCGAGGTTGCGCCACTGCACTCCAGCCTGGGCAACAGAGTGAGACTCCGTCTCAAAAAAAAAAAGAAAAAAAAAGGAAAAGAAATGTGTCTATTTTGCCCGCCAGGCCATAACAGCTCCGGGACCAGCGATTATCTTGACCATCTCCATGTGGCCCACGGGGTCAAGGGCAGCATTCCCACCCTGTAGGCCCTCCAAAAATATCTGTTCACACAAAGACTTTACATTTGTGTCACAATTTGCTGTGACGCTTATGATTTCCTCCTCTGCCAAGCACAATTCTGTGAGGATGATCAGGACAAGGAGTGATGTTTCCATCTTATATATAGACGAGTCGGCTGAGGCTTGGGAGAGGCTGAACGACTTGCTAACGGGAACACAGCTAGTCAGTGGAAGAAACAGAATTCAAACTCAAGAACACTAGGCTGGGCGCGGTGGCTCACGCCTGTAATCCCAGCACTTTGGGAGGCGGAGGCGGGCGGATCACCTGAGGTCAGGAGTTTGGGACCAGCCTGGGCAACGTGGTGAAACCCCGTTTCCGCTAAAAATACAAATATTAGCCAGGCATAGTGGTGCACGCCTGTAGTCCCAGCTACTTGGGAGGCTGAGGCAGGAGAATCGCTTGAACCCGGGAGGCGAAGGTTGCAGTGAGCCGAGATTGCGCCACTGAACTCCAGCCTGGGCGACAGAGCGAGACTCCGTCTAAAAAAAAGAAAGCCACTCAAGAACTCTGACTCCAAGAGCTGTGTCCGACCTGTCTTGCCCATTCACACACACAGTGAAGCAGTGAATGAAGAGACCACTGCAGCCCCTCCACACCCCACAGCGAGCGTCCTCTCGGCCCCATAGCGAAGCCTGAAATTCAGTACATTTAGTGTTCCCTGCCCAGTCACGGTCCTGGCATAGGGGGTGCTTCTCACTTGCAGTGCACACTAGAAGTTTCCGGAGACCACACCCTGTGCCCCGTGCATCCCCCACACCTCCAACAGGGCTGAACAAGAGATTCCCGACTGGCCCACAAAGGACACACCAGCTCTCCCTGGAGAGAGACGAGGCAGATGTGGAGGCTGACAGGAGCCCACAGTTCACACTGACGTGGGTAACCACAAGGGCCTGTCTAGAGTTTTTGCTGTTGCTCAAAGGTTGGCTAAAGTCTCCTAGGCCCCTGCCTGTCCTTTCCGGGTCCCTCCCTGGACCAGAAGGTGAGCAGGGAGTAGGGAGAAAGGGCCACCCACCTCCCTATCTGGGTCACAGCCTTGGAGCCCCGGCTGGCGAGGCCCCAGGCCACAAGGCAGCCACCCTGGGATTCTCTGCCAATCATCCTGTGGCCATCAGGAACAGGGCTGACTCATGCCCAGAGCTCAAAAGCCGACTCCCAAGGGAGGTAACAGCTTTATCCCACTCTAGGCTGCAGATAGAAGAGACAAGTGACATTTTTAAAAGTGTGTTTGTTTTACAGATTTATAGAAAACAGGCGAGGAAAAAAAAAAAAAGAAACAGGAGAAGAGAAAATGAGGGAGAAAGACAAGGAAAGACAGAAGGGTGGAGAGAGAAGCTTTTGAAGCTTTTAGATCGAAGGCGCTTCCCTCTCCACCAAGGCCAAAATCCATCTGTTAAAAGGCTGCCCGGCTGGGGAAGGCACCGAGGGCAGGGCAGCACGTGGAGTGGAAGCCGGAGGAACGGGAACCGCAAAGGCTGGGCGAGGCCTTTCTGGGCCCTCCCAGAACCCTGAGAGAAATGCCAAGAACGGACGAGCGTCCCTGGGCTCGGACACCAACCTACAGACAGGAAGTGCTTTCCTAGCAGCCTTGGGGAGCTCAGGAAAGGCTTTGCTGCCCCCTCAGCACTGACAGTGCAGCCCCCGAATGCCCCCCCGCCAAAAGACCATCCTCTCCAGCGCCCCAGCACCGCCCACGTGGTCTTCCCGGGGGGCTGTGGAGCTTGAACACAGAGAAGAAGGAGGTGGTCCCTGGAAGCTGCTTTGCTGCCCACCCCACCTTCACATAACCCCAACCAAGGTGACCCCGCAGCCCCCCTCAGAAGAGGGGCTGCCCAAGTCCAAGACCATCGTGGGGCCTCAGAGGAGGGGCCTCCAGGAAGAGCACCAAGAACTTCCAGGTTCTCATTTCTTCTTAGGGATCTGTCATTCATTCCGCGAGCGTCTGTAAAGCACCCACGGTGTGCCAGCATAGCACTAGCCGCCGGGGACACGACACGAATCAGTCACGTTTGAGTCCCTACTTCCCCCACCCATGGCCTCCAGGGTATCACAAAGTCCTCGCCACCTCCCTAACTGTTCCATCGCTCCACCCTGAAGCATCATCTCTCACCTAGACAATGGCACCCGCATCCCAGCCCACCTCCATCCACCGCACTCCATCAAACCATTCTCCAGGAAGGAGACACAGGGACCACACTGAAATGAAAAGCAGATCAACCACCCTGGCCAACATGGTGAAACCTTATCTCTACCAAAAATGCAACAGTTAGCTGGGCATGGTGGCACACGCCTCTAATCCCAGCTACTTGGGAGGCTGAGGCAGGAGAATCACTTAAACCTGGGAGGTGAAGGTTGCAGTGAGTTGAGATGGCGCTGCTGCACTCCAGCCTGGGGGACACGAGTGAGACTCTATCCCAAAACAAAAAACAAAACAAAATTAGCTGGGCGTGGTGGCTGGCACCTGTAATCCCAGCTACTCAGGAGGCTGAGGCAGGAGAATCGCTTGAACCCGGGAGGAGGAGGCTGCAGTGAGCTAAGAATGCACCACTGCACTCTAGCCTGGGCAACACAGTGAGACTCCATCTCAAAATTGAAGAAAAAAAAAAAAAAAGCCCAGGCACAGTGGTTCACGCCTATAATCCCAGCACTTTGGGAGGCCGAGGCAAGTGGATCACGAGGTCAGGAGATTGAGACCATCCTGGCTAACACGGTGAAACCTCATCTCTACTAAAAATACAAAAAATTAGCCAGGCGTGGCGACAGGCGCCTGTAGTCCCAGCTACTCGGGAGGCTGAAGTAGGAGAATCACTTGAATTGGGAGGCAGAGGTTGTAGTAAGCCAAGATCCTGCCACTGCACTCCAGCCTGGGCGACAGAGCGAGATTCGGTCTCAAAAACAAACAAACAAAAAAAGCAGATCACACCCACTAGGATGGCCATCATCGAGAGGGAAAAAAAAAACAACAACAATAACAAAGGTTATCAAGAATACAGAGAAATTGCAGCCCATTGTAGAAAAGTCTGGAGGCTCCTCAAAAAGTTACACAGGCCAGGTGCGGTGACTCACGCCTGTAATCCCAGCACTTTGGGAGGCTGAGGCGGGCAGATCACAAGGTCAGGAGATTGAGACCATCCCGGCTAACATGGTGAAACCCCATCTCTACTAAAAATACAAAAACAAAATTAGCCAGGCATGGTGGCATGTGCCTGTAGTCCCAGCTACTTAGGAGGCTGAGGCAGGAGAATGGCGTGAACCCAGGAGGCGGAGCTTGCAGTGAGCTGAGATCGCACCACTGCACTCCAGCCTGGGGTACAGAGCAAGACTCTGTCTCAAAAAAAAAAAAAAAGTTACACATAGAATTACCATACGACCCAGCAATTCCACTCCAAAAAACATTTCCAGACAAAAACATGTACACAAGTGTTCATAGCAACACTATTCACAATGATCAAAGGTGACAGAAACACAAAGGTCCATGAATGAATGAGTGGGTAAACAAAACGTGGCACGCCAATACAAAGGAACATTATTCAGCCCTGAAAAGGAATAAAGTGCTCTTACTGATATGTGCTACAACATGGATGAAAGCAGGCTAAGTGGAAGAAGCTGGACACAGAACACCACCTACTGTGTGATTCCATTTACACGTTGAGCATCCCAACTCCAAAATGCTCCCAAATCCTAAACTTTTTCAGTGCCAACATGGTGCTCAAAGGAAATGCTCATTGGCACATTTCTTTCTTTCTTTTTTTTTGAGGCAGAGTCTCACTCTGTCCCCCAGGCTGGAGTTCCGTGGCACCATCTCTGCTCACTGCAACCTCCACCTCCCGAATTCAAGCAACCCTCCTGCCTCAGTCTCCCGAGTAGCTGGGATTACAGGCGTGCGCCACCACGCCCAGCTAATTTTTGTATTTTTAGTAGAGATGGGGCTTCACCATGTTGGCCAGGCTGGTCTCTAACTCCTGACCACAAATGATCCACCCACCTCGGCCTCCCAAAGTGCTGGGATTCCAGTCGTGAGCCACCATGCCTGACCTCGGCACATTTCAGACTTTGAATTTTCAGAGTAGGGATGCTGAACCAGTAAGTACAATGGAAATACAGCAAAATCCAAAATATATATATAAAATCCAAAACACCTGGTCCCAAGCATGTCAGATAAGACATACCCACCCTGCATTATGAAATGCTCAGAATAGGCAAATCCATAGAGACAGAAAGTAGATGGTGGTTGCTTAGGGATGGGGAGGCGGGGGAGGGAGTGACGGCTAATGGATACAGTTTCCATTTGGATGATGAACGCGGTCTAGAGAATGGTAGTGAGGATCACAAAACACTTTGAACAGTACTTCATGCCACTGAACTGTATACTTTAAAATGATTCAAGTGATACATTGTGTGTGATGTGTATTTTACCACAATAAAAAAAAAAAAGGTAAAAAATAAATGTGAGGTAGATTATTCAATCCTCCTTCCTTGGCTCCCATGACCACGTGGCTCAAACCCAACTTTCTGCACTCCCTTGTCCCAACGGCCCCACCCAGCCTCATCTCCCGCCCCTCTCACTTCCTCTCCGCACCTGCCCCAACCAGTCTACACAGCCTGTGGGTTCCTGTGATGTGCCCTCCCACTCACTCTACTCCCTCTGTCTAGACTCTTCTCCTCTCACCCACACTCCCATCCCACCCAAGCCTTCATCTTCCTGTATCCTAATCATCCTCCAGGTCTCTGCCTGAATGTCCCTCCCTTCCGATGTCATCCATCAGGCCCCATGCTCTCTGCTGCTAAGGCATCCTGCTCCCAGCCCCTCAGTCGTCACAACCAGTCCGGTGCCTATCCTTCCCGCTGGACAGTGAGCTCCAGGAGGGCAGGAAATCAGGCCTACCTGGTCCCCCTTGGATATTCAGCACCCACCCAGCCTGAAGGACCCTGCGGTCTCTCAGGAGACATGAACAGACAGCAGATGATCCCACCCCCCAGCCCCCCAAACTCTCCAAGCATTACAGTAGGGCTCAGGAGGAAAAAAGGAATGGACAAGAGATGAGCAGGAGACATCAGTGGGGACGGATCTGAATGGAGGGAGAGAGCTCAAGGCAAGGAGGGGGACCCAACAGGAAGCAGGGAATTTTTTTTTTTTTTTTTTTTTTTTTTTTTGACGGAGTCTCGCCCTGTCGCCCAGGCTGGAGTGCCGTGGTGTGATCTCAGCTGATTGCAATCTCTGTCTCCTGGGTTCAAATGATTCTCCTGCCTCAGCCTCCTGAGTAGCTGGGATTACAGATGTCCGTCACCACGCCCAGCTTATTTTTTGTATTTTTAGTAAAGACGGGGTTTCACCATGTTAGCCAGGCTGGTCTCGAACTCCTGACCTCGTGATCTGCCCACCTTGGCCTCTCGAAGTGCTGCGATTATAGGCATGAGCCGCCACGCCCAGCCAAGGGACTTTCAATGTAAGAAAGGCTGTGTGGCCGGGCACGGTGGCTCACACCTGTAATCCCAACACTTGGGGAGGCCAAGGAGGGTGGATCACTTGAGGTCAGTAGTTCAAAACCAGACTAGCCAACATGGTGAAACCCCATCTCTACTAAATTCACAAAAATTAGCCAGTTGTGGTGGTGGGCGCCCATAATCACAGCTACTCAGGAGGCTGAGGCAGTAGAATCACTTGAACCCAGGAGGCAGAGGTTGCAGTGAGCTGAGATTGCGCCATTGCACTCCACCCTGGGCGACGAGAGCAAGACTCCGTCTCAAAAAAAAAAGGGGGGGCTTGGAGGTGGAGCCAAGCCAGGTGTATGCAGTGGGTAGGGCAGAAAGGAGGAGGCAAAGCCAGGGTCCATCCTGACCGTGCCACACCCTCCAGAGATAACTGTTAGAACCTCGCTGGGCACTGATCAGTGCCGGCCTCTGGGCTCAGCATGTTACACACCCCATCTCACTAATCGTCACAACTGCCACATGGAGGGCACTATTATTACCCCATCACACGGATGAGAAAACCGGGACCCAGACAGCTGCAGCACCTTGCCCGTGCTCACGCAGCTACCAAGTGGCTAAGTGGGCTCTGGGGCCCAGGTTTGTCTGAGTCCACTGTGGGGCTCCTGGGCAGCAGGGACACCCAAATGCTTCAAGACAGGCCCACTGGACAGCTGCACCAGAAGCAGAGATGCTGCTCCGCCTCCTCCTTGACAGCCAGGGCTGGCTGGCTTCCCTCATGGGCCCACAAGCTGCCGCCTCCTTCGGGGGAGAGGCTCCTGCTCCCTTCCTTAGTTAATCTGATGAACCAGCAGGAGCCAGCGAGGGAAACCCCTGCCCCAAATCAAGGGTGTTGGTTAGACCACCCAAGCCATGGTCGGAAGGGGTGGTGGTTAGACCACCTAACCACCGCCCTTGCCTGGGCGATGCAACTTTCAAGTCAGCGACACGGTTTACAGAGAGGGGCTTCCGCAGCCCTGACCAGCCTCCCTGCACCGTCTCCCACTCAGCCTCACCCACACCAAGGCTGCACCCACCAACCCAAGGATGACTCCTCATTTTCCACCGCCAGCCCAGGGTGAGCTCCAGATGTCACATCCCCCCGTGGGGTCTCGCAGGCATCTCAAACCCAATGTGTCCCTAAATGACCTCATCGTTCCCCCAACCTGCTCCTCCTCCTGGGTTCTCTCACAATTAAAGGCACAAAGTGTTCCCGGCTCCCCTTCCTTTATCCCTGACACCCAACCCCTTGCTACTCAAAGCGTGTCCCCGGTCGGCAGTGTAATGTCACCCGAAAGCAGACTCCAGGACCCAACCCAGACCCACCTCTATACATCTGCATTTCCACAGGATGCCAGGTGCCGCGTGTGCCCGTGAAAGTGTATTGAGCACAGCTCTAACAAAAAGCTTTTCACTCTGCCTCCTACACATCTCTCAGCTCCATCAACCCCTCAATCCCCCTCCACCATCATCTCCAAGCCACTGACATCTTCCCAGCCAATCTCCACGATCCCACTCTGGTCCCACTCCCAAACTATCTCCCCCAGGAGCCAGAGGGACCCTCCAGAATGTCAGCCTGATCCTACGAGCCCACTATCTAAGGCCTTGAAATGGCTTCCTGTCACCCTCACCATGAGAACTAAATTTCAAGCATTCATTCACTAAAACCAAATTTCAAGCATTCATTCACTAAAACCAAATTTCAAGCATTCACTCACTAAAACCAAATTTCAAGCATTCATTTAATTCTGTTGCCCAGGCTGAAGTACAGTGGCACAATCTCAGTTCACTGCAACCTCCACCTCCCGGGTTCAAATGATCCTCCTGCCTCAGCCTCCTGAGTAGCTGGGATTACAGGCATGCACCACCACACCCAGCTAATGTTTTGTATTTTTTTGTTTTTGTTGTTGTTGAGATGGGGTTTCACCATGTTAGCCAGGCTGGTCTTCAACTCCTGACCTCAGGTGATCCACCCGCCTTGGCCTCCCAAAGTGCTGGGATTACAGGTGTGAGCCACCGCGCCCGGCCAGGCAGGGAGATTTGTGAGCACAGCAGAGATGTGGTATGTCCCATAGTTTCACAGGATCACTCTGGCTGCCTTACTGAGGACAGACTGTAAGGCAAAAAACACGGCCGCAGGGAGGCCGGCTGAAAAGTTGCTCAATAACCCAGGTGAGAGCTGATGATGGACTGGCCTCAAATGATTGTGGTGGAGACAGAAGACGTGGTCCGAATCTGGATGCATCATGGAGGCAGCAACAGAGTATGCTGACAAGTGGATATGGAGCATAAGAATATAAACCAAGGCTGGATGCAGTGGCTCACGCCTGCAATCCCAACACTTTGGGAGGCCAAGGTGGGTGGACCACCTGAGGTCAGGAATTCGAGACCAGCCTGACCAACACGGAGAAACCCCATCTCTACTAAAAATACAAAAATTGGCTGGGCGCGGTGGCTCACGCCTGTAATCCCAACACTTTGGGAGGCCAAGGTGAGTGGATCACCTGAGGTCAGGAGTTCGAGACCAGCCTGACCAACATGGAGAAACCCCATCTCTACCAAAAATATAAAAATTAGCCGGGCGTGGTGGCACATACCTTTAATCCCGCCTACTCGAGAGGCTGAGGCAGGAGAATCGCTTGAACCCAGAAGGCGGAGGTTGTGGTGAGCCAAGATGGCGCCATTGCACCCCAGCCTGGCGACGGAGTGAAACTCCGTCTCAAAAAAAAAAGTAGTAAACCAAAAATAACATTCTAAGGCCCCCAGCCGACTGATGAATGCTCCCCTCAGTCAAGAGCATTCCAAAGTGAGCCTGAAAAACTGGTTCAGGCCATGATGGGAAAGGGCGGTCAGACATGTCTGGTTATGCTCTCCTCGCCTTTGGAATTCAGCCCCAGCTGACCAGCAACAACATAAGCACAGGGACCTAAAGACTCACAGAACAGACCCCAAGTCTGTAAGAAACATTTGCAATCTCCTCTCTCGGAAACGTGCTACCTGGAGGCGTCACCCGCATGATGAAACCTTGGTCTCCACAGCTGCTTATCTTAACCCTGACATTCCTTTCTGTGGATTCCAGGTCTTTAAATAAACCTACTCAACGAACTGCCAATCGGAAATCTTTGAATCCACCTAGGACCCTCCAAAACCCTCGATTCCAGTCATCCTGCCTTTCCAGACCAAACCAATGTACATCTTACATGGATGGACTGATGTTTCACGTCTCCTAAAATGTATAAAACAACCTGGAGACCAACCACCTTGGGTACTTGTTCTTGAGATCTCCTGGGCCTACACTACAGGCCATTGGTCACTCTTATTTGGCTCAGAATAAATCTCTTCAAATATTTTACAGAGTTCGACTCTTTTCATCTATAAAAACAACGTAGCCGGGCGCGGTGGCTCACGCCTGTAATCCCTGCACTTTGGGAGGCCGAGGCGGGCGGATCACAAGGTCAGGAGATGAAGACCATCCTGGCTAACACAGTGAAACCCAGTCTCTACCAAAAATACAAAAAACTAGCCAGGCGAGGTGGCGGGTGCCTGTAGTCCCAGCTACTCAGGAGGCTGAGGCAGGAGAATGGTGTGAACCCGGGAGGCGGAGCTTGCAGTGAGCCCAGATCACACCACTGCACTCCAGCCCGGGCGACAGAGCGAGACTGCGTCTCAAAAAAAAAAAACAAAAACAAACAAACAAAAAACAATGTAGAGAAGTCAAGCTGGGGAAGGATGACTTTGGCGGGACCAGTATGAAGACCTGAAGTTCCACTTGGGACACGTTCAGCTTGGAAAACCTATCAGACGTCCAAGTGGAGATCACCAAAGGAGACAGAGAAGAGGAAGGGGCCCAGGAATGACAGTACATGGAAGGCCAGCAGAGGAGGAGGATGAGACAGACAGATGGCGAGACGGAGGGAAACCAGGAGGGTAAGCCGTCACTGCCATGAGAAAAAAAGGCAACGTTGAATCTGAAAAATGCAATCCTCCATTCATGGTCAGGCACAGAGAGGCACTGAAGAGCAACAGCAGTCCCTCCCGTTACCCCCATGAGCTAAGTAATCACTTCTTGAAGTCACTTGCTACATGAGCTCTAAACTAACTGATACCACGTAGCCATACACTGGACGCCATCACTCAGACCCTAGAGCTCAACAATGCACAGCCAGTCACTCGCCAATGTTTCCTCTGTAACCAGTGAGAATGGCCCATCCAACAACTTTGCATCACCCTACTCCTTGTCCCCTTTGCCTTTAAAAACCTGCTGGTGGCCAGATGCGGTGACTCATGTCTATAATCCCAGCTCTCGGGAGGCCGAGGCAGGTGGATCACCTCAGGTCAGGAGTTCAAGACCAGCCTGGCCAACATGGCAAAATTCCGTCTCTATTAAAAACACAAAAATTCACCAGGCGTGGTGGGGCACACCTGTAATCCCAGCTACTCCGGAGACTTAGGCAGGAGAATCGCTTGAACCCGAGAGGCGGAGGTTGCAGTGAACTGAGATCGTGCCATTGCACTCCAGCCTGGGCAACAAGAGCGAGACTCCATCTCAAAAAACAAAACAAAAAAAAAAACCTGCTTGTAACGAAGGTCAAAAGGCACCGTGTCCAAGGTAACTTTCAAGTGTCCCTGGCAGCTGTCCTCAACCTTGGCCCAAGCAAACTCTATATTAATTTTCCCTCCATTTCTTTCTCTAGGTCGACAGTCCTGAGAAAAAGGAGACAGCCTTTCGAGAAGTGAATATGAGGTTGTGTGAGGGATGTTGAACTGAGGGCACAGGGTGACCACTGGGTGGAGAACCAGAGTGGCTGCTGGGCATTGGTGAGAAACACAGCCAGAACTTCAAGAACTTCTGCTGTACAGGAGAGCAGAGAGCAAACGTGGGGGTTGCAAGGGTTTGGGGCTTGTCCTGGCTGGGTGGCTGCTCCTTTGTTTTCATGGGTGAGGTAGCACCTCTACCATCTCATTTCCTCCAGGATCCAGCCCCAGGCTGAGGCCTCTAGCTGGTTCAGGCTGTTGACCTTGATGGGTCCTTTCTCCCTTCCCCTTTTCCACCTCTTTCCCCTTTCCCCTCCAAGTCATTCTTATGCACATACACTGAACACCTGCTCAAAATAAGGGTGCCAGAAAGACTTTGTAGATAGGACATCTCAGCCTTGACTTTTACAAGCTTCCAACGCAGCGGTCAGCACGGAGCTCCAGGTGAGGAGGACCTAAGAGCTTAATTCTCTGCAGGAAAAGACCCAGACCTTACCCCAGAAAAGAGCTATGAATTGTTCTGAAATTCCAACCATTCCTTTCTTGGAGTCTAGAGTGTTTTTAGTCTTCAAGAGTCTCCATTTAAATGCAAATGTCCAGTTGGCAGAAGGAAGAAAGGGGAGGGAGGGTGTACCCATTGTTCCCCAGGCACGAAGCTCAATCTTCTGTCTCTTATTTAATCTGCACAATGCAGACTCTTTTATGATCCACACTTTACAAACGAGTAAACTGAATCTTTGTGAAATCAGGTAACTTGTCCACAGTCCCAGGGTAAGAAAATGAGAATGCTGGGCTGGGTGCGGTGGCTCACACCTGTAATCCCAGTACTTTGGGAGGCCGAGGCAGGCGGATCACAAGGTCAGGAGTTCGAGACCAGTCTGGCCAACATGGTGAAATCCCATCTCTACTAAATATACAAAATTAGCCAGGTGTGGTGGCGCACGCCTGTAGTCCCAGCTACTAGGGAGGCTGAGGCAGGAGGATCGCCTGAACCTGGGAGGCGGAGGTTGCAGTGAGCCAAGAATGCGCCATTGCACTCCAGCCTGGGCAATAGAGTGAGACCCTGTCTCAAAAAAAAAAAAAAAAGAAAAGAAAAGAAAATGAGGAAGCCAGGATTTGCACCCAGGCAGTATTTACTCCAGTGCTCACACCTTGTTTTTCAGTTTCTTCTTTTTTTTTTTTTTTTTTTTTTTGGTCTCTTAATCTCTTTTGCTTTAAAAATTTTTTTTTTTTTTTTTTTTTTTTTTTTGAGACGGAGTCTCACTCTGTCACCCAGGCTGGAGTGCAGTGGCCAGATCTCAGCTCACTGCAAGCTCCACCTCCCAGGTTCACGCCATTCTCCTGCCTCAGCCTCCGGAGTAGCTGGGATTACAGGCGCCCGCCACCTCGCCCGGCTAGTTTTTTGTATTTTTTTTTAGTAGAGATGGGGTTTCACCGTGTTAGCCAGGATGGTCTCGATCTCCTGACCTCGTGATCCACCCGTCTCAGCCTCCCAAAGTGCTGGGATTTTACAGGCGTGAAGCCACCGCGCCTGGCAATTTTTTTTTTTTTTTTTTTTGAGACAGAGTCTTGCTCTGTCTTCCATGCTGTAGTGAAGTGGCGTGACCTTCGCTCACTGCAACCTCTGCCTCCTGGGTTCAAGCAATTCTCCTGTCTCAGTCTCCCGAGCAGCTGAGATTACAGGCATGTGCCACCAGGCCTCGCTAATTTTCGTATTTTTAGTAGAGACAGGGTTTCTCCATGCTGGCCAGGCTGGTCTCAAACTCCTGATGTTTTGTTTTTTAAAAGTCATGATAGCCAGGCTATGCTTGTAGTCCCAGATACTCAGGAGACTTGAGCCCAGGAGTTCAGCCTGGGCAACAAAGGAAGACCCTATCTCTAAAAAAAAATGTTTTTCTTTTCCTTTTTTTTTTTTCTTTGAGATGGAGTCTCGCTCTGTCGCCCAGGCTGGAGTGCAGTGGTGTGATCTGGGCTCACTACAAGCTCCACCTCCTGGGTTCACGCCATTCTCCTGCCTCAGCCTCTCGAGTAGCTGGGACTACAGGCGCCCACCACACCCGGCTAATAAAAAATATTTTTAATAAATAAATAATAAAATTTATGGTAAACACACATAACATAAAATCTATCATCTTAACCACTTTACTTTAAAGTATACGATTCAGTAGCATTAAGTACATTCACAATGTTATGTGACCACCACCACTAATTCCATAACTTTTTCATCACCCCAAAAGGAAACTGGTGAGTTTTGAATGAAGAATACATTAGCACGGCTCAAAAGCCAAAATTATTAGAAGACCTACTTTGTCTTATCCTCGTCCCCATCTGTCCACTTATTCAGCCTTTGAAATGATATTTACACACCTTTCTGCTATTTTATTTTATTTATTTTTGAGACGAGGTCTCATTCCATTACCCTGGCTGGAATGGAGTGGTGGCGAAATCTTAGCTCATTGCAAACTCCACCTCCCGGGCTCAGGTGATCCTCCCGGGCTCAGGTGATCCTCCCACCTCAGCCTCCTAAGTAGCTGGAACCACAGGCACGCTCCACCACACCCGATTAATTTTTTTTTTTTTTTGTATTTTTGGTACAGGTGGGGTGTTACCATGTTGCCCAGGCTGGTCTCAAACTCCTGAGCTCAAGCAATCCGGCTGCCTGAGCCTCCCAAAGTGCTGGTATTACAGACATGAGCCACTGCACCCGGCCTTCTGCAGCATCTTTATGCACATACAAGCCAACACAACACAAAGATGAAGTACTATTTTCCTTTTTTTTTTTTTGAGACAGAGTCTCGCTCTGTCCCCTAGGCTGGAGTGCAATGGCGCAATCTTGGCTCGCTGCAACCTCCGTGCCTCGGGTTCAAGCGATTCTCATGCCTCAGCCTCCTAAGCAGTTGAGATGACAGGCACCCACCACCACACCCAGCTAATTTTTGTATTTTTACTGGAGTCCCACTTTTGGGAGGCTGAGGTGGGAGGATCGCTTGAGCCCAGGAGTGCAAGACCAGCCTGGGCAACAAAGCGGGATCCAGTCTCTACAAAAACTTTGCCAGGCATGGTAGCGTGCCCCTGTGGTCCCAGCTTACAGGAGGCTGAGGCAGGAGGATCCCTTGAGCCCAGGAGGTCAAAGCTGCAGTGTTTACACCATTGCACTCCAGCCTGGGTAACAGAACAAGACACTGTCTTTAAAAAAAAAAAAAAAAAAATCTAGGGAGAACTTTCCATCAATTGGGAAAGTTGTATCAAAAATGGAGTGGCTTATGTCAAACCCTAACAAAAGGAAGCCATGAAGAAAAGGCCTTCACGTATGCCTACGGGTAACAGAAATTGCCGGGAAGGGCTGTCCCTGCTGGAACTTTCCAGTTAAGCCACTTGTGTGAAGACCCTCTGCTAGCAGCAGCCAATACCACCAAGAACAAAAGCCCCCTCCTGAGATAAGCCTCTGTAACCACTGGTCTTTGTTTCAAAACAGCTTATATGACCTTCTTTTTTCTCTAAAAGCTTCCCCTTGTCCCAATCCCCTCGGACAGGCCTATGGTCCGCCACAGCAGGGACCCCTCAGATTGCAATCCCTTGCTATTCCCAAAGAAACTCTTTGTTTTGGAGAACTGGTCTTTCTGTCACTCATTTTAGTTGATGCAGTTACACAGACAGCTTCACCATTCTTCTTTTTTTTTTTTTTTTTTTTTTTGAGACAGAGTCTCATTCTGTCACTGAAGCTGGAGTGCAATGGTGCAATCTCAGCTTACTGCAACCTCCACCTTCTGGGTTCAAGCGATTGTCCTGCCTCAGCCTCCCGAGTAGCTGGGACTACAGGCATGCATCACCACACCCGGCTCATTTTTGTATTTTTTTTAGTAGAGACAGGGTTTTGCCATGTTGGCTAAGCTGGTCAAAAACTGCTGGCCTCAGGTGATTAACCCACCTCAGCCTCTGAAAGTGCTGGGATTACAGGCGTGAGCCACCGCGCCCGGCCTCGTCATACTATTTTAAGTAGTTAGTCCATGGCATGAATGTGAAATAATTTAGGCAGCCAGTTCACAATGAATAGGGATTTGGTTGTTTTCAGTGTTTTGTTATTTCAAATAATATTGCAGTGAATGACCTCATTCTACATCATCCCACCTATGTGGAAAGATGCACTTTTTTTTTTTTTTTTTTTTTGAGACAGAGTCTCGCCCTGTGGCCCAGGCTGGAGTGCAGTGGCCGGATCTCAGCTCACTGCAAACTCCACCTCCCGGGTTTACGCCATTCTCCTGCCTCAGCCTCCCGAGTAGCTGGGACTACAGGCGCCCACCACCACACCCGGCTAAGTTTTTGTATTTTTAGTAGAGATGGGGTTTCACCGTGTTAGCCAGGATGGTCTCGATCTCCTGACCTCATGATCCGCCCGTCTCGGCCTCCCAAAGTGCTGGGATTACAGGCGTGAGCCACCGTGCCCGGCCAAGATGCACATTTGATAGATCCCCAGAGGTGGCTCACTGGGTCAAAGAGGATAGGCATGTATAATGGAGACAGCTATTACCAAACTGTGCTGCCCATGGGATGGTACCAATTGAACCCCAATTAAATCAGCATGAAGGTGAGGGCCCACGTGCTAACCCAACACACCGTGCTCGCACCCCTGTGGCTGGCACCAACCCCAATGCAGTTCTTCTCTATGGTGTTTGCCGGCCCTACCCGCTGCTGCCTCTCCCTCCTCTGTAATCAAACTCCCCACCTCTACTTTAGGGAACTGCCCCTCTCCCACTGGAAAGGACTCTTGTAACACAACAGCACTCTGATCAGAGTGCGCCCCTGACTCTCCCTGGACCAATCATGGCTCCCCGCTCCCACCCCTGCACAAAGAGACTGAGATGGACACACAATCCAGGCCAATCAGAACTCCTCCTTGGAGCTTTCCTTCCTTCTTCTCTGGGGGAAATTCAGGAGACAGGTAGATCACAAGGTCAGGAGATCGAGACCATCCTGGCTAAAACGGTGAAACCCCATCTTTACTAAAAAATACAAAAAAAAACTAGCCAGGCGATGTGGCGGGCGCCTGTAGTCCCAGCTACTCGGGAGGCTGAGGCAGGAGAATGGCATAAACCCGGGAGGTGGAGCTTGCAGTGAACCGAGATCCAGCCACTGCACTCCAGCCTGGGCGGCAGAGCAAGACTCCATCTCAAAAAAAAAAAAAAAATTTAGCCCTTGGCTGGGCAGGGTGGCTCACGCCTGTAATCCCAGTACTTCAGGAGGCTGAGCTGGGGGGATCACCTGAGGTCAGGAGTTTGAGACCAGCCTGGCCAACGTGGTGAAACCCCATCTCTACTAAAAATACAAAAATTAGCCAGGTGTGGTGGCGCATGCCTGGAATTCCAGCTACTCGGGAGGCACAGGCAGGGGAATCACTTGAACCCAGGAGGCGGAGGTTGCAGTAAGCCAAGATCGTCCACTTCACTCCAGCCTGGGCAACAAGAGTGAAACTCTGTCTCAAAAAAATAATAATAATAGGCTGGGCGTGGTGGCTCACGCCTGTAATCCCAGCACTTTGGGAGACCGAGGGGGGTGGATCACAAGGTCAGGAGATCGAGACCATCCTGGCTAACAGGATGAAACCCCATCTCTACTAAAAATACAAAAAATTAGCCGGGCGTGGTGGTGAGCGCCTGTAGTCCCAGCTACTCAGGAGGCTGAGGTGGGAGAATGGTGTGAACCTGGGAGGCGGAGCTTGTAGTGAGCTGAGATAAAGCCACTCCACTCCAGCCTGGGCAACAGAGTAAGACCCCATCTCAAAAATAATAATAATAATAATAATAATAATAATAAAATGAAATGTTTAGCCCACAAAGGTCTACAACCATGGATCCAACATCATGGGGACAGATGGCCCAAGAGAATGAAGCCAACACAAAGAGACAGAGAGACAAGAGACAGACAGGAGTTCTGCCAATGGCCCTGGATCCAGCTGTTCCTGAGGCCCAACCCTTTCCACAGATGGGTTACCCCAGCCAATAAATCCCCTTATTTTCTTTGGCTAATTCAAGATGGGCTTCTGTCACTTGCCACCAAGGGTCTTGACTAATGCCCTGTACCTAAAGTATAATCCCGATTTTGTTACAATACAGAGAAACAGATGTAGATGCAGATGTAAGTATATGACGTGAGAGGGCGTGCTTTGGCATAGAAAAAAAAAGACCACAAGGAAACATATTAAACGTTAATATCTCTACAGTCTCCCTTCTGGGGGTTGCAGGTGATTTTTATTTTAATCCTTGTGCTTTTCTGTGTTTTCCAAATTTTCTGCAGGGAACAAGGATTTTTATAACATAATAAACATTTCTTTTAAAAACCAGATTGTCAGGCCGGGCGGAGTGGCTCATGCCTGTAATCCCAGCACTTTAGGAGGACGAGGCAGGCAGATCATGAGGTCAGGAGTTTGAGACCAGCCTGGCCAACATAGTGAAACCCCGCCTCTACTAAAAATACAAACAAATTAGCCGGGTGTGGTGGTGGGCGCCTGTAATCCCAGCTACTTGGGAGGCTGAGGCAAGGAGAATCACTTCAACTTGGAAGGGAGGTTGCAATGAGCCAAGATTGTGCCACTGCACTCCAGCCCAGGTGATAGTGCGAGACTCCGTCTCCCAAAAAAAAAAAAAAAAAAAAAACAGATTGTCAAGAAGCAGCGCAAAGTGCACTCAGAGGAAGGTTCTGAGGCTGTGCCGGGGTCAGGGACCGCAAAGACTCACACTCCTGAGGCCTACTCTGCAGGTCAACACACCCTGGGGTAGCTGCTGCCCATCTCAAAGCAGGCCAGCAGGTCACAGAGGGCATCCACATCGTGGTCACTAAACTCAAGCCCTCCACTCACATGGCCCAGAGCCATGTTCCCCCTGGGTAACTTGCTGAGCCCCTTTATGTCCCTGCTCACCAGATCAGCCTCCTGGAAGAGCACCATAGGGTGCTGGCTGATGGCTGGCCGTGAGCCCGAGACTGCAGGAAAGGGAAATGTCAGGGTGAGAGGGGAGCTTGCAGGAGGTGGCCCGGCGCTGCCCAGCGCTGCCCGCACCTGCTCCCGGGGCCTGACCTTCCCCAACAACACGTGACCCTCAGTGGGGGTGTGAGCCTGGGCAGGATAGAGCCCTGAGGGAACTTCAACTTCAGAATGTGCGCTGCTGGGGAAGGAGGGAGGGCTGCTGCTTCCCTAGAGTCCCCAGGGCACTCTGGTTCCCATCTCAGCTGAGAATTCACGGAGACCAGGCGAAAGCCACCCGCCAGCCCACACCATCTTCAACCAGAGAAACGCTTTTTCTATTGTACCTATCGAGGTTTTGAATAAAGTTTGGTTAGGTTTTATTTTTTCATCATTTTAACTATTTTCAAGTTTGCAATTCAGTGGCATTTACATCGTGGTACAACAAACACCACTGTCCATTTCCAGAACTTCATCATCATCCTGAACAGGAACTTTGTACCCATTCAACAAAAATTCCCTTTCCCTCCAACAGCCGGCAACCTCTGTTCTACTTTCTGCCCTGTGAATCTGCCTGTTCTAGGTGCCTCAAATAAGCATACTGTATGCTATGTGACTAGATAGACTATAGACTCTATTTGTGGACCCCTTAAAATTTCTGTGTTGAAATCCTCACTCACACTGTCGTGGTATTAGGAAGAGAGGCCTTAGGGAGGTGATTGGGTCAGGAGGGGCAGAGCCCGCATGAATGGAATCAGTGCCTTGGAAAAGAGGCCTCCGAGAGCTCCCTTGCCCCTTCGCTATGTGAGAACGCGGCGAGAAGACAGTTGTCTGCGATGCAGGATTTAAGCCCTCATGAGACATCCCATCTGCCAGTATCTTGAACTTGGGACTTTCCAGCCTTCAGAACTGTGAGAAGTAAATGTTGGTTTAAGCCACCCAGTCTGTGGTATTTTGTGATAGCAGCTCAAATGGACAGAGACAAAGTAGAATCAAACACTATCTGTTCTGGCCAGGCACAGTGGCTCACATCTGTAATCCCAGAATTTTGGGAGGCCAAGGTGGGTGGATCACCTGAGGTCAGGAGTTCAAGACCAGCTTGGCCAACATGGTGAAACCCCATCTCTACTAAAAATACAAAAATTAGTCAGGTGTGATGGCATACGCCTGTAATCCCAGCTACTCGGGAGGCTGAGGCAGGAGAATAGCTTGAACATGGGAGGTGGAGGTTGCAGTGAGCTAAGATCTTGCCACTGCACTCCAGCCTGGGTGACAGAGCAAGACGCCATCTCAAAAAAAAAAAAAAAAATTGCACCTAGTAGAGGAATTACTAAATAAAATTTTTGTTTGCACACAAACAAGACTTCCATTCACAAACAAGAATGCGACTTTCTTAGTCGCATTTCACACATGGGAAAACCGAGGGCAGCGGTTTCGACACCATGTACATTCATGATCATATATCCCCCTGGGTTTTTCCTGAGGCCGCTCCTCTGACCTTCTGCAGCCATATCTTTGCTATCTAGAGGTCCTTATTTCTAAGACCTCTGAGACTTCCTCTGGGCCTGGCCCTCCACCAGGGGGATGGATAGCAGAGAGCCAGCCCTTCTCTCAGCCAGGGCCTTGTAACCAAAAGCATCCACTGGCCAGATGTCTGGAAGGAGGGGCAATCTGTATTCAAGGAATCCCAACCTGCTGGGGTGGAGGGCAGTTGGGCACCACAAAGCATCAGCAAAACAGGATGGGGATGCATTATCCAATCCCAGAGCTGAGGGTCAACCCCAAGCAAAGCCAGGCTGTCCTCTCAGACCGGGTCCAGCACGGTCACAGGCTGACTGCTTTGATGAAAAGACAGCCCAGGAAGTGTGTTTATTACCAAAGGCTGGGGGATCCCACGAGCTGCATCTGTGAAGAAGCAGAAGAAAGCACACGTCATCCAACCAAGGCAGAAGGAAGCCTCCCTGCATCTGGGAGGGTACCAGCAGCTGCAGCCACCAGCCAAGTTGACAAGACTGTGCCAAGATCAGCATCAACGAAGCCACTAGGGCCAGCAGAGTGGACAGCTGTTGGCATTTTTTACTGCCCAGCTTCCATCCCCTGAGCCTCTGAGAGCCACACGCCAGGTTTCCTTAGGTGACCCATCCCTCCTATACTCCCAGCCAAGTCCCTGTATCCCCGGAACCGGGGGTAGGCGTAAGACCTAGACTTCACGAATCAGTGTATCCCACCCCTCTGGCCAAAGTTCAGGGATGCATATGTGACTCACTCTCTGTCCAGGGTGAGCCATCCCTGGGACATCTGCTGAAATGATTGGGAAACAGATTTGCTCTTCCTGTTGGTATTGCTAAGCGGGTAGAAGGTCAGCCCGCGGCAGCCATCATCCATCTTTGTGGATGAGCTACCTGAGGACGAAGGCAACCCAAAGTCTAGCACAGTCTAGAGATGGGGTAAAAGAACCAGTGTCCAGGGACCCCACTGGAGCCCTGGATCCAGCCAGGTCTGAATCTGTCCCCCTTGAACCTTCCAGTTACCTAAACCCCAAAACTTCTTTTTTTTCTTTACATTAATTTGAACTGGAGCCTGTCACTTCCAACCAAAAGTTTCTTGACTAAATCAGCTAAATGACTGATCAGAGGCCAGGCGTGGTGGCTCACGCCTGTAATCCCAGCACTCTGGGAGGCCGAGGCGGGCAGATCGCTTGAGGTCAGGAGTTCGAGACCAGCCTGGCCAACATGGTGAAATCCTGTCTTTACTACAAATACAAAAATTAGCTGGGCATGACAGTGGGCACCTGTAATCCCAGCTAATTGGGAGGCTGAGGCAGGAGAATCACTTGAACCTGAGAGGTGGAGGTTGCAGTGAGTTGAGATTACACCACTGCACTCCAGCCTGGGCCACAGAGGGAGACTCCGTCTCGAAAATAAAATAGGCCGGGCACAGTGGCTCACGCCTGTAATCCCAGCACTTTGGGAGGCCGAGGCAGGCAGATCGCTTGAGGTCAGGAGTTCGACACCAGCCTGGCCAACATGGTGAAACCCTGTCTCTACTAAAATTATAAAAATTAGCCAGGCATGGTGGCGGACACCTGTAATCCCAGCTACTCGGGAGGCTGAGGCAGGAGAATCACTTAAGCCCAGGAGATGGAGATTGCGGTAAGCCGAGATCCCACCACTGCACTCCAGCCTGGGCGACAGAGGGAGACTCCACCTCAAAAAATAAATCAATATTTGGGGGTATTACCTACTGGCCCACCAACACAAAGACCCTCCAGCCCCAAACTTCTTAATAAAAATCACAGTAATACAAATGTTACAGAATTGTTTCACATGTAATACTGACAGACTCTGCTTTTGTATACTAACTGGGGTACCAACTGCCCTGAGTCTAGGGGAGGCAGGGAGCAGGGAAGCCTCCCACGGCCTGACTTGCCCTTCTTTCCCCAGCATTCAACACCAAACACGAAACAGCCCCAGGCCATCCTAACAGCCCAGCAGGAAATCCACACCACAGCCAAGGTGGAATCTGAGCGGGCCCCTGTTTTTCTACCTTGGCCCCTTTCCTTCCACTGTCTCCTTTACCTGGGATGTGCTTCACACTCCATCTCTCCCTTCAGACATCCTGTCCAGTCTCCAAGGCCCACCTCAAATGCCAACAACTCCAGGCAACCTTCCTTGGGCGGCCCCCCCTTTCTTCTGACCTCCAGGGCTCCCTGCACCCCTTCTCCACACCTCCCCCTTCTGTCTTGGATTCACATTCCATGGTTGATCTCTCCTTCGGGAGCACGGGCTGCTGGAGGCAGGGAGAGCACCGCATATTGATGGAGGTGAACTGAACGAGTGAATGAATTTGGGACACAACCCACTTAAGGAGGGACTGCAGCCTGCATTTGCATTCGTGGAGGGGAAAGAGGGGGCAGGTGCCACCAAGAGGGCTGGCAGCCCTTTCTAGAAGTGGGCTGGGGTCAGAGGAGCTGCGATGTGGAAGCCAGGCGTCTCGGTTCCTGTCATTTGCACCACGGCTGCGTCCTGCCTTCATGTGGCCGTGCCTTGGGGGACCTTCTGGCCATCCATAAGGGGCCTTTATGGCTGTCACTCTCAAAAGCCCTTCCTGGCACATTTGCAGACCTCATTTTCAGATGGCCTGTTTCAGTGACCTCTTCATTTACACATTGTTTCTGCCCGTGCATCTCAGATTAAAGATCTTATTAAAATAAACGTTCTATTAAAATACAGACGACACAGGTAACCCAGGCTGCAGCCGGGACCTTCCTGTTCACGTCGAGAAGTGAGAATTTTTGTTCTCATTAGCGAGGCCAGTAGCCAGGAGACCTTTCAGCTTATCTGACGCCTGACAGGACAGACCTTTCCGTGCTGGCGGCTCCACCCTCCCCTTAGCTCAGGCTAAGCAAGTAAAAGAAGCCCAGCTGTTCCAGAGACCCATCTGGTCCCTTCCTTTAAAAACAAGCAGAATGTTCTAGGGTGCCAGAGTTCTTAACGTTTTGGAGTCTTGACCAGGACACCTGGTCTCTCCAAGCTGCATTTCAATCCACTTCATTGGATTGTAGCACGGGGGCGGTTAAGTACCTCGGCCGGGGTCACCACGTAATTGGTGGTGGTAGAAAAAGGATAGAATTTGGCACTGGACAGATTGGAATCCCAGCTCTGTTATACAAGTTGGATGACATTGGAGACACGATCCCTTTTGAACCTCAGCTTTCTCCTCTATGAAGAATGAAGATAATGATCATCAGTGTCATGCAGAGAATGAAATGAGGTAAGTGAAGCGTAAGTACCAGCCAGGTGCAGGCCCAGAGCGGGGAACCACGAGTGTTCCTGTCTCTGTCGCTTCTCACGTTATTCCTGAGTTTCTGTATTGCAATGCGCAGCCTCCCATAACGTCTGTCATTTTGTTTGGAGGTAATTCAGGGGGGGAAGGAAGGAGGAATACCTGAAGGCAAATCCACAGTGGCCATTCTGCAGCTCAGCTCCCACAGGGCACCCCGCTAGGCTGCCGGGACCCCTTCTTTCTCATCGCAATGGATCTGCCCAAGACCAAGAAGGCTCAAAGGACGCGCAGGGCTGGGATGCAACCCCCAGCCTCTGTGTTCACAGGGTTACACCCAGACCTCCTGACGACCCATCCTTCAGGGGAGGGGCAGGTAGCACAGGTGTGGCCAGGTGTAGATGGGCTGCAGTGAGCAGCAGGCTACCAGCTCTGTACTGAACAGGTAGCTAGAAGTTCAAGTGTAATAAGGGAAGGCCAGTCCAGCCAGTGTTCCCAGAGCTTCTGATTTCTCAAGACTGAAAAACAGATTCACAATGTGGAATCTTCCAATTTTAAAATATCAGCTCCAAAGGAAAAAACAAAGTATGTGGGCGCAACAACACCCATCAAGCATGGACGCTCCAGCCAGACAGGGCTTTGCTTCTGTGCTGCCCACGGCTGCGTCCTCAGCACCTAGGACTCTGTCTGGTCCAGGGGACAGGCTTCCTAACCATATGAGGAGTCTGCAGGGGCCTGCTGCCCACCTCTGCCTCAGACTGCAAGCTCCCAGGTGGGAGGGCTGCTGTGGTCTGCACTCTCCGCAGTCAGGACAGCGTGGTGCCGCGTACAGGACATGATGGTGAGGAACCAGGGGGCTCCCGCCTCCACTTTTTTTTTTTTTTTTTTTTTTGAGACAGAGTTTCACTCTTGTTGCCCAGGCTGGAGTACAATGGCGCAAACTTGGCTCACTGCAACCTCCGCCTCCCGGGTTCAAGTGATTCTCTTGCCTCAGCCTCCTGAGTAGCTGGCATTACAGGCACCCACCACCACGCCTGGCTAATTTTTGTATTTTTAATACAGACAGGGCTTCACCGTGTTGGCCAGGCTGGTCTCGAACTCCCGACCTCAGGTGATCCGCCTGCCTCAGCCTCCCAAGTTGCTGGGATTACAGGTGTGAGCCACCACGCCCAGCCCTGCCTGCACTCTTACTAGACTCTTAACTAAGCCCCATTCATCAACCAAAGACAAAAGAGATGCCTCCCTTGTGGGGTTGTTACAAGTTGCTCTACCCCCTAGAGTAAGCCTTCCTGACAACAGGTATCATCATACGCCCTGATCCTGCCACACAGCATTCAGTGTGGCTGATAAAGATCTTTACAGTAAAGAAAGAGAAAAAGGCAGAGGAGGGGGAGAGAAGGGAGGGAGCGGCTCTCACCCACAGGCCCTCCCCCCCACCCCGCCTGCAACTCCTGCCTTTGGAGAAATGGACTAACCGTGAGGCAAGGTCAGCCGTCTCAGGACACACATGGGGCCGACATGTCTCCAGAGGCGTCCCCAGCTCCAAGCCAGGCTGCCCACCCCTGGAGGACTCCGGGAAGGACTTGGCTGGAGCTCCAGCCTTCATGAAACACAGTGTTCATAACTGATAAGCTTAAAAGCAAGTGACAATTTTTCAAGCCACCCTTACTCCAAGGGCACTGAATAAACACCGTGTAGGTTCCAGGTTCCCACCAGTCTGCCTGGAAGGAGAAAGGAAGGTTAAACCAAGTGTACTCACCCCTAGAAATGAGCTTGGATTCTTTGAGACCCTCTTCAGGGTTCAACCAGGACCCCCACACTCAGAAATCTCAGCTTACGAAATACCAGCCACGCTCTTCCTTTTGCCATGAGTATAAAGGGTGCCCACCAGACACTCTTAGTGGAATCCCTAAAGTGATGGGGCTGACTTTACTTTCTTTTTGTTTTTTTTTTTTGTTGTTTTTTTTTTTTTTTTTGAGACAGAGTCTCCCTGTGTCGCCCAGGCTGGAGAGTGCAGCGGCGCAATCCAGGCTCACTGTAACCTCCGCCTCCCCAGTTCAAGTGATCCTCCTGCCTCAGCCTCCTGAGTAGCTGGGATTACAAGCACCTGCCACCACGCCCGGCTAATTTTTGTATTTTTAGCAGAGACAGGGTTTTGCCACATTGGCCAGGCTGGTCTTGAACTCCTGACCTCAAGTGATCCATCCGTCTCAGCCTCCCAAAGTGCTGGGATGACAGGCGTGAGCCACTGGACTATGGAGAGGCTTAAGAGAGCCTGCTGGGGTTCTGGAAAGTTCTATATCTTAATCTGAGTAGTGGCTATATAGGTAGATACCTATGTGAAAACACACAAGGCTTATAAGACCTGTACACTCACAGGACATATGTTACACTTCAATGCATCAGTAACAGCAGCAGCAGCAGCAGCATGTACTAAGCACTTATGACAAGCCAGGCACTTCACAAGTGCTTATCTTGGGGTCATGAATAATATGACAGTTAAGGGCAGTCTCTCGGCAGGGCACGGTGGCTCACACCTGTCATCCCAGCACTTTGGGAGGCCGAGGCGGGTGGATCATGAGGTCAGGAGTTCGAGACCAGCCTGACCAACATGATGAAACCCCGTCTCTACTAAAAATACAAAAATTAGCCAGGCGTGGTGGCGCACACCTGTAATCCCAGCTACTCAGGAGGCTGAGGCAAGAGAATCACTTGAACCCAGGAGGCGGACGTTGCAGTGAGCCGAGATCGCGCCACTGCACTCCAGCCTGGGCGACAGAACAAGACTGTCTCAAAAAAAGAAAAAAAAGGGCAGTCTCTAGACCTTCACAGACCCAGGTTAAAATCTCTGCTTCCCCACCTTTCATTCTGCCCCTTGCATACTCTTTAACCTCTGAGCGTCTGTCTGTTCCTTGTCTGGAAAACAGACAATAACTGGTAGAATTAAGACAAATAAGCACATAAGCCCTTAGCACGGGGCCCGGCAAACTGCAAGCCACGAAATGTGTTGGCTGTGACAACCACTGAAGCTTCTCCAACCCCAGGTCGTTGGTGCTGCTTGGCCCATTTTAACATGTGTGAAACGGCCTCTCCTTCCAGTGGTACTCCCTACCCCTCAGGCATTTTCACATTGGCTTTCCAATGTTTCCCAAACCCCTGTTCCACCTGACTGTGTCTTCTCTTAACACTTTTCTTTAAACAGACTCACACTTCTTTACTTAAACAAATTTGAGGTCTTTCTGTTGTTTGTTTTTTTTGGAAACAGAGTCTGGCTTTATCACCCAGGCTGGAGTTCAGTGGCACGATCTCAGCTCACTGCAACCTCCACCTCCCAGGTTCAAGAGATTCTCCTGCCTCAGCCTCCCAAGTAGCTGGGATTACAGGTGCACGCCACCACACCTGGCTGATTTTTGTATTTTTAGTAGAGATGGGGTTTCACCATGTTGGCCAGGCTGGTCTCAAACTCCTGGCCTTGAGTGTCTGTCTGCCTTGGCCTCCCAAAGTGCTGGAATTATAGGCATGAGCCGCTGTGCACAGCCCAAATTCCGGTTTTCTAATGTTATGTAACTATTATACATGGAAAACCAGTATCACTTGCCAGGATTCATTTCTTAAAGTAGCTATTAAAATAAAAAGCACTTGTCCACCTGAAGTCATCTTGCCTACCTCACTTCCTTTATATGGATTCAGTAGGCAAAGAAGCTGAGTTTGTTGGGGGGCAGGGAGTCGGGGGGCATGGGGGTGCTTCATCTGCTTAAAATGACTGAGAGACTTCCTGGGCCCTTCAGCAGCCCCCGTGTGAACAGAAGCGCTTTTCGTTGATTTCACCGAACAGGCCTGACAAGCCCTCTATTTGGCAACATCCCGGTAAGCAGCCATCTGTGCACCGCACAGGCTCCAAAGAGAGAAAAATGCATTTAGAAAAATGTATATATTGGCTAATGGCGACCGTCCACTAATTCAGACGCCCACTGGCCCCTCTTTGGCATAAAGGAAGGGAGGCTGCCTCTGCCAATCAGGCGGCAGTTCCAGGACCCAAGACCTAGGAACGCAGAGGCAAGAACAGCCCTGGCTCCTGGTCCCAGCTTCAGGATGGTCATGGCGGAGCCTGGTCCCTCACGTCTACGGGCCCCAAAGCGATGCATAGGCGAGGCATGACAACAGAGCTACACGTGGGCAAGTGATCATTCGCAATTCTCTACAAAAATCTCTTCCGGAAGGAAAGAAAGGAGAGGGAACAGAGATAATCCCCAATCTCAAACAACAAAAAAAAAGGGTGCCCATTAGAGGGCACTGAGTATTAAAAGGGCCCCAGGGAGCCGGGCGCGGTGGCTCACGCCTGTAATCCCAGCACTTTAGGAAGCCAAGGTAGGCGGATCACCTGAGGTCAGGAGTTCGAGAGCAGCCTGACCAACATGGTGAAACCCCGTCTCTACTAAAAATACAAAAAACTGGCCGGGCGCAGTGGCTCACACCTGTAATCCCAGCAATTTGGGAGGCCAAGGTGGGTGGATCATGAGGTCAGGAGATCGAGACCATCCTGACTAACATGGTGAAACCCCATCTCTACTAAAAATACAAAAAATTAGCCAGGCTTGGTGGCGGGCACCTGTAGTCCCAGCTACTCGGAGGCTGAAGCAGGAGAATGGTGTGAACCCGGGAGGCGGAGCTTGCAGTGAGCCGAGATCGCACCACTGCACTCCAGCCTGGGCGACAGAGCGAGACTCCGTCTCGGAAAAAAAAAAAAAGACAAAAATTAGCTGGGCATGGTGGTGGGCACCAGTAATCCCAGCTACTTGGGAGGCTGAGGTAGGAGAATGGTGTGAACCCGGGAGGCGGAGCTTGCAGTGAGCCGAGATCGCACCACTGCACTCCAGCCTGGGCAACAGAGCGAGACTCTGTCTCGAAAAAAAAAAAAAGACAAAAATTAGCTGGGCATGGTGGTGGGCACCAGTAATCCCAACTACTTGGGAGGCTGAGGTAGGAGAATCACTTGAACCTGGGAGGCAGAGGTTGCAGTGAGCCCAGATCATGCTATTGCACTCCAGCCTGGGCGAGACTCTGTCTCGAAAAAAAAAAAAGAAAGAAAAAGACCCCAGAGAAATAGGCAAGGGGCACATTCTACCTGGGGGAGCCAGGAGGCCTCTTGGGCTTCCATCCATTCACTCAGCAAATATTTACTGAGCATCTCCTATTCTAGGCAATGGAGATCCAGAGGTAAAGAAGGCAAAGTTACTGCTCTGAAACAGTTCCCATTCTAGGGGAGGGAACAGCCAATCAACTATTTATTGCACACACTAGATATGATCAGTAAACGAGAAGTACCATGGAGGAAACGAAGCAGGGTAAATCAGTCATGACTGGAAGGAGCCGCTTAGATTGGATCATCAGGGGAGGCCTTTTGGAAGAGATGCCATATGAGTGAAGAGTCTGGTGATGAGGAAGCACCAGCCAATGAGCTCACTGTGAACAGCAGGTGCGAAGGGCCTGAGGCAGGAGCAGGCCTGCCATGTTCCAGGTGTGGAAAGGAGGGTTCCACAGCAGAAGCACGGTGATCACGGGGAGGAAAGGATGACAAGGTGGGAGGCGAGGTCAGAGAAGCAGGCAGGGGGTGTGGGCCAGACTATGGAATTGGGATGTCATTTAAAGTATAATGGAAAGTCAGCCAGGCATGGTGGCTCATGCCTGTAATTCCAACACTTCGGGAGACTGAGACGGGAGAATCAGTTGAGGCCAGGAGTTCAAGACCAGCCTGGCCAACATGGTGAAATCCCATCTCTAATGAAAATACAAAAAAATTTAGCCAGGCGTGGTGGCGGGCGCCTGTAATTCCAGCTACTTGGGAGACTGAGGCAGGAGAATCGCTTGAACCCAGGAGGCGGAGGCTGCAGTGAGCCAAGATCGCGCCACTGCACTCCAGACTGGGTGACAGAGCGAGATGCTGTCTCAAATAAATAAATATAACGGAAAGTCTACGGAGAGCTTTCCACAGGAGAGAGACCTGGTTCTATTTGAATGTTTTAAACTCCACTCAAGTCACCATAAGGAAAGTGGATAAGGGAGACTAGAAGCCAGGAGACCAAGCAGGAGATTAAAATAGCGGCTCAGGAGGAATTAAACTCATTTGAGCCTCACATTCTGTTCCTTCAACTTGAACGTCTAAGGCCTCAGACCTTTGGTGAAGTGAATAGCGGGAAGCCGGCTAAAGGGAGATGTTTGTTCTTTAAAGCAACAACAGCCCACCGGGTGTCATTCAAACATCAGACAGAAGAGGAGACAGGCCCTTCCAGAAAGGGCAGGACCCAGCTGCCTCTTAAGGAGAGAACAAGCAGCCATCTGTTCTGGGACCAGGGAGTGGATCGGCTCCTGTCTCGTGCCCCTTCCAGCTCTGGGACTCTGGGACTGCAAGGCCAGAACTCTGGACAACCCACAGGCACAGTCCTCCTGTCCAGTCAGCTCATGGGGCTGCCTGCAATGGCAGGACACAAGTATCCTCTCGACACCAGGTTCACACCCTAGAAACAAATCAATCAACAATGGCTAACATCCCAAAAACAGACAACTACACAACTAGTAATGGCACGATCTTACCAAAAAACAACAAAAAACAAATCTGATAGTGCCTCTAGAACTAAATACCAACATACAGGCATCACAGGGGACAGCAGGACATGTTAAATAACACCAGGAGATGCCATCCACAAAATCCTGACTGTGGGAAACTCCACAAGACAAACAGTCCAGTTTCTTCGATAAATAAATTGTAAGAAAAAAAGAGTTGGGGCCGGGCGCAGTAGCTCACGCCTGTAATCCCAGCACTTTGGGAGGCCGAGGCGGGTGGATCACGAGGTCAGGAGATCGAGATCATCCTGGCTAACACAGTGAAACCCCATCTCTACTAAAAATACAAAAAATTAGCCAGGTATGGTGGCGGGAACCTGTAGTCCCAGCTACTCGGGAGGTTGAGGCAGGAGAATGGCACAAACCCGGGAGGCGGAGCTTGCAGTGAGCCAAGATTAGGCCACTGTGCTCCAGCCTGGGCGACACAGCAAGACTCCACCCCCCCCCCAAAAAAAAGCGTTGGGTGGGCCAGGCACAGCGGCTCACACCTATAATCCCAGCACATTGGAAGGCTAAGGTGGGCAGATCACTTGAGTCCAGGAGTTCAAGACCAGCCTGGGCAATATGACAAAACACCATCTCTACAAAACGTACAAAAATTAGCTGGGCGTGGTGACAGGCACCTGTAGTCCTAGCTACTTGGGAGGCTGACATGGGAGAATCACTCGAACCCAGGAGGAGGAAGTTGCAGTGAGTCGAGATCATACCACTGCACTCCAGCCTGGGTAGCAGAGTGAGACCACATCTCCAAAAAAATTAAATTAAATTCAACATTTTTTAAAAGAGTTGGAGGGGCCGAGCGGGGTGGCTCTTGTCTCCCGTAATTCCAGCACTTTGGGAGGCCAAGGTGGGTGGAACACTTGAGGCCAGGAGTTCGAGACCAGCCTGGCCAACATAGTGAAACCCCATCTCTACTAAAAATACAAAAATTAGCCAGGTGTAGTGACAGGCACCTGTAATCCCAGCTACCTGAGAGGTTGAGGCCCGAGAATGACTTAAAACCGGGAGGCAGAGGTTGCAGTGAGCTGAGATCGTGCCACTGCACTCCAGCCTCGGCGACAGAGCAAGACCCTGTCTCAAAAAAAAAAAGAGTTGGAGGAAAACACAGATTAAGAGACACATTACCTATCACATAGTACTGTTTGAATTCTTCTTCAAAAAAACTTTTGAAAACTTTTACAAGACAACTGGGGAAATTCAAATACTGACTAAATATGGTATTAAGACATCACTGTTAATTTAGAGGGGTATAATAATGGTAGTGTTATGGGTTTTTTAAAGAATTCTTAACTTTTTTTTATTTCTCTGTTGCCCAGGCTGGAGTGCAGTGGCTCTATCTTGGCTCACTGCAACCTCTGCCTCCCGGGTTCAAGCAACTCTCATGCCTCAGCCTCCTGAGTAGCTAGGACCAAAGGCACATAGCACCTATTGGCTCAGCTATTTTTTTTTTTTTTTTTTTTGTAGAGATGAGTCTCACTATATTGCCCAGGCTGATCTCAAATTCCTGGGCTCCATTGGTGATCCTCCGACCTTGACCTCCCAAAGTGCTGAGATTACAGGTGTGAGCCACCGTGCCTGGCCAAGAATTCTTATCTTTAAGATATAAATTGAAATATTTAAGAATGAAATCTAATGTCTGAGATGTACTTCAAAATAATCTGGTGGAGGAGTGCACTGGTAAATAAATGAAACAAGATTGGGGCCATCAATTGATAATGGCTGGAACTAGACATTATGTTACCCTATTCTCTCTACTTTTGTGTATGCTTGAGAATTTTCACAACAAAATGTTGAAAAAAAAAATTGTGATAGGATTTTTCTACCCAAGAATAACCCACCAGGTATGATACTCCACAGGAAAGGGATCACATTCATTAGATTCGAGGCTGTCCCCTGAGAACCTGCCAGAATTTGCTGAATGATGAGAGAATCCATATCTTCCTCTTCATAAACTCCATGATGGGAGCTGTCCTAAAATAACTACCCACTGTAAGAAGTGGATTTGTTTTCATTTATGCTAAATGACCTGTCTCTGGTTCAGAAAGTCACACCCAAGGCCACACTGACTTTATCCACATCTTTCAGAACGTACTTTTTTTTTTTTTGAGACAGAGTCTCGTTCTGTTGCCCAGGCTGGAGTGCAGTGGCACAATCTCAGCTCACTGCAACCTCAGCCTCCTGGGTTCAAGCAGTTCTCCTGCCTCAGCCTCCTGAATAGCTGAGATTACGGGCACCTGCCACCATGTCCAGCTACTTTTTGCATTTTTAGTAGAGACAGGTTTTTGCCATGTTGGCCAGGGTGGTTTCAAACTCCTGACCTCAGGTGATCCACCCGCCTCGGCCTCCCAAAGTGCTGGGATTACAGGCGTGAGCCAGCACGCCCGGCCAAGAACGTACATATTTTGATTGTGTTTCTCTGCCTCTGTCCTTCCCAGCAAACGTGCCTGTTGTCCCCCTCAGGAAGCCAAGCTCCCCACTACCAACATCCATAAGAAGCAGGTTCTGAAAATCGAAGCGGTTTCCAAACCGCAGTCTCTGAGGAAGGCTTCATCCAGGTGTCTCCTAGGAGCCATGCTCAAATGCAATCCCCTCTCAGACACGCCGCTGTTTTAACAGGATCCCATGTGCTAGAAACCCTGAAAGATGGGCAGAAAGAGCCATCACCTCCAGGCTGCCCTAGAGCTCCCGTACAGCACGGTCAGGTCCAAGATGATGAGCACCACGCCCACTTCTCGAAAAGGGAAATTGAAGTTGAAACTTGGAGCACAGTTCTTGGGAACTACCAAGACTGCCTGGGAGTCTCCTAGTTCTAGGACTGGATGGGACACCTGTCTCATTACCACCCTGCCTGGTACACCTCCCTGTCCTGTCCCCTAATACGCAATATTTCCAACTGGCCTGGAGAGAGCAGGAGGATGACAAAGACCACTGGGTGGCCCCTGCAAGCCACACACAACCGTTTCGACCCTTAAAGCTAAGAGCCAAGAGTGTTATCTGCACAAGCCTGTCAATTAAAGGTGCTGGGAAGATCGATGGATGGATCAAGGCTTCTGGGAGAAGGGGCCTGAGCCTGACCCCATCCTGTGATGAGAGGGGGTGGAAGAAAGAACTCATCAAATTTAATGCCCAGCATGGAGTTTGGGGAGTGCTTAAGAGAAGCCGGCAGCTGCAGCCTGCTCCAGGCCTCCCATGGCCACCAGCGCCCGCAGAGCAAGGGTCAATAGTGTTCGCTGCACTGATTTCAGATGCTTAAAGACAAAGAAACTCCAGATACAGCAAAGGAAACAGAGGTCACTTAGTGTCATGATGAAACCAATCACTCTTTCTCCTTGGGTAGGTTAAGTCCATGGCCAAAGCCATCAGGATGGTTGGAGCGACAGAAGAATGGGATGAAGCCAGGGGCTGGGAAGGCCACCGATGTCTGCCTGCATTGCAGGCAAGAGCACGGTGCACTCAGGAAAAAAGAAAGGACTCTACGGGCCCCAGCCAATCCCTCCCTGTCCCTATCAAGGTCCTTCCCTGGGCCTCACTGCACCCCCCACCACTCACAGACTCGTTCTGCCCACGCTCATACCCAACAGGCTGCCCCCTTGGCCCACACATGGCTGGTCTTGACTGCTACTGGTGTGGCTGTCACCACCAGACCTCTGACCTTGGTCAGCAGGAGCGTAGGCTCAAGGAGAGAAGAGGGGGAACAGTTCTGATCAAACCCCATTTACCCTCACGTAGCACTTCGTACCTTTCTGTCCTATCTCCACTCACACGATCTGACTTGAGTCTCACAGTCCTTTGTGGGGAGGCAGAAACTGAGGCTCACAGGGATGAAATCTACCATCACACCATAGTCAACAGATGAGCCAGAAAGAGAACTTCTTGCTATCTGTGCAGGGGTCTTTTCCTCTCCACCCTCCGGACCACCACCCATTCTCTACTCAGAATCAGGAACTGGTCCCACGCGTCTGCCTTTCTATCGAGCCCATTTTCCATTCCAGCCCTCGAAGCAGGCCCAGGCTGTCTCAGACCAGCCGTCCCATACATCCTGCTGGCTTTAGAGAGTTGCCCTGCTCACCATCACTCTACAGATAAAATGCTGAAGGGCAGAGCACGGAAGGGAATTCAAGTCCAGGGGAAGAGGGACTCAGGCCCTGGAACATTGCTCCAGAGTTCCCATAGCAGCTTCCTCTGGTAGACACACACGTCCCTGGCATCAGCCATTCCTAGACCACTCGCAGGATTTCCACTATATTTGATAACACTTGTACTATTATTACTATGATTTCTATTAAATAGATTCATTTCAGCTGGGCACGGTGGCTCACACCTGTAATCCCAGCACTTTGGAGGCTGAGGCAGGTGGATCGCCTGAGCTCAGGAGTTTGAGACCACCCTGGGCAACATGGTGAAACCCCCATCTCTACTAAAATACAAAAAATTAGCTGGGCATGGTGGTGTGCACCTGTAGTCCCAGCTACTCGGGAGGCTGAGGCCCGAGAATTGCTTGAGCCCCAGAGGCGGAGGTTACAGTGAGCCAAGGTGGTGCCACTGCACTCTAGCTTGGGCTAACAGAGTGAGATGCCTCCTCAAAAATTAATTAATTAATTAATTTAATTGATTCATTCCTGTGACTTCATATGTTTAATTTAAAGTGATGCTTTATATCACTGCCACAAATGGAAAAAAATCAGTACCACTGGCCATTAACCAGGAGAGAATCCTAAAAATAAATGAAACAAAAAGAAAAACAACCTAAGTTCTAGCCAGGCAACTGTTCCCCACTCAGAGGACCTGAGCCGGAGGTCTGCTCTCTCTTAGCTACAAAAGGAAGATTAGCAAGTGTTTAAAAGGTGTTACAGGCAGACTAGCACCCACCTGAAACTTCCCCTCAGAGAAATCACAGGATTCGCAGAGAACTGAAAAAGGAAGAACTTTCTCACTAGCTGACTCAATGTTATTTCATGCTGAACCACCTTATGTCATTTCATGGGAAATTCATTCTGTGCAGTGGGCAACATCTTGTTACACTACATTATAGGAAGGGGGGACGAGAGGAATGGGACACAACCCACCACAAGGCCAATCCATGCCAGCTTCTCAAAGTCCCCCCTATTCCCTGCCTACCACCACCCCAAGTACGTTCAGCCTGTGGGCATGTCCAGCGGCTGCTGGTCACCCCCAGGTGTCCCTGGCTCCACTGCCCGTGTCTTATAGGGTGCGGTATTAACCACTCCAAAACTCATTCGGTAACTAGGATCCAGCAGGGTCACTGGAAGCTGCACGAAATCCCGGCAACATTTCTGTGGGCAGTCAGCTTTCACACTCCCCTCCCCCCATTGCTGGAGACTCTGCCATGCACCCTAGCAGAACAGGGAGGCTTTGTGCCAACGACCTGCCTGGTAGCTCCGTGGGGTCTGGTGGATGTCAGACCTGCAGCTGGGGTTGCAGCCCAGAACGCTCCCCAGAACCTCCTTTGCCCACCCCAAGCCCCACACCTTTCACCACACAGGTCGTCCAAAATGTCTCTGAAATAGCTAAAGAAAACTATTTTCGACATCCAGGAGTAAACGAAAGAATAAACACCAGAAAGGCGAAGAGGCAAAGTCACCCCACGGCGGTGGGGCGAGGGGGTGGGTGAGGAGTGAGCCACCTCCAAACTTGCTCCTCGCCTGCCGGCACCGAGCGCAGAGCAAGCGGATCTCGGCCAGGCAGGCACCTCGCGGGCTCAGCCAAGTTGCAGAGAAGCAAATGGCAACACCGGCGCATGGAGCCGCCCGGGCTGGATCAATGGCATCCGCGGCTGCAGGCTTGGGGAAGGGGGCCGCGGTCTGCAAAGGCAGGGTCTGGGGGCGACGGACTTGGGGTCCCTCCGTCAGGGATCCACCCCGATGCGCCCTCCCAGCCGTCCTCCGATTCCGGCAAGGTCCTGCCCAGGCTCCTCGCACCAGCCAAGGTCTGGGGCGAAGCTCCGAACTCGCTCCCCGCGACGGTACCTGGAGAGGAGGCTTTTTGCAAACCAACACGGAGCCAAACACCCATCCGAAAAGTCCACCCCAAAGAAAACCGGACTGTAGCAGGAGAGCGGAGGGAAGGGGCCGGCGGCGCCGCCGGGGTTTACCTTTTCTCTTTATTCTGCCTCCGGGATTTGTGCAGGAGTCCGATGAGCACCACGGCGGCGCGGATCCCCGCCTTCCGGCAATGCCTCCTCCCCGCGGGCTGGGACATGGCGAGGCCTCCCGCGGTGCCCGACCTCGCCCGCCCGCGTCCCCGCAGCCCCGGCTCCGCGCGCTCCGCACCCGGCCCCAGCGCCCGCGCCCCGGCCCCCGGCCTCCGCCTCGCATGGGCCCCGCCCCGCCTAGGTGCGCCCCGGGGGTCAGGTGACCACGCGCTGCCCCCTCCCTCCCGGCGACCTTCAGCGTCTCCTCGGGGCCCGCGGGGCAGCCGCCGTCCGCTCCCCCGGCGCGGGCATTTCCGAGGCTCGCTCCGGGCGCGGCCCGGGCCGGCGGCTCCCGGCTCCCGCTCAGACGCGCCGCCCGCGCCGGGACCCGCCCCGGCCCCGCCTCCCGCGCCCCGGCCTCGGCCGCCCGGATGGTGGAGGACGCGGGGCACAGGGAGCGGGCGAAGCGCAGGAGGAGGCGGACAGCGCTCCCGGGACCCCCCTGCCCGGCTCCCAGGCGCGCTCCCAGGCGCCCTCCCCGGCCCCGGCCCCGGCCCCGGCCCTGCCTCCCCTCGCCCGCGTCTTCTGGTCCCCGCCCGCACTCCCGCCGGCGGCCCGGAGCTCCCTCCCCAGGCAGAGGCGGCTGCCGCCCTCCCCGGCCCGGCCCCGGATACTTCCCCGATGCTGTCACTGCCTTTAAAACAGAGGGCGAGAAAACAGGCACCGAGAGGAAACGCGCGTCCTCCTCGGTCCAAACGAAACTGCCCGCGCGCGGTCCCCGTCCCCTCCCGGACGCCCCGCGTTTACAGGGGGCACCTGAGCCCGGCGCCCGCCCCGGCTAGCAGCTCCCGGGCCCGGGTCCCCGGGTGGGAGCGTATGGATGGGGCGCGATGAGGCGGAATTCTGCCCCCGCCTCCCCCCAGAGTCGGCGCAAGGATCGCCGAGCGGGGGTGCAGGGTGGGCTGGGTCGGCTCCCCGCGAACACTGGCTCTCCCGGCCCTGGGAGTTTCACTCCACACCGGGTCAATAACCGACTTCACTGCGACCCCGCTTCCTCCTGGCGGGCCAGGCGCATCCCACTCCGCGCTCCCCGCGCCCACCCGGCCTGGGCGCTGCGCACTCCCCACGTGGTCCCTCCCGCCCCTGCCAGCCGCGCGCCAGCCTCCTCTCCTTCGGAAAGGAAGGGCGGAAGGTCGCGCCCGCTGCTGGGGAAAGGGCTGTGGCCTGGTCCCGACTATCAGCGCACGGTCTCGCTCACAAGCCCCCTCATCCACTTCCACGTGCCGTCCAGCGTCCCAGCCCCCTCCCGCCCCGCAGCATCACTCACCGCTTTGCCCCCCTAGGGAAAAGGAAGCGGGCAGGGGGCTGGAGGGAATTAAAGCAAGCCAATTAGTCCATCTTTGGAGCCAAAGAGGTCCCCCCCTGAGGCAATTTGCCTTGTTTGTTTGTTTGTTTTATACTCTGGTGTTCAAGCAGACACAGAAAATCCAGGCAGGGAGGGGACCCTGCTGGGTGGAGAGGGGAGAGGGACTGCAAACGAATTTGAGGACCTGAGGCTTCAGCCCGGCCTCTCGAATGCCCACAGCTTCCTGCTGGCACTGGAGTTGGGGTGGAGGGGAGGGAGCCGCAGGGTGGTTGTAAAATGGTCTATTTATGAAGCGGCCGTTACCACTGGCCTTGCCGCCCCCCACCCCCTCACTGCCGGGGTTGTGGGGGATCAGAGATATAGATAACCATGGACTTCTTTTTATAGCTAGAGATTTGAATGACCCGGGCCGCACTCCTGGGATTGGCGGTTAGGCGGGCTGCAAGTACTATGCCAGTAGTGACTTAAGAATTGGTCTGGAAAAAGAATAACATGAATGTCCTTGGTAGAGAAGAGGGAAGAGCTCCCAGCGGCATGCAGCCCAGAGCTTTCTCTTCCCCCCTCTCCCGCCGCGCTGTAGCACACAGCACCGGAGCACCCACAGGTTAGCTGATGGACTGCTCCAGTGAGATGGCAGGGAAGGTGATGAGGGCGCGGGCTTAGGTCTATCTTAGCCTAGGGTGTATTTTATGCATACACAGAAGGCTGCACCTCAACAGAAGGCCTGACCCTCCTTCCCAGCAGGTGAGAGTGTGGGAGCTCGTTCAGGTCAAGCGCACCGTGGGTAACGGGGTGGCTCACACCTGTAATCCCAGCACTTTGGAAGGCCGAGGCAGGTGGATCCCTTGAGTTGAGACCAGGAGTTCCAGACCAGCCTGGGCAACATAGTTAGACCCCATCTCTCCAAACAACTACAACAGGGAATTGGGATGATGAAGGCACAAAATCCACCAAGCAGGTTCCATTATTCATTCTCTCATTCTGGGGTTCCCAGCCCTTCCACAACCCCAGTGTGGCTGCAAACACAAGGCTGTCCCCCAAAAAACCATAGCCTCTCAGACCCTGACTCTTGAGTCTCTAAGAGGTAGAATTTCCAGGCAGTAAGAGGTTCCATCCTTCTGTCCCTGCCCTACAAGCTCGCCACCTTTGGTGCATAGACACCAATTCCCCTCCTTAACTCCGACTCCAGCCCCCACAGCCCATCACACCCACACCCCACAGAGGGAACCCCAAAGCACAAGAAAACCCATCAATAGCAGAGACTGGAACAACTATCAATGCTAGGCTTACCCATTCCACCAGCGTTTATTAAACATGTGCAGTATGTCCAGCTTTATGTAAGAGCCTAGGGCAAGAAAGAAAAATGGAAGACCATCCCTGCCCGAAACAAACAGGGTTAACACACACCAAACCACAAAACAAGACCATTTCCAGCCAGTGTGTGCAGTTAGCCCAGCCAAAGCTTCCCACAATTGGGCCACACGCCACCTCCTTCACAATTCTTTGTCTTAATGTCATGCTGCTCTGCCGTTTATTATTTTGCTTTAATTACATCAACTTACTTTTTTACTTAATTTTTTTTTTTTTTTTTTGAGACGTTGTATTGCTCTTGTCACCCAGGCTGGAGTGCAATAGCACAGTCTCGGCTCACTGCAACCTCCACCTCCTGGGTTCAAGCGATTCTCCTGCCTCAGCCTCCGGAGTAGCTGGGATTACAGGCATGCGCCACCATGCTGGGCTCATTTTGTATTTTTAGGAGAGACTGGGTTTCACCATGTTGGCCAGCCTGATCTCGAACTCCTGACCTCAGGTGATCCATCCGCCTTGGCCTCCCAAGTGTTGGGATTACAGGTGTGAGCCACCGTGCCCGGCCTTTACTTAATTTTAAAAGAAAACGTTCTTGCAACCCTAAATGAAAATCCATTATCACTTGCCCTTCCTACCATGAAAACAAATATAAATTTATTAAGTTCTACCTCAATACTGTTGCCTGACAAAGGCTCTAAGCTTGAAGCACCTTCCTTAAAAAAGCAAGCGGGCTGGGCGCGGTGGCTCACGCCTGGAATCCCAACACTTTGGGAGGCCAACGCGGGCGGATCACAACGTCAGGAGATCAAGACCATCCTGGCGAACACGGTGAAACCCTGTCTCTACTAAAAAATACAAAAACTTAGCCGGGCATGGTGGTGGGAGCCTGTAGTCCCAGCTACTTGGGAGGCTGAGGCAGGAGAAAGATGTGAACCTGGGAGGCGGAGCTTGCAGTGAGCCGAGATGGCACCACTGCACTCCAGCCTGGGCTACAGAGCGAGACTCAGTCTCAAAAAAAAAAAAAAAAAAAAAAAGCAGGTGGTGTGAGGTGTTAGTGACACACCTGCGCCAAACCCAGGCACCATCCTTGAAGAAATCAGAGTTCAAAAGAGAACGAACAGGGAAGAATTTTGACATTACTATGCTCTAAGGCCACATTCATGAGGCACGTTGGGATGGGCTGAGAAAGCTGGATACATGCAGACCACAGGAAATGCGGAGGGCAGAAGTCTGTGACGGCAGAGAAGGGGTCTTCCTCTAGGTCCTACCTCACCCAAATTATGCCCCACGGCATCCCAGCTCCCAGGACCTCCACGGCCTGTTCCAGCCTCCAAAGCTCACAGTCCCAGAGAACAAAGTGCCAGGCAGCTGCCAGCCCAGGTCTCTCTTCCAGTCCAGGGGAACTCCAAAGGCTGAGGAGGCCTGGGTGGGAATGAGGCCTGAGGCGGAAGACAGCGAAGTTAATCATGAACAGAGCGCAGACAGCTGCACAGCCCGTTCCTAAGGGGCCAGTGGGTTGAGGCAGACAGACACGCATGCCTGGCCCTGAAGAAAAGGGCCTTCTGTGCCTGGGGACAGGCTCCAGGAGACATATCCATGAGAAAGCGGGAATCAGCACCGATCCCCGTGCCCCTGGTCAGAGTCAGCCTGCAGCAGATGCCACCTCCTCCCCCTGCCCAGCCTCCAACTCCCAGCGCCCCACTGCTGGGCAGAATGACTGCCGCTGTTCTGGGCTGGGATTGGGGGTGGGTGGGGGCAATGAATGGGGGCAATGGAGCAAGGAGGGTGGGGCTTTTGATGAAAACCAGGTGTCTTCAAACGCCTTGCCCCTCCCCTCCACGGGCAGGGTCCCAGCCATTCCATGGACCACACAACCTTTGCAACAACACAAGGGTTATAAACAGAGCCTTGGACAGGACGGGCCAGCACCCCCGCTCTCTTCTGCCTTTCAGGGTATACACATCACACACCTGCTCTGGAACATCACTCAGAGGCCCCCTGGCACACAGCTGAACGCTCACACCTGTGCTAAGAACCCTCCATTCTTGGCAGGTACATCAGCGCCCCCTGCTGGGCCACAGCACAATTGCGTCTCTGGGATGCCCCCTTTGGAGGAAGACAGGAGGGGGCAGAGGGAGGCAGGAAGGCGTGGGGAAGGGAAGGATTGCAGTCATCTGAGGTCGGGAAGCAGTTTCTATTTTTGAAAAGAGAGAGATGGGCCGGGTGCGGTGGCTCACGCCTGTAATCCCAGCACTTTGGGAGGCCGTGGCTAGGCGAATCACTTGAGGTCAGAAGTTCGAGACCAGCCTGGCCAACATGGTGAAACCCTGTCTCTACTAAAAATACAAAAATCAGCCAGGCATGGCGGCGGGCACTTGGAATACCAGTTACTCGGGAGGCTGAGGCAGGAGAATTGCTTGAGCCCAGGAGGCGGAGGCTGCAGTGAGCTGAGATCCAGCCACTGCACTCCAGCCTGGGCGACACAGCAAGACGCTGTCTCGTAAATAAATAAATAACCAATTAAAAAGAAGAAGAAGAGGAAGGAAAAGAGAGATGCAGGAAAACTCTTTGCCAACATACTGACTCTCCTCCCAGCTTCTAAAATCCCGTCCCAGAGCCCACGACCAGCCCCCAAGAGGTCCATCCCACCACAATAGGGTCCTAGGCCTCAAAGACAAGCCTGGGAAACCTCAGCTCAGCCCAGCTTTCCTGCGGCCACAGACGTCATATGAAGCAGAGGATCTAAACTGGCTCAGGTTTTGGAAACGGATCTCCGTGACTTGTGTGGCATTTCCAAGCTCCAAGGAAAGGAAACCACGCTGAGGAAACCCACAGATCCCACTCAGTGGCAGGCACCCTGCGCTTGGGTACCCAGAGCCACGAAGGTGGAGCCTGCAGTGCCTGATGTCGATCAGAACCCCGCCGACTTCCTGTTCAGGGATTACGGAGAGTGGGTAGAGAGAGGAAGAAAGAAGTTCTTCATATATCGCTTGGGTTACTGAAGTTATTTAAAATACTTCCTTTTTTGAAGTTCATTTATGGATTTTTGAATTTTTGCTAAGCTGCATGACTATAATAATTTTTCCCACAGTGAAAACATTCAAAAGGATCCTTCTGTGTGTGAAATTTCTGATGAACAGGAAGAGGTGTTATTTTGCATAGAGGCTGCCCAGGAGTCAGTCCAGAGAATCGGGAGCTGATGAGGCCGAGGGCTGGGAGGCCTACAGCACAGTCCCTCTCCAACCCAAGGTCCCCCAGCCTCTGATTACCAAACCTCCTCAGCTGCTGCTACTCCCGAAGCCACTTCCAACTCTAGGGTTTCTGAGGCTGAGTGGAAAAGCCGGGAGCGAAGCTGTCTTTCCATAATATTAGCAACATTGCTTAGCAACGTCTTTCAAAGAGAGAACCAGCAGACTCTCCAAAACCCTATTCTGTTTGGCTCTCCAGAGAACAGAGTGGTTGCTTATACATGTATTATTTATATACTATTTTATATATCCAGTAACGCCTTCTGTGCCTGGCTTCTCCGGGAGATGACGAATTACAACTATGTGAGATTTCCAGGCGACTAGGGCTTTGGGTAGCAAAACTTTTTGTTTGCTTCCTTGCTGGCTAGCTTGCTATGACTGTAATGACCCTAGCTAGAGATTTCCCTCAAATGCCTCAACATGCTGTTGTCCTTTAAAGACAGGTTTGACACCAGGCGTGGTGGCCCACGCCTGTAATCTCAGCACGTTGGGAGGCTGAGGCGGGTGGATCACGAGGTCAGGAGTTCAAGACCAATCTGGCCAACATGGTGAAACCCCGTCTCTACTCAAAATACAAAAATTAGCCGGGCAAAGTGGCGGGCGCCTGTAATCCCAGCTACTCGGGAGGCTGAGGCAGGAGAATCGCTTGAACCAGGATGGCAGAAGTTGCTGTGAGCCAAGATCGCACCACTGCACTCCAGCGTAAGCAACAGAGTGAGACTCCATCTCAAAAATAAATAGATAAAAATAAAGGCAGGTTTGATGGAACCTCTTTGTGGTGACTCAAATCCGTTATTATTAATACCAACTACTATCATGAGCTCAAATGCAGTTAGGAACTGACAGGCCATTGAGGGGAGACATCCATTTGTCCCTACGCTTAATGGCCCCAAACAGCTGTGGTACAAAGACACTACAGTGAGGGAATAAAAACACACATGGGGGCCGGGCGCAGTGGCTCATGCCTGTAATCCCAGCACTTTGGGAGGCCGAGGCAGGCAGATCACGAGGTCAGGAGATCGAGACCATCCTGGCGAACACGGTGAAACCCCGTCTCTACTAAAAATACAAAAAAATTAGCCGGGTGTGGTGGCGGGTGCCTGTAGTCCCAGCTACTCGGGAGGCTGAGGCAGGAGAATGGCGTGAACCCGGGAGGCGCAGCTTGCAGTGAGCGGAGATCGTGCCACTGTACTCCAGCCTGGGCGACAGAGCCGGACTCCATCTCAAAATAAAAAAATTTTTTTTTAATTAAAAAAACACGTTGCAGTCAGACAAAGCTACCCCCAGTTTTTACTATGTATGCAGCCTTGGACTAGGAATGCACCCCCTCTGTGCCTCAGTGTCTTCATCTGTAAAATGGGAATAACAATAGTGCCATCCTATCAGCTACTGCAAGGATTCAGTGAGCATGCACGCTCTACACAAACACTTGCATGAAAATGTTCATCACCATTTTATTCAAAATAGCCAAAGTTGGCCAGACGTGGTGGCTCACGCCTGTAGTCCCAGCTACTCGGGAGGCTGAGGCAGGAGAATCACTTGAACCTGGGAGGCGGAGGTTGCAGTGAGTCGAGATTGAACCACTGCACTCCAGCCTCAATGACAGAGTGAGACGCCGTCTCAAAAAAACAAAACAAAACAAATAACCAAAGTCTGAAAGCAGCCCAAGTGTCCATCAACAAGCCGTGGCACATCCACGCAGTGGAATACCACTCAACAATAAAGACGAACAAAATATGGACACACGTGACAACATGGAAGCACCTCAAAAACAAGATCTAAGTGGAAGAAGCCAGATACCAAAACATGCTTAAGACGCTTACAATGTGATTTCATTGATGAGAACTTTTTTTTTTTTAATTGAGATGGAATCTCGCACTGTTGCCCAGACTGGAGTGCAGTGGCACAATCTCGGCTCACTACAACCTCTGCCTCCCGGGTTCAAGTAATTCTCCAGTCTCAGCCTCCCGAGTAGCTGGGATTACAGGCTCCCCCTACCACGCCCGGCTAATTTTTTGTGTTTTTATTTTATTTTTATTTATTTATTTATTTATTTTGAGATGGAGTCTCACTCAGTCACCCAGGCTGGAATGCAGTGGTGCCATCTCTGCTCACTGCAAGCTCCGCCTCCCAGGTTCACGCCATTCTCCTGCCTTAGCCTCCCGAGTAGCTGGGACTACAGGCGCCCGCCACCTCGCCCGGCTAATTTTTTTTTTTGTATTTTCAGTAGAGATGGGGTTTTACCGTGTTAGCCAGGATGGTCTTGATCTCCTGACCTCGTGATCTGCCCATCTTGGCCTCCCAAAGTACTGGGATTACGGGCGTAAGCCACTGCACTCAGCCAATTTTTTGCATTTTTAGTAGAGACTCGGTTTCACCACGTTGGTCCAGCTGGTCTCGAATTCCTGACCTCGGAATTCACCCACCTCAGCCTCCCAAAGTGCTGGAATTACAGGCGTGAGTCACCACACCGGCTGACTAGGAATTTTATTTTATTTTTTATTTTATTTTATTTTTTTTTTTTTTGAGATGGAGCCTTACTCTGTCACCCAGGCTAGAGTGCAGTGGTGCGATCTTGGCTCACCAAAACCTCCGCCTCCAGGGTTCAAGTCATTCTCCCGCCTCAGCCTCCAGAGTAGCTGGGATTACAGGCACCCACCACCACGCCCAGCTAATTTTTGTATTTTGAGTAGAGATGGGGTTTCATCATGTTGGTCAGGCTGGTCTTGAACTCCTGACCTCATGATCTGCCCACCTCAGCCTCCCAAAGTGCTGGGATTACAGGTGTGAGCCATGGCACCCAGCTTATAAGAAGTTTTAAAACAATCTAAGATACAAAAGCATTAGAACAATGGCTGCCTCTGGATGTGGGAGATTTTTCTGAAATATTCTATATCAGGATGGAAGAAGGATCCATTTGTCCGAAATGTATAATGAAGATTTGTGCATTTCGGCCGGAAGCGGGGGCTCATGCCTGTAATCCCAGCACTTTGGGAGGCCGAGGCAGGTGGATCACTTGAGGTCAGGAGTTCAAGACCAGTCTGGCCAATATGGTCAAACCCCGTCTCTAGTAAAAATACAAAAATTAGCTGGGCTTGGGGGTGGGAGCCTGTAATCCCAGCTACTTGGGAGGTTGAGGCAGGAGAATCGCTTGAACTTGGGAGGTGGAGCTTGCAGTGAGCCAAGATCACGCCACTGCACTCCAGCCTGGGCGATAGAGCAAGACTCCATCTCAAAAAAAAAAAAAAAATTATGCATTTTGATGAATGTAAATTTTACCTTAAAAAAGAGCTGAAACTAATAATAATAAAGTGGAGAGTGGAATTAGATGAAATAAGAATGGCAGGTGTTGATAACTGTTGAAGCTGAGGGAAGAGAAGTTCATTACACTATTCTATTCACTTTGTTCGCAGGACAATTTCCATGATAAAAAAAATTAAAGAAAATGTTCACAGTGGGGGAAAAGGTTAATAGTGACTATCTCTGCAATTGTGATTGTATTATCTTTATATTTTTCTTCTATTTATAAATTTTACATAAGGACTATGTATTGGTCAGGCACAGTGGCTCACGCCTGTAATTCCAACACTTTGGGAGGCCGAGGCAGGCAGATAACTTGAGGTCAGGAGTTTGAGACCAGCCTGGCCAACATGGTGAAACCCTGTCTCTACTAAAAATACAAAAGTTAGCCGGGCTTGGTGGTGCACACGCCTGTAATCCCAGCTACTTGGGAGGCTGAGGCAGGAGAATCACTTGAACCCAGAGGCAGAGGTTGCAGTCAGCTAAGATTGTGCCACTGCACTCCAGCCTGGACGAGACTCCATCTCAAAAAAAAAAAAAAAAAAAAAGGACTATGTATTAAGTTTGTAAATAAAGAACTATGTATTAATTTTGTAAATAAAATGAGAAGACAAGTAAATGTGGAAGCACCGTGAAAGTCATCTGTAAGTGGCCTTGTTCACTGTGCTATGGGAGTCGGTATCCTGCAGCTCACTGGGAAACCAGATAACCCAGCTTGACAAAAATGAGAATGAGCACCTGAGGCTTTTCCATCCCATCTGTAGAACCTCTCTCTGGCTCTCCATGTTTCCTCCTGATTTGTGTCTATTTGCTGTTTGCAAGACTTTTTAGAAAGACTAGGCCGGGTGTAGTGGCTCATGCCTGGAATCCCAGCACTTTGGGAGGCCAAGACGGGCAGATCGCTTGAGGTCAGGAGTTCGAGACCAGACTGGCCAACGTGGTGAAACCCCATCTCTACTAAAAATACAAAAATAAGCTGGGCGTGGTGGCGGGCACCTGTAATCCCAGCTACTCGGGAGACTGAGGCAGGAGAATCGCTTGAACCCGGGAGGCGGAGGTTGCAGTCAGCTTCGAGATCACGCCGCTGCACTCCAGCCTGGGTGACAAAGTGAGACTCCGTCTCAAAAAAATAAAAATAAAAATAAAAATAAAATTCACAGGTTGGGAACCCTTTTACCCGATTCCTAATAAATTCTAATTTATTTCCCTGTTGTCTGAATTCATCTCCTTCTCCTCTGTCAGTCCCTGAAGAGAACTCTGGGTTGGCTGTTCCTTTCCAGGGGGAAATGCCCCTCTTGGTGGGTGTAATCAAAGCCTTTCCGGCTTGGCTTAGTGGACAACGGCTTCCTTCGTGACAGAAGGAAGGACAACAGTTTCCTTCTGGACTCTGACTCACTGATGTGTTAATGATCCTTCCCACCCCAACATTAAGTCCTTTTAGCCTAAAAGGTAAACACAAAGCTCATCTTCCTTCGGTGTTGACACAAACTCACAGACTATCCCAGCTTCACCCAGCCAGGAGCTGAGCTGCAAACCTCCTGCTGAGGAACTGCAGGTCTGCAACATGCAAGCTTTCCACCAGGCCTGCTTTCTGAGGCTTTTCCACCCCACGTCCATAAGGAAAATCCTTCCAGCTGTCTAGCCTCCATCACTCCTGTTGTAATCAAAGCTCTTTCATTAAGCAATCTCCTGTCTACTCTTAGGGGAAAAAAATTCAGTTCCCGCTATCTGAACCCTGCAAGTCCCAAAGCAGCTTTAGAAACTGCGCTGGCCATCTTCCTTTTACCCAAGGCTCCAAACGCTTTGCCTCTGTCCGTTTCCTCCACCCCCAACCCCAACCCCAACCCCTTGCTCACTGTACCCACAAGGCAGAATCAGGGGCTATGCAGGTCACAAATGATGAATCACAAACGATGGATCACAGCTGATAACGAAAGGATTGAAGTATGCCAATCATGTCCTCCTTTTGAATACACTGGATCAGTTTCAAGGTTCTAGTGAGTTGGGCTGAGAGCATCTGTGCTATGAACACCATCCATCTCACCTTATATTGCAAGGGACACAGGGGGAAAGATGTTCCAACACCATCCCCAGGCAAGGCCAGTAGTGACCTTCATGTGGCCCCATGTCAGCAATAAGAAGTACACTCAGCATGACTCTGGGAAGGCGAATCTCTTGCCTTTCTTGGAGAACCTGGACGGAAACCATCTCAGCCCCACCCCGCCCCACCCTGCAAGATAGCAGGAGGCAGGAGACTTTATTAATGATGCACCGTAACTGAACCATCAAATGGGAAAATTGGGCCGGGCACGGTGGCTCACGCCTGTAATCCCAGCACTTTGGGAGGCCGAGGTGGGCGGATTGCTCGAGGTCAGGAGTTCGAGACCAGCCTGGATAACATGGTGAAACCCTGTCTCTACTAAAAATACAAAAAAGTAGCCAGTCATGGTGGCACGCACCTGTAATCCCAGCTACTCAAGAGCCTGAGGCAGGAGAATCGCTTGAACCCGGGAGGTGGCGGTTGCAGTGAGCTGAGATCGCGCCACTGCACTCCAGCCTGGTGACAGAGCAAGACTCCGATTCAAAAAAAAAAAAAGAGCGGGGGGAATTAACTGAGTTGTTTCTCCACCGTAGACCTGTCCCAAAAGAATGTTGCCTTTCAGAGAGGACTTCCTTGACCTCTCACCTGCGGGGCACGTCCTCAGTGATTCTGCACCTAGCCGCTGGCTTGTTTCCTTCAGGATTGTTATTCCAGGTTGAGGTTTTGGGTTTTCTGTTGTTGCTGGTTCATGTGTGTGCTTGTTTTTTCTCTCTCTGCCCCCCCGGCCCCCAGTGGAATGTATACTCCATGGAGGCAGATGCTGCGCACACCTTAGTCATCGCCCCACCCCACACTCAGGATGGCGTCTGCTCTACACTAGCCCGCAATAAATACCATGGGAAGAAAAGAAGGGGAACGAAGGAAGGGAGGAAGAGAGAGAAAAGAAGGAGGATTCTATGTTCTGGAGTCTCAGCTTCTTCTGCCCCAGAAAAACTTTCCCAGGCTTTTGACTTGATAGAATTGGATTGGCTGGAGGGGAGGGGAGGGGAGGGCAGCGAGGTCCCAGGGATGGAGACCCACCCTCGGCCCTGACATTGGAGGGATAAACTCAGATGGGCGTCTAAAGGGTGCTCAAATCCAGAGCCTCACGCCACCAGCCAAGGAAAGATGTCAAAGCAGCGGCTCAACTCGAAGGTCTCTCTTAGAGCACCCCTGGCTTTTAGATAACTCTGGGGAGGGCTCTAAAAATATTGTATTTCATGCCAACCCTAGACAGTGGACAAAGTCATATTTTTATTTATTTATATTGAGACATGGTCTCACTCTGTCACCCGGGCTGGAGTGCAGTGGCACAATCACAGCTCACTGCAGCCTCGACCTCCTGGGCTCAAGCAATCCTGCTGCTTTAAGCCTCTAGAATAGCTGGGACCAGAGGCACGTACCATCACACCCAGCTAAGTTTTGTGTTTTTTTTTTTCTTTGGAGAGAGAGGATCTCACTTTATTACCCAGGTTGGTCTTGAACTCCTGGCCTCAAGCGATCCTTCTCAGCCTCCCGAAGCACTAGAATTACAGGTGTGAGCCACTGCATTTAATTAATTAATCTATTTATTTATTTATTTATTTATTTATTTATTTATTTTTGAGATGGAATTTCACTCTTGTTGCCCAGGCTGGAGTGCAATGGTACAATCTTGGCTCACTGCAACCTCTGCCTGCCAGGTTCAAGGGATTCTCCTGCCTCAGCCTCCCAAGTAGCTGGGATTACAGGCGCCCGCCACCACGTCCAGCTAATTTTTGTATTTTTAGTAGAGGTGGGGTTTCACCGTGTTGACCAGGCTGGTCTCGAACTCCTGACCTCAGGTGATCTGCCTGCCTCGACCTCTCACAGTGCTGAGATTATAGGCATGAGCCACCACACACCCGGCTAGCCTATATTTTTAAAAGGCTTTTTAGAAAAATAAAGGAATGTAACTTGTTTCACATCCAAGGGTGGGAGGTCAACTCTTCACCTATTACCCAAGCCTGGGCCCTGAGCAGCTGGTGACCTGGACAGGTCTCTTCCCCTGAGTGATGAGAACGAGAAGGATCCCAATACTCCCCCAGGTTGTGGAGGAAACAAGATAACGTGGGCAGAAGGACCCGACACCCAGCACCGCCTTCCAGACCCTGAGGTCTAGAGAGGGTTGAGGCTTGCACTACATGGGGCTGGCTGCACAGGCGGCTGCCACAGCCTCCCTGACCCAGGCCTCCTCACCTGCCTGCCAGAAACTGCCGGGAATGCTGCGGGGTCAGGAGGAGCCAGAGAGAAGGGAAGGAGGAAAAGCCGTGGCCCTAGGGAGTCATCACACCCATCCCTGGGGTAGCCATGGCCCTTCCTGGCTGTACCTGAGACTTCTCAGAGGCCACATCAGTCACTTCCTGTTCCTTGCCTTAAGGGGATTTGGGGAACAGGCCAGGAAGTGACACTGAGCCCCAGCCATGTTCCCAGCCCATACTCTCAACATCTTCCTGCCTTTAGCATTTCTCTGATATCTACCATTCCAAGGTGACTTTCCTGCTTTTTAAAATGTCCCCATATCGGCCGGGCACGGTGGCTCAAGCCTGTAATCCCAACACTTTGCCAGGCCGAGGCGGGCGGATCAAGAGGTCAGACGATCAAGACCATCCTAGCTAACACCATGAAACTCCGTCTCTACCAAAAATACAAAAAAAATTAGCCAGGAGAGGTGGCGGACACCTGTAGTCCCAGCTACTCGGGAGGCTGAGACAGAACCTGGGAGGCGGAGCTTGCAGTGAGCCGAGATCGCACCACCACACTCCAGCCTGGGCAACAGAGCCAGACTCTGTCTCAAAAAAAAAAAAAAAAAAAAGTCCCCATATCTCCTGTAACTTTTCTCTCTACTTAATATTTTTCTTTAAATGGACTTAATTGGCCGGGCGCGGTGGCTCAAGCCTGTAATCCCAGCACTTTGGGAGGCCGAGACGGGCGGATCACAAGGTCAGGAGATCGAGACCATCCTGGCGAACACGGTGAAACCCCATCTCTACTAAAAAGTACAAAAAAAAAAAAAACTAGCCGGGCCAGGTGGCGGGCGCCTGTAGTCCCAGCTACTCGGGAGGTTGAGGCAGGAGAATGGCGTGAACCCAGGAGGCGGAGCTTGCAGTGAGCCGAGATCTGGCCACTGCACTCCAGCCTACGCAACAGAGCGAGACTCCGTCTCAAAAAAATAAATAAATAAAAAATAAAAAATAAAAAAAATAAATGGACTTAATTTGTAAATTAAATATTGCAAAGACTTCATGTTTTTTAAATTAAATATTATAAAGACTTCATGTTTTTTATTGTGTTTGTTTGTCTGCTTTTTTGAGACACAGTTTAGCTCTTCTTGCCCAGGCTAGAGTGCAAAGGTGCGATCTCAGCCCACTGCAACCTCCAACTCCCAGGTTCAAGCAATTCTCCTGCCTCAGTTTCCCAAGCAGCTGGGATTACAAGTGTGAGCCACCACACCCAGTCTTTTTCATTTTTTCAACAGGATCTTGCCCTGTCACCCAGGCTGGAGTGCAGCAGCATGATCACGGCTCGCGGCAGCCTCCACCTCCCAGGCTCAAGCAATCCTCCTACCTCAGCCTCCTGAGTAGCTGGGACTACAGGCCCTGGCCACCATACCCAGCTAATTTTTGTATTTTTTGTAGAGCCAGGGTTTTACCATATTGGCCAGGCTGGTTTCTAACTCCTGGCCTCAAGCAATTCACTCACTTCCGCCTCCCAAAGTGCTGGGATTACAGGCATGAGCCACGGTGCCCAGCCAAGAGTTTATGTTCACATCATAAATGGATATAATCATTTCTCATAAATAGAAGGTAAAGTAAATATAAGCCAGACATGATGGCTCATGCCTGTAGTCCCAACTACTCAGGAGGCTAAGGCAGGAGGATCACTCGAGCCCAGGAGTTTGAGCCCAGCCTGGGAAACATAGCAAGACTCTGTCTCTTAAAAAAAAAAAAAAGAAAGAAAAAAGAAAAAACAAAGAAAGAAAATATAATACCCTACTCCTTAGATGTGAACAGAATAGTATGGATGGAAGAAAATAAAGAATTAGAGCTGGGCGCTGTGGCTCACACCTGTAATCCCAAATGCTTTGGGAGGCCGAGGCGGGTGAATCACTTGAGGTCAGGAGTTCGAGACCAGCCTGGCCAATGCGGTGAAACCCCATCTCTACTAAAAATACAAAAATTAGCTGGGTGTTATGGCGGGCACCTGTAATCCCAGCTACTTGGGAGGCTGAGGCAGGAGAATCACTTGAACCCAGGAGGTGGGGCTTGCAGTGAACTGAGATTGTGCCACTGCACTCCAGCCTGGGCGACAGAGTGAGACTCCATCTCAATCAATCAATCAAAATTTAAAAATAAAGAATAACTTTACAATGGAGAAATCTGATGAAAAACACCATCTCAGCCAGGTGACCAAGACCAACATCAACAGTGGTCACTCATGTTGTTAGGATGTGATGAAAATGGTTCTGCCTGGAGCGGTGGCTCACGCCTGTCATCCCAGCACTTTGGGAGGCCGAGGTGGCCGCATCACCTGAGGTTGGGAGTTCGAGACCAGCTTGACCAACATGGTGAAACCCTGTTTCTACTAAAAATACAAAAATAGCTAGGTGTAGTGGCGCATGCCTGTAATCCCAGCTATTCCAGAGGCTGAGGCAGGAGAATCGCTTGAACCCGGGAGGCAGAGGTTGTGCTGAGCCAAGATCACGCTATTGCATTCCAGCTTGGGCAACAAGAGCAAAACTCCATCTCAAAAAAAAAAGAAAGAAAAATGGTTCTATACCTGGGTAGTCATCCTCTCAAAAACCTATATGCAGTCTAATGAGAAAAATATCAGACAAATCTAAAATGAGTGACAAGCATGCCTCAAAGCTGTCAAGGCTGCCAAAAACAAGTGAAGTCTGAGAAACAGTCACAGCCGAGAGGAGTCTAAGGAGCTGTGAAAACTAAATGTAATGTGGTTCCTGGAACAGAAAAGGACATTAGGGAAAAACTCTAAAATCTGAATAAACCATGCGTTTCAGTTATTAATGATAATACATCAGTCTAGGTTCATTAATTTTAGCAAATGGACCATACTAATGTTAATTATAGCAAATGGATCATACTAATGTACGTTATAGGGAACTGGATTATAGAACACATGGGGACTCTCTGCACTCTAAATTTTTCGGTAATTTTATTTATTTTTTATTTTTTTTAATTATTATTATTAAGACAGAGTCTCACTCTGTTGCCCAGGCTGGAGTGCAGTGGCATGATCTTGGCTCACTGGTTCACTCAACCTCTGCCTCCTAGGTTCAAGTGATTCTCTTGCCTCAGCCTCCCGAGCAGCTGGGATTACAGGCATGTGCCACCACACCCCACTAATTTTTGTATTTTTAGTAGAGATGGGATTTCACCATGTTGGCCAGGCTGGTCTCAAACTTCTGACCTCAAGTGATCCACCTGCCTTGGCCTCCCAAAGTGCTGGGATTACAGGCCTGAGCCACCACACCTGACCTTTTCTATAATTTTTAAACCTTAAAAAATAAAGTCTACCAGAAAAAAGTAAATATAATGAAAATTGAATAATGTTATCACAGTCTGGCTAAACACTGTTGCCTGTCCAAGGCCTGAGGCTTGAGACCCACTCTCTTTGTTAATAAGAAAGGTTAGCAAATGTTAGAAAGGTGTTAAAGACATATTAGCCCCTAACTGAGACATTCTCCATGAGGGGGTGAGCTGCACGGAAAGAGGGCTGCAAAGGGAATAAACAGCTTTCTCTCTGGGGATCAGTGTGAGGGAATGCCGTGTCCCATCCTCTTACCACCTAATGTCATCTCCCCGGGTTACACTTTGGGAATCACTGTGCCAGTTCATCCACTTCTACCCTCCTCCCTTCCTCATCTGGAGCTCGGAGAATGCGCAGAGGGCTCCCGCAGTCCCTCTGTGGGACAGTGTTCTCCCCCATGCTATGTGCATCTGTGGAAGAATGACCCCACACATCCCGAGGGGTCAACAACCCAGTACAGGTCACCATCCCAACTGTCCAAAGCACAAGTCCAAGGACAGGCCCTGCTCACCCTGGAGCGGAAGAATCACCTTGCAGGGCAGCACACAGCACCCCCTGGGTTCAGCATGTCACAGCTGCATGCACTTCCACACTTACTACTCCACTGGATCCTCTCAGCCCCATCAAGAAGGAACACGAGGCTGGCACCGTGGCTCATGCCTATAATCTCAGCACCTTGGGAGGCCAATGCAGGCGGATCACAAGGTCAGGAGTTCAAGACCAGCCTGGTCAACATGGTGAAACCCCACCTCTACTAAAAATACAAAAAAATTAGCCGGACGTGGTGGTGGGCGCCTGTAATCCCAGTTACTCAAGAGGCTGAGGCAGGAGAATTGCTTGAACCCGGGAGGCGGAGGTTGCAGTGAGCCGAGATCATGCCACTGCACTCCAACCTGGGTGACAAGGTGAGATTCTGTCTCAAAAAAAAAGAAAAAAGAAAAAACGCGAACATCATCCTCCTTCCAGGTGAGTAAACTGAGACCTAGAAAGGCTAATTCTTCTGTCCAGGATCACATAGCTACTAAGAAGCAGGACTGAGACCAGCCACGGCGGCTCACCCCTGTAATCCCAGCACTTTGGGAGGCCAAGGCGGGCAGATCACAAGGTCAGGAGATCGAGACCATCCTGGTTAACACGGTGAAACCCCGTCTCTGCTAAAAATACAAAAAAATAGCCGGGCATGTTAGTGGGCGCCTGTAGTCCCAGCTACTCGGGAGGCTAAGGCAGGAGAATGATGTGAACCCGGGAGGTGGAGCTTGCACTGAGCCGAGGTCGTGCCACTGCACTCCAGCCTGGGTGACAGAGCGAGACTCCGTCTCAAAAAAAAAAAAAAAAAAAAAAAAAAAAAAAAGAAGCAGGGCTGAGACCCAGACACAGATGGTCCTGTGGACACCGACTTCCGCAAAATCCAAAATGAAGAGGAACGGAGCCCCAGGAAACGAGGAGCTGACTCGGCCAGAGACTCCCGACGCCCGTCACCAGACGAAGCGCAACCTGCCTTTCTGCCCGCTCCGTGCCCAGGCGCCTTCCTCTGGCTGACAGTACCTTGATGTTCTCCCCTGGCGAGCACTCTGACACCACTGTTGGCTTTTGTGGTTTATATGGGGCTGTCCCTTTCTCAGCCTACCCAGCCTAAGCTTTGGGTTAGGGACATACATGACGCAGGCTTGGCCAATTCAAATTCAACTTCGTGCTTTTTTTTTTTCCCCAGAGACAGAGTCTTGCTCTGTCGCCCAGGCTGGAGTGCAGTGGTGCAATCATAGCTTACCGCAGCCTCAACCTCCTGGGCGTAAGCGATCCTCCAGCCCCAGCCTCCTGGGTGGCTAGGACTACAGATGTGTACCACCACGCTCAGTTAAGTTTTTAATTTTTTTGTAGGGACAGGGTCTCACTTTGTTGCCCACACTGGTCTTGGCCTCAAGTGATCCCCCTGTCTTGGCCTCCCAAAGTGCTGTGATGACAGGTGTAAGCCACCGTTACTGGCCTCAATCCATGTAGTACAGTGGCGCGATCTCGGCTCACTGAAAGCGCCGCCTCCCGGGTTCACGCCATTCTCCTGCCTCAGCCTCCCGAGTAGCTGGGACTACAGGTGCCCGCCAACTCGCCCGGCTAATTTTTTGTATTTTTAGTAGAGACGGGGTTTCACCGTGTTAGCCAGGATGGTCTCGATCTCCTGACCTCATGATGCACCCGCCTCGGCCTCCCAAAGTGCTGGGATGACAGATGTGAGCCACCGTTACTGGCCTCAATTCATGTATTCTATTCGCCAACCTACTACGATTGCTTCAGGAATGGGCATACACCTGGTCGGTCCAAACAGAGTGAACACCAAATTTTTACAGGTAGTATAGAAGGAAGCAGCTGAATCATACCACTGAGGTTTCCAAAGCTCAGACTAGAGCTGCCGTGGCTGCCTTATAACATGTGGGTAGAGGTGCCTGTGAATGAAATGAATGCAGAAAGTAGACCCAAGAGACAGGGACAAATAGATGGTCTGATGATGCTGTCTCACCTGCCTGGATCTAGCTGGTCCTGAAGCCAGTGTTTTGTTTTTGTTTTTTTGAGACTGAGTCTCACTCTGTCACCCAGGCTGGAGTGCGGTGACGTGATCTCGTCACTGAAACCTCTGTCCCCCAGGTTCAAGCGATTCTCATACCTCAGCCTCTTGAGGAACTGGGATTGCAGGTGCCTGCCATCATGCCCAGCTAATTTTTGTGTTTTTAGGAGAGATAGGGTTTCACCATGTTGGCCAGGATGTTCTCGAACTCCTGACCTCAGGTGATCCGCCTGCCTCGGCCTCCCCGAGTCCTGGGATTACAGATGTGAGCCACTGTGCCCAGTCAAAGCCAGCGTTCTTAAACTTACCAATTACAAAAGTTTTAATGGACTTTGCTTTTCCTTTTGGTTTCCTTTTTTTTCTTTTTTCTTAAGCCAGTTTGAGTGAGGTTTCTGTCCCTAGTAACCTAGTTAGTGAACACAGTAGACCTCTACCCAACGGGCAGGGAAACACAGGAGGGAACAAAATAACAGCTTCAGGCAAGGGAGACACCACTCATTCTCCCACAGGGAGCACCCCCCAAAGGGGACATGGGGACACCTTCCTGGGAGAAGCCCCTGGACCTACCTCCTAACACCAAACACGCCCAGATGTACCAACACACCCCACCAGTGGCTGGCTGGGGGCGGTCTGCGCACAGCCCTCTCGACCACACCCAAGGAGAAGGCAGGGCTGGCACAAATCCGCGCCCCCCACCACAGATAAAACAGGAATGTTTCCCTTCCTCTTCACTGTCAGCACACAAGCTACTCATTTCATCTTTCTTCCGTAAAATCAAGGACTATTCCAGGAAAATGTTGTAAAAAAAAAAAAAAAAAGGAAGCTTTCAGACGAATCCAAAATGTGGGACATTCTACCAAACAACTTTGCCAAGTCTCCTATTCTATATTTATTCAGAGACAGGGTCACACTCTGTCACCCAGGCTGGAGTGTTGTGGTGCGATCATAGCTCACTGCAGCCACAAATTCCTGGGCTCAGCCTCCTGAATAGCTGGAAGTACAGGTCACCACACCCAGCTCTGTTCTGTATTTAAAGAGACAAAAGAGATGTGACCACCACGTATAATGAGTGACCATCACCAGTAATTTCGTGGTGGCTCACGCCTGTAATCCCATCACTGTGGGAAGCTGAGGCAGGCAAATCACCTGAGGTCAGGAGTTCAAGACCAGCCTGGCCAAGATGGTGAAATCCTATCTCTACTAAAAATACAAAAAAATTAGCCAGGCATAGTGACAGGTGCCTGTAATCCCAGCTACTTGGGAGGCTGAGGCAGGAGAATCGCTGGAACCTGGCAGGCGGAGGTTGCAGTGAGCCAGGATGACACCATTGCACTCCAGCCTGGGCCATAGAGCAAAACTCCGTCTCAAAAAAGAAAAAATAATAACAAGTTAATAATGTGATCTAATATACAGTCCATACTCCAATTAAGGGACAACTGGAGACATTTAGATATGGACCATATAATAGATTATATTATTAAATTAATTTAAATGTTCTTACACGAAATAATCTTGCAGTTATGTCAGAGAATGACATTATTTGGGGTCAACACTGCTGAAGGATTTAGGTGTGAAGCGTCACGGCATCTACAGTTTACCTTCTCCACTTTACTGTTGTTATGGAGGGAAAGAGAGAGAGAGAGAGAGAGGGAGAGAGAGAATACTTGGGGCAAACGTGAAAAGCGGTGACTCTCGATGACTACAGTGTTCAATGTCTTCTATTTTTATGCAGGCTGATCATTTCCTCTTTTTTTCTTTCTTTCTTTCTTTTTTTTTTTTTTGAGATAGAGTTTCGCTCTTGTCGCCCAGTCTGGAGTATAGTGAAGCGATCTCGGCTCACTGCAATCTCCACCTCCCGGGTTCAAGCAATTCTCCTGCCTCAGCCTCCAGAGTATCTGCGCTTATAGGCACCCGCCACCACGCCCAGTTAGAATTTTTGTATTTTTCGTAGAGATGGGGTTTCACCATGTTGCCCAGGCTGATGTCAAACTCCTGACCTCAGGTGATCCGCCCACCTCGGCCTCCCAAAGTGCCGGGATTACAGGAGTGAGCCACCGCACCTGGCCCAGGTTGGTTATTTTCAAAATAAAAACTTGGAAAAGAAAAAAAAAGCACCACACTCTTGTCGTTGCCTACCCTCAAATCTGTACATATATGTACACACATGCAATGATGATGCAGGTATACACAGGCACACATGCACTGCGGGGCACGGCAGACAGGTGTGCAAAGGGCGCCGGAGGCTGGGCGCGGTGGCTCAAGCCTGTAATCCCAGCACTTTGGGAGGCCGAGACGGGCGGATCACGAGGTCAGGAGATCGAGACCATCCTGGCTAACAGGGTGAAACCCCGTCTCTACTAAAAAAAATACAAAAAACTAGCCGGGCGAGGTGGCAGGCGCCTGTAGTCCCAGCTACTCGGGAGGCTGAGGCGGGAGAATGGCGTAAACCCAGGAGGCGGAGCTTGAAGTGAGCTGAGATCCGGCCACTGCACTCCAGCCTGGGCAACAGAGCGAGACTCCGTCTCAAAAAAAAAAAAAAAAAAAAAAAAAGGGCGCCGGGACAGAAGGCAGCAAAAGCAGCTTCCAGCCCAGATCTGTCTTTTCACCATTGGTACGTCCCTTTCCTAGTCTGTCTCCTCAGCCGTAGGGTGGGAGCTCAAACATGACTATCAGTTTAAACATCAGCAGGGGCCGGGCACAGTGGCCTACGCCTGTAATCCCAGCACATTTGGAGTCCAAGTCGGGTGGATCACCTGAGTCAGGAGTTCAAGACCATCCTAGCCAACATGGTGAAACCCCATCTCTACTAAAAATATAAATAATTAGCAGGGTGTGGTGGCGCACGCCTGTAGTCCCAGCTACTCAGGAGGCTGAGGCAGAAGAATCACTTGAACCTGTGAGGTGGAGTTTGCAGTGAGCCAAGATTGCATCAATGCACTCTAGCCTGGGTGACAGAGCGAGACTCCATCTCAAAAAAATTAATTAATGGCCAAGTGCGGTGGCTCACGCCTGTAATTCTAGCACTTTGGGAGGCTGAGGCAGGCAGATTACAAAGTCAGGAGATCGAGACTATTCTGGCTAACACGGTGAAACCTTTACTAAAAATACAAAAAAAATTAGCTGGGCATGGTGGCGGGCACCTGTGGTCCCAGCCACTTGGGAGGCTGAGGCAGGAGAATGGCGTGAACCCGGGAGGTGGAGCTTGCAGTGAGCCGAGATCGCGCCACTGCACTCCAGCCTGGGCGACAGAGCAAGACTCTGTCTCAAAAAAAATAAAAATAAAAAAATAATTTATTTATTTTAATTTAAATAAAGGTCAGATGGATGGTGAAGGATTTGGCGGTATAGTGAATGGGGTAGGAACTGAGGCAGAGGCCCAGATGAGATGGTCCTTTCTCTTTTTTGAGACAGGGTCTCGCTCTGTCACCCAGGCTGGAGTACAGTGACGAGATCACACAGCTCCCTACAGCCTCAACCTCCTGGGCTCAAGCAACCCTCCCACTTCAGCCTCCTGAGTAGCTGAGACTACAAGCACCTGCCACCATGCCCAGCTAATTTTTGTATTTTTTGTAGAGATGGGGTTTTGCCAGGTTGCCCAAGCTGGTCTTAAACTCCTGGGCTCAAGCCATCTGTCCACCCCAGCTTCCCAAAGTGCTGGGATTACAGGTGTGAGCCACCACCTTGAGCAAGATGGTCCTTTCTCTCTTAAAGTCACTTCTCAGGAGGTGGGTGTAGGTGACAGAAACTGTCTCCAAGGTCAATCCTCTTCCCACCCAACTGCCAGATTCTAGGCCTCTCAAGAGACCCAGTTCTTAGAACTTGATCCTGGGTTTGAGATTGGCAGACAAAACCCTTGAACTAGCCCAAGGAGAACTGGCTGGCTCAGCTCCATCAGCAAGGGAAATGCATTTGGGCTTTAAGCTGTGGCTTCCCCCAGACGCTCTGTCTCCCAGGCTGGAGTACGGTGGCGTGATCTCGGCTCACTGCAAGCTCCGCCTCCCGGGTTCACGCCATTCTCCTGCCTCAGCCTCCCAAGCAGCTGGGATTACAGGCACCCGCCACCACACCCAGCTAATTTTTTGTGTTTTTTAGTAGAGACGGGGTTTCACAGTGTTAGCCAGGATGGTCTCGATCTCCTTACCTCGTGATCCGCCCGCCTTGGCCTCCCATAGTGCTGGGATTACAGGCGTGAGCCACCGCACCCGGCCAGAACCTGCATCTTAAGAACTGGGATAGGATGAAAATCTAAAGCCAGGCTCTTAAGATGAGCCTTGGGGGGTCAGTGCGGCCAATCCCACAGCCAACTCTCTAGCCACTTCTCTGGTCAGTAAAGCCCTCTGGATCCCTGGGGCTTTTGAAAAGGAAAAGATGGAGGTTATTCTCAGCAAAAGACCATCCTACAAAGACCCCAGGCTGGTGCAGGAACTTCAGAGGCCGAGAGTCCACCTGACTTACAGAGGACAGTGCTTCTCTGGGCGGAGGGCGCAGCACGCAGGACACAGCCGGAGCAGCTCAGAGGGCTGGAAATCAGGGAATGCAACCACAGCAAGGAGACAGGATCTTCCCCCAACAGACAAGCAACATGTATACTCCTACTAGCGGTGGGCATAGAAACTGGCAGGCAATTTGCAGTATGATGAAATAAAAAGTCACCTACCCTATCACCCAGCAATCTCACCTCTAGGATTTACTCAAGTCTAGAGAAATGCTTTCATGTGTAGACAGTCAAGTACGACGATATCCACTGTGGCACTTTTGATAAGAGTGAAAACGTCAAGAACAGGCCAGGCGCGGTGGCTCAGGCCTGTAACCCCAACACTTTGGGAGGCCAAGGTGGGTGGATAACCTGAGGTCAGGAGTTCAAGACCAGCCTGGCCAACATGGTGAAACCCCGTCTCTACAAAAAATACAAAAATTAGCCAGGTATGGTGGTGTCTGCCTGTAATCCCAGCTACTCGGGAGGCTGAGGCAGGAGAATCGCTTGAACCCAGGAGGCAGAGGTTGCAGTGAACTGAGATCGCACCACTGCACTCCAGCCTGGGAGACAGAGCAAGACTCCATCTCAAAAAAAAAAAAATCAAGAACAACCATTTACAGGAGAAACAGATAAGCAGGGTGTGGTATATTTGTAAGCTGGACCCTAAACTGTGATTAGAAGGAATGAGCTAACTCTGTATGTATCGACATCGATGGTTACTTAAGGTGCATGTAAAAATACTGGTTTGTTTTTGTTTTCTTTTTTTTTTTTTTTTTTTTGGAGACACAGTCTTGCTCTGTGACCCAGGCTGGAGTGCAGTGGTGCGATCTCGGCTGATTGCAACCTCCCCCTCCCGGGTTCCAGCAATTCTCCTGCCTCAGCCTCCAGAGTAGCTGGGATTACAGGTACGTGCCACCATGCCTGGCTACTTTTTGTGTTTTTAGTAGAGACAGGGTTTCACCATGTTGGCCAGGCTGGACTCGAATTCCTGACCTGAAGCCATCCGCCCGCCTCGGGCTCCCAAAGTGCTGGGATTACAGGAGTGAGTCAATGCACCTGGCCAGCCACTGCACCCAGCCCTGTTTAAATATCTAGAAAAATATGTAACAAACTCTGAACAGTGGCTACTCAGGGAAGAAGAGAAAGGGAATGTCACTGCTGGCCATAGGAGACTTTATCTTTAAAGTTCTGATTGTTTTAAGGAAAATGATTTGGGTTTTTTGGGGTTTTCTTTTTTTGGAGACAGAGTCTCACTCTGTCACCCAGGCTCGAGTACAATGGCGAGATCTCAGCTCATTGCAACCTCCGCCTCCCGGGTTCAAGCGATTCTCCTGCCTCGGCCTCCCGAGTGTCTGGGATTACAGGCACCCACCACCAAGCCCATCTAATTTTTCTATTTTTAGAAGAGACGGGGTTTCGCCATGTTCGGCAGGCTGGTCTCAAACTCCTGACCCCGTGATCTGCCCACCTCGGCCTCCCAAAGTGCTGGGATTACAAGCGTGAGCCACCGCGCCTGGTTTGTTGTTGTTGTTGTTGTTTTTTGAGACAGGGTCTCACTGTGTCACCCAGCCTGGAGTGCAGTGGCGTGATCACAGCTCACGACAGCCTCAACCTCCTGGGCTCAAGGGATCCTCCCACCTCAGCCTCCCCAATAGCTGGGATTACAGGTGTGCACCACCACACCTAATTTTTTTTTTTATTTTTAGTAGAGATGAAGTTTTGTCATGTTGCCCAGGCTGGTCTCAAACTCCTAGGCTCAAGCAATCCACACACGTGGGCCTCCTATGGTCCTGGGATTATAGGCATGAGCCACCATGCACAGCTGAAAATATATTCTTATATTACTTATGTTATACAAAATTAAATTTCTTAAAGGAATCATCAGTCTCTAAAATTAAATCCACACAGTTAAATACTACACAGTTATTTTTAAAAGAAGTGCAGCGGAGGTAGCAGCAGCAGCTCTCAGCGGTCACATAGGAATTCTCTAGGGAAAAGGCAACATGTAAAAACAGTGTTTTGTAGGATGTTACCTTTTATTTAGAAAAAAGAAATAAGAAGCCGGGTGCGGTGGCTCATGCCTATAATCTCAGCATTTTGGGAGGCCAAGGCAGGCAGATCACCTGAGGTCCGGAGTTCAAGACCAGCCTGGCCAATGTGGTGAAACCCTGTCTCTACTAAAAATACAAAAATCAGCCAGGCGTGGTGGCGGGTGCCTTTAATCCCAGCTACTCGGGAGGCTGAGGCAGGAGAATCGCTTGAACCCAGGAGGCGGAGGTTACAGTGAGCCAGGACCGTGCCACTGCACTCCAGCCTGAGCAACAGAGCAAGACTGTCGAGAAAGAAAAGAAAAGAAAAGAAAAGAAAAGAAAAGAAAAGAAAAGAAAAGAAAAGAAAAGAAAAGAAAAGAAAAGAAAAGAAAAGAAAGAAGGAAGGAAGGAAGGAAGGAAGGAAGGAAGGAAGGAAGGAAGGAAGGAAGGAAGGAAGGGAGAGGAAGGGGGAAAATAAAAAAGAAAAAACACAAAAGAAAAGAGAAGAGAGATAAGAAAAGTATATGTTCGTCTTACATGTGAATATAGAAGCACTGGAAAAAGCCTCAAAGTGAATTTCAGAATGTAGGGACAGGGTGGATTGGAGTAAAAGCAAATCTTTCTACCGTATATATTTTTATATCATTTTGGTTTTAGAACCAACCATGTAAATACATTTACTGTTCAAAATCTTTTTTTAATTTTTTTTTTTTTTTGAGACAGAGTCTTGCTCTGTCATCCAGGCTGGAGTGCAGTGGCGTGATCACAGCTCACTGCAACCTCCACCTCCCGAATTCAAACGATTCTCCTGCCTCAGCCTCTTGAGTAACTGGGACTACAGGCATGCAGCACCATGCCCAGCTAATTTTTGTATTTTTAGTAGAGACGGGGTTTCACCATGTTGTCCAGGATGGTCTCGATCTCGACCTCATGCTCTGTCCACCTCGACCTCCCAAAGTGCTGGGATTACAGGCGTGAGCCACCGTGCCCGACCATCTTTTTTAATTTTTTGAGACAGAGTTTTGCTCTGTCGCCCAGGCTGGAGTGTAGTGGCATGATCTCGGCTCATCGCAACCTCCACCTCCTGGGTTTAAGCGATTCTCCTTCCTTAGCCTCCCGAGTAGCTGGAATTACAGGCGTGTGCCACCACACCCAGCTAATTTTTTTGTATTTTTAGTAGAGACGGGGTTTCTCCATGTTGGCCACGCTGGTCTTGAACTCCTGACCTCAAGTGATCTGCCTGCCTCGGCCTCCCAAAGTGCTGGGATTACAGGGTCCCATTGTAAGCTGCTAGACTTCCCACCCAGCGGGAGGCTCTAAGAGAGTAAACTCTTAATTACACTCAACAATAATGTATTGCACACTTAAAAATCTGTTCAGTGGGTAGAGTTCATGTTATGTGTTCTCACCACAATAAAATAAAATACCGTAAAGTTTAAGTTTACAGGAAAAACTTAAAGTAAAATAAAGAGATTGCCAGGCACAGTGGCTGACAACTGTAATCCCAGCCTTTCAGGAGGCTGAGGAAGAAAGATCTCTTGAGGCCAGGAATTCGAGACTAGAGACTAGCCTGGGCAACATAGCAAGATTTCATGTCTTTAAAAAAAAAAAAAAATTGAGAGAGAGAGACCAAGCTCTTAACCACCGTGGTACTCACAGACCAAAGCCAAAAACTCCTCAACCCGCAACCCTGAGTCTGACATCTGACAGCCGGGAGGCCAACACCAGGCTCTGGCCAGCTTAGCCTCCCCTGGGGAATAACTCACAGAGCACGGAGTACAGGGCAGAAGCTTACTTCTGTTGACAAAAATGACTCTTTCATAACAAGTCCTGCACTGAGCACTTGTGTGGCTGTTCTATGCCATCTGCTTTGCCATCCGGTTCTCCTTTCTCAGTTCAATTCCTGACTGCAAATGTCAGAGATGACATGAAGACAGGGCTGCTTTGCCAGAGGTGCTGGAGGTGAGCAGGGCGTGGCACTGGGAGACGGGTCCGAGGGCTCCCGGAGAGAAGGGTCACTGGGAACATTTTCTGCCGATGGGGTCATGACCTCAGTCCCAGCCTTTTATGGAGATCTGAAGCCACGGGAAGGAAGGGTAGGCACTGGGATGAGAAACAGCACCTTCCTGATCCTAACTCACCACCCGCTCCATCTGAGCTACAGCAGGAAAGCAAGTAATCGGCTGGGCATAGTAGCTCAGGCCTGTAATCCCAGCACTTTGGAAGGCTAAGGCGGGTTGGATCACGTGAGGTCAGGAGTTTGAGACCAGCCTGGCCAACGTGGCGAAACCCCGTCTCTACTAAAAATACAAAAATTAGCCGGACATGGTGGCGGGTGCCTGTAGTCCCAGCTACTCAGAAGGCTGAGGCAGGAGAATCCGCTTGAACCCGGGAGGCGGAGATTGCAGTGAGCCCAGATCGTGCCACTGTACTCCAGCCTGGGCAACAGAGCGAGAAAAAAAAAAAAAAGCAAGTAATTAATCTTTGAGACAAGAACCAGCCCCGCCAGCGAGCAATGAGAGAGGGGGGAGCAGAGACCGAGGGAGCAGAAAGAAAAGCAAAAGGAGAGAGCAAAGACACAGATATCCAGAAACAGGGAGGGAAGTCACCTCTTGAGAGGGAGCGAGCAAAGAAACACTGAAAGCAAGACTCGGCGGGGAAGCAGAACAGCCAGGAAACCATTACAACTGCTCTTCTGTGCCTGACCAGGACTTATCCCAGAGAGTGGAGGCAAAGCCTGTGACGAGCCCACAGCCAGAATCACAAATCCGAGGTCAAAGCACCTGCAGCTCCACCTGCTCTCCCAGCCGTGCCCGGGCAGTCCTGGGTCAACAGTGCCACCTGCTGGCGGAAGGGGAAACTGTCTGTGTTCCCATCCACCCGCTCTTCCCGCCTGGTCTTCACGGACCTCCTTCCTCATCTTCACATCTACCAAGCCTGTTCCCACCGCCTGGAATGTTCTTCCCCAGACAGCTTCACGCTGGCTCCTTTTCTTCCTTCAGGTCTCCTTTCATATGTCACTTCTTTTTTTTTTTTTCAAGTTTCACTGAATTTAGGGTAAGTCACTGGGCATTGCTAGGAAATCGCAGTATTCCATTTGTTTTGAGACAAAGTCTCACTCTGTCGCACAGGCTGGAGTGCAATGGCACGATCACAGCTCACTGCAACCTCTGCCTCCCAGGTTCAAGCTATCCTCCCGCCTCAACCTCCCAAGTAGCTGGGATTACAGGTGCACGCGCCACCACACCCGGCTAATTTTTGTATATTTAGTAGAGACGGGGTTTCACCGTGTTGGCCAGGATGGTCTCGATCTCTTGACCTCGTGATCCGCCCGCCTCGGCCTCCCAAAGTGCTGGGATTACGGGCATGAGCCACCGCGCCCGGCCTCAAATGTCCCTTCTATGGAGAGGCTCTTCCTGACCACCCACCCAGGGTAGCCCCTGTCCCCCAGCCCCGAGCCCCACCCTCATCGCCTCATGTTCTATTTCCTTCGCAGGATGGGGCACTGTCTGAAACCATCTGGGTTCTTCATTCTGTTCTCGTATGCCTCCCTGACTAGAAAGTGCCCCAAAACCCAACAGGGTCTGAATTGTCTGCTTTTATAGGACTCACATGCAGAACAGGCTTTGGGAATGAGAGCTGTTGGATGTGCAAGTCGGTGTCCACTCACCTGAGCTCTCCTGAGCTCAAAAGCCCAACCACAAACAGCCCTGGGACGATCCACAAGCTCCTCAAACCCACCACACTCCAGGCCGAAGGCAGCATCTTCTCTGCCACTGGGCTTCCCTCCTGCCTCACTCACATGACTACTTTGCAAATCCCCCAGATGTGAAACCCCCATTTCCACAGGACTCCTCCTTTTTTCTTCCTTCCTTCCTTCCTTTCTTTCTGAAACGGAGTCTCGCTCTGTCACCCACGCTGGAGTGCAGTGGTGTCATCTCGGCTCACTGCAACCTCCCCCTCCCAGGTTCAAGCGATTCTCCTGCCTCAACCTCAAGAGTAGCTGGGACTACAGGCGCCTGCCACCTCACCCGGCTAATTTTTATATTTTTAGTAGAGACGGGGTTTTGCCATGTTGGTCAGGATGGTCTCGATCTCTTGACCTCGTGATCCGCCTGCCTCAGCCTCCCAAAGTGTTGGGATTCCAGGCGTGAGCTACCGCGCCCGGCGGGGAATCCTCCTTTCACGCTGCACGTGGGCTAGACACCTGGGCTCTGGGCTCCGGATTCACCTTCTCAGGACCCGAGCCTGGTCTTCCCCTCCAACCCCAGCCACGAGGATGTTCAGGCCCCACCCTCCTCAGGAGCAAAGCAAGTGCTTCCTCCCTTCCCCAATCCATCCCCAAGGCTCCCAAGGCTGCCTTCCCAAGTCACCAAGGAGATAGGCGGTTCCCCATCCCGCTCTTCCAGGGTGCCCCTCATCTCGCGGGCACCACACTCAGAGCTTCCCTGAGCGGACCCTACCCTCGCCTCTGGCTGTTTCCTGCCACGTCCCTCCATCCATTTCGAGAGTCTGGCTCACTGCTTCTCAAACAGCTCTACACACTTCCCCACCCACGCCCTGCCTTTGCCCTTACTGTTTCCTCAGTGTGAAATGCCCCTGCAGGCCGGACGCAGTGGCTCTTGCCTGCAATTCCAGCACTTGGGGAGGCCAAGGTGGGCGGATCACAAGGTCAGGAGATCGAGACCATCCTGGCTAACACGGTGAAACCCCATCTCTACTAAAAATACAAAAAAAAAAAAAAACGCCAGGTGTGGTGGTGGGCACCTGTAGTCCTAGCTACTCAGGAGGCTGAGGCAGCAGAATGGTTTGAACCTGGGAGGGGGAGGTTGCAGACAGCCGAGATGGCACCACTGCACTCCATCCTGGGCAACAGAGCGAGACTCCATCTCAAAAAAAAAAAAAATGCCCCCTGTAACCCTCTCTTCCTAGGGATTCCTTTTCAACCTTCCAGCACTGACTCCTTCGAGAAGCCCTCCCTCATTCCACCAGGAAGAATTCACACTTCTTCCCATATCTCTATTGGCACTGCCTCATGCTTTGCAGATGACTGTTAAATGTCTGTCTCCTCTGGAGACTGTGAGTTCCCTGGATGCAGGCACCAGACCCTCTTCGCACCTAAACGCTCTGTCTTCGGTAACAGCTGCAGTCAGGAGCACTAACTCTGCGCCAAGCACCACGCTGAGTGCTTTTCCTGTGTTCGCTCATTTAATCCTCAAACATCCCTGTGAGGCAGGGATGCTCGTCATCTTCACTTTCTGGATGGGAAAACAAGCTCAGAGAGGTTCAGACGCTTGCCCAAGGTAACCCTAGCAGTGAGTGGCAGAGCCAGGATTCAACAAAGGGATCCCCGGCTCCCAAAACAGAGGCGGCTGGCTTCAAATAGGAGCTCGATGAAGATTCATGAGATAAACAAACAGCTTCATTCTCCTGCCTCTGTCCTCAGTGCTGTCAACAGCTCAGTAAAGGCGTGAACACTTGTGTTCTTGCTTCCTCTATTCCAGTTCTGACCCAGTTCCCACAGCAAAGCTTCTCCACTTCCCTTCTCCCTCCTCTTGCCCAAATCATGAGCCAAAAACAACCCTGCCGCTGCTAAGCCTGTGTTTGAAAGAGAAGATAGGACTGGGTGTGGCGGCTCACACCTGTAATGCCAGCAATTTAGGAGGCCAAGGTGGGAGGATCACTTGAGGACAGGAGTTCAAGACCAGCCTGGGCAACACAGCAAGACCCCATCTCTATAAGAAACGTTTTAAAAATTAGCCAGGTGTGGTGGCTACATCATCCCAGCTGTCATCCCAGCTACGGCAGAAAGATTGCTTGTGCCATGAGTTCAAGGGTGCAGTGAGCCCCAGTACCACTGCACTCCAGCCTGGGGGATAGAGCAACACCTTGTCTCCTAAAAGAGGAAGCGGTGGGGGAAGGCAGCATAAGTTTTGGGGTAAAATTGGACATTGTACAGAGGCATCCCTCAAAGACACCAGGTGTTTCCTTTGGAACCACCACAGGCATCTCCAGCCACCGCCTCCTCCCCCTCTCTGGCCAAGCCTCTGCTTCTACTCAGTCAACAGAATTTGTGACCCATATGCTATTTCTTTTTTTTTTTTTTTTTGAGACAGAGTCTCTCTCTGTCACCCAGGCTGGAGTGCAATGGCCGGATCTCAGCTCACTGCAACCTCCGCCTCCCAGGTTTACACCATTCTCCTGCCTCAGCCTCCCAAGTAGCTGGGACTACAGGTGCCCGCCACCTCGCCCGGCTAGTTTTTGGTATTTTTTTAGTAGAGACGGGGTTTCACTGTGTTAGCCAGGATGGTCTCGATCTCCTGACCTCGTGATCCACCTGTCTCAACCTCCCAAAGTGCTGGGATTACAGGCTTGAGCCACCACGCCCGGCTTGCTATTTCTTTTTTTTTTTTTTTTTTTTTTTTTGAGATGGAGTCTAGCTCTGTCACCCAGGCTGGAATGCAATGGTGCAATCTCGGCTCACTGCAACCTCTGCCTCCCAGGTTCAAGTGATTCTCCTGCCTCAACCTCCCGAGTAGCTGGGATTACAGACACCTGCCACCATACCCAGCTAATTTTTGTATTTTTAGTAGAGAAGGGGTTTCACCATGTTGATCAGGCTGGTCTCGAACGCCTGACCTCAAGTGATCCATCTGCTTCGGCCTTCCCAAGTGCTGGGATTACAGGCGTGAGCCCTCACGCCTGGCCCCATGTGCTATTGATTATTTAGTCCTGTTGCTTCCCATTCCGCTTGCTTAGTAATTGCTCCACAACTGCTCTGCACCGTTTCCAGCTGCCTCATTGGTTATTGGCCACTCAGGGCCACTCACTGGTTATGTGGTTGCCTCTTTTGACCTTGACTCAGGAATGCAGCCACCTCTTCTGACCTTGACTGGATGCATGTGTGAGCTGTGGGTCCTGACGGCCCACCCGGAGAGGAGCAAGTGGCATGCTTCTCGAGAGGGCCCAGAGGGCCCACGTTACGCCATGCATCCAGGACCACCTCCACTGCAGAGATGACAGTGTATGCTCAATACTCAGGGTGGGCTAAGAATGGGTGGTCAGGCGCCCAGAGAAAGATAAAGGCAAAATGGCTTTTCAACGAAATTAGAATCCTAACAGTTTATCTTTCTCAAACACTTACAAATCCCTGAACCCACGCTGTCTGGGGGTGTATGTCGTGCAGACGTTGCTGGGGCTCCCCTGACAAAGGCTGGGTTCCAGTTCATTCTGAGGCCCTCGGGCCCCAGGGTGGGAGACCAAAACCCCACAGGACACCAGGACACAGCCCTCCCAGTCAAAGGGGGCGCCCATCGACTCCCTCGCCGATAGGGTTTCAAAAACAGCATCTGGACATCCTGGGTGCCAATGTCAACAGAGAAAATGTCAGGGTTCAGGTATCTGGAAGCCAGCCCCACGCCACCGTCCATCCCCATGACACCCCAATCCTCTGCACCCATCTCAGACACCCATTTACAGCATTTTTCACTTTACCAAGAGACTGGTAGGCTGGGCTGTGCCTCACCCCAAGGAAGCAGCACTCCCTGAGTAGCTGAAATTACAGATGTGCACCACCACACCCGGCTACTTTTTGTATTTTTAGTAGAGACAGGGTTTTACCATGTTGGCCAGGCTGGTCTAGAACTCCTGACCTGAAGTGATCCAGCTGCCTCGGCCTCTCAAAGCGCTTGGGCTTACAGGCATGAGCCACCATGCCTGGCCATTGTTTTTTTTTTTTTTTTTTTTTTTTTTTTTAGACGGAGTCTTGCTCTGTCACCCAGGCTGGAGTGCGGTGGCCGGATCTCTGCTCACTGCAAGCTCCGCCTCCCGGGTTTACGCCATTCTCCTGCCTCAGCTTCCCGAGTAGCTGGGACTACAGGCGCTCGCCACCTCGCCCGGCTAGTTTTTTTTTTTGTATGTTTAGTAGAGACGGGGTTTCACCGTGTTAGCCAAGATGGTCTCGATCTCCTGACCTCGTGATCCACCCGTCTCGGCCTCCCAAAGTGCTGGGATTACAGGCTTGAGCCACCGCGCCCGGCCCATTGTTTTTTTTTTTAAGACAGGGTCTTACTGTCCTCTAGGCTGGAGTACGTTGGTGTGGTCATAGCTCACTGCAGCTTCCCACTCCCGGGCTCAAGCAATCCTCCCACCTAACTCTCAAGTAGCTGGGACTACAGGCACGTACCACAATACCTGGTTAATTTTTTTTTAATTTTCTTTGGAAACGAGGTTTCACCATGTTGCCCAGGCTGGTGTTAAACTCCTGGGCTCAAGTGATCCTCTAGCCTCAGCCTCCCAAAGTGCTACGATTACAGGCGTGAACCACCACGCCCGACCTAACAGCTATTTTTGTTGCTGTTATAATGGCGATTGGCAAAGACTGTGTTTGTGCCTTTTGGGGGACTGCTTCTGAGCGTGAATGAGGCTGTAGGTGTGAACCTGGGTGATCCTGCGAGGTCACGTCTCAATGCACGTACCTCTGTGTGTGTGTGCGTGAATGCAAGAGACACCAGGGCTTGAACTGGGTGTTGACCATGGGACTGGGCAACCCCGGAGGTGACAGTTCTCTCGGCTCTGTCTGCCCAAGGAGGCAGGAGCTGCATCTGAGATCCTCACCACCCGAGACGCCAGCTTGCCGCCGCCTCCTCCTCAGCGCCACCTGGTGGAACTGGCTTTACAAGGTTCAGATGCCTTCTGGCCTGGGGGTCCAGGGACGTTTCTGCAACACGTAATCCATCATAGACAGCATAGAATCTCTCGGCTTGTCCAGCCCTTGGAAGTCTTCCAGGGGAGTCTGGACCTCATTCTCAACCAGCGCTGTCCAGTAGAACTTCCTGGGATGATGAAAATTTTCTGTAATGTTCTGTATCTGCGTTGTTCCCTATGGTAGCCACCAGCCACGTGTGGCTTCGGAGCCCTTGAAATGTAGCTACTGCAACCGAGGAGATGCATTTTTAATTCTACTTAATTCATTTAAATTTAAAAGGCCACACTTGGCGGGGCGGGGCTCACACCTGTAATCCCAGCACTTTGGGTGGCCAAGGTGGATGGATCACTTGAGACCAGGAGTTCAAAACCAGCCTGGGCAACATAGTAAAACCCCATCTCTACAAAAAAAGAAAAAAAAAATTAGCCAGGCATGGTGGCAGATGCGTGTAGTCCCAGCCACTCCGGAGGCTGAGGTGGGAGGATCGCTGGAGCCTAGGAGGTGGAGGTTGCAGTGAACTGTGAGTGCGCCACTGCACTCCAGCCTGGGTGACAGAGCGAGACTCTCCATCTCAAAAAATAAATAAATAAATAAATAAATAAATAAATAAATAAATAAATAAATAAAGGTGTAAAGAAATACATCAGAATGATAACATTTTGGGTGCTGGGTCATATTTTTATTTTTTAATCTCAATATTTGTATATACTCTCTAACTGTTCTACAGTGAACATGTACTATTTTTTTAATCAGGAAAAGTGCTATTTTTAAAGAGAGGAAAAAAGAATGTAGCAATATGTGGAAATGCTTGTGATACAATGCAGAAAAAGGGTGAGGAGAAGCACATCCCTGGGCCTGCGGAGAGAGACTCAAGGGAGGCTCAGACACAACGATCTCATGGTGGGGCCATGAGGGTTTCCACGCACTTATTCAGAGATCCGTTCATGTGTGTATAATAAAGAATAAAATAATAGGCCAGACGCGGTGGCTCACGCCTGTAATCCCAGCACTTCGGGAGGCCGAGGCAGGCAGATCACGAGGTCAGGAGTTCAAGACCAGCCTGGCCAACATAGTGAAACCTATCTCTACTAAAAATAATTTTAAAAAAATAAAAAGATTAGCCAGGCATGGTGGCGGGCACCTGTAGTCCCAGCTACTTGGGAGGCTGAGGCAGGAGAATTGCTTGAACCCAGGAGGCGGAGATTTTAGTGAGCCGAGATCGTGCCACCGCACTCCACCCTGGGTGACAGAGTGAGACTCCATCTCAAAATAAAATAAAATAAAATATGCGCCCGTCACTTAAATCAACGTGAAAATTAAATATCAGTGAGGACATTGGGGAATGGGACTCTCATAGAATTGGCAGGAGTTAAAATACTAAGTCCTCTTTTTTTTTTTTTTTTTTTTTTTGAGGCGGAGTCCCGCTCTGTCGCCCAGGCTGGAGTGCAGTGGCCAGATCTCAGCTCACTGCAAGCTCCGCCTCCCGGGTTCACGCCCGTTCTCCTGCCTCAGCCTCCCGAGTAGCTGGGACTACAGGCGCCGCCACCTCGCCCGGCTAGTTTTTTGTATTTTTTAGTAGAGACGGGGTTTCACCGTGTTAGCCAGGATGGTCTCGATCTCCTGACCTCGTGATCCACCCGTCTCGGCCTCCCAAAGTGCTGGGATTACAGGCGTGAGCCACCGCGCCTGGCCTTTTTTTTTTTTTTTTTTTAAAGACGGTGTCTCTCATTGCTGCCCAGGCTGGAGTGCAGTGATGCGATCTCAGCTCACTGCAGCCTCTGCCTCCCGTCTTCAAGCGATCCTCAGCCTCCCTAGTAGCTGATGACAGGTGCCCACCACCACGCTCAGCTAATTTTTGTATTTTGGGTAGAGACAGGGTTTCGCCATGCTGGCCAGGCTGGTCTCGAACTCCTGACCTCAAGTGATCTACCCGTCTTGCCAGGGATTATAGGCGTGAGCCACCACGCCCGGCCTAAATCCTCTCGAGGGCAATCTGGCAGCCCCACCTCTACATACCCCTCACGATCTCACACGAACGCACAGAGGGCCAGGTGAGGGGAAAGCCGCTGCCCACAGCATTGCTTGCAATATCAGAAAATGGACACGACCTCGGTGTCCAGCAAGAGGGGATCAATGGGGCATACAAAAAATGTGATCTACGTGTACCAATTAATATGCAAGGCAACAAAAAGAAGAAACTAGGTCAGAAGTGGTGGCTCCCACCTGTAATCCCAGCACACTTTGGGAGGCAAAGGTGGGAGAATCACTTGAGCCCAGAAGTTTGAGACCAGCAAGATGGTGAAACCTCATCTCTACAAAAATTTCTTAAAAACTTAACCAGGCATGGTGGTGCGTGCTTGTAGTTCCAACCACTTGGGAGGCTGAGGTTGGAGAATCACTTGAGCCCTGGGGGTATTGAGGCTACAGTCAGCCAGGATCACGCCACCTTGGGCAACAGAGTGAGATCCTGTCTCAAAAAAAAAAAAAAGAAAAAAAAAAGGGCGGAGGAGAAAGAGAGAAGAATCTAGGTCTATTGCCAGGCACTGAGGCTCATGCCTGTAATCCCAGCACTTTGGGAGGCCAAGGCAGGAGTGGATCATCTGAGGTCATGAGTTCAAGACCAGCCTGGTCAACATGGTGAAACCCTGTCTCTACTAAAAACAAAAATTAGCCAGGCATGGTGGTACATGCCTGTAATCCCAGCTACCCGGGATGCTGAGGCAGGAGAGTAGCTGGAACCCCGGAGGCAGAGGCTGCAATGAGCCGAGATTGCACCACTGCACTCCAGCCTGGGTGACAGAGCAAGACCCCGTCTCAAAAAAAAAAAAGCCGTGGTGGTATGCTCCTGTGATCCCAGCTACTTGGAAGGCTGATGCAAGAGAATCGCTTGTACCCAGGAGGCAGAGGTTGCAGTGAGCCGAGATCCTGCCACTGCACTCCGGCAGAGCGAGGCTCAGTCTCAAAAAAAAAAAAAAAAAAAAGACTCCACAACCATGTGGACGGACACACATACGGAATGATAATGGTAATACATCCTATGCCCACTGCATCCCCTCTCTGTTCTAAGCACTAGACATATATAAACTTACTTAATCTCCAAAATAACCCTCGTAGTAGGTTTCAGGCTTTGCTATTAGTCCAATTTTAAACATTAGAAAAGGGAGGCATGGAGAGATGAAGGGAACTGCCCGAGGTCTCACAGCTGCTACATGTCAGAGCCAAGATCTGAACCCAGGTAATCTAGCCCCAGAACACCACCTCACGCAAATTCAAAAGGACGTCAGGTATGTCCATTTTTAATGCACGCAAAAAACTGTAAGTGTTTCTAGATACCTGCTTATGAATGTGAAAGCATTAAAAATGTGGGCTGAGGCCGGGCGCGGTGGCTCAAGCCTGTAATCCCAGCACTTTGGGAGGCCAAGACGGGCGGATCACGAGGTCAGGAGATCGAGACCATCCTGGCTAACACAGTGAAACCCCGTCTCTACTAAAAAATACAAAAAACTAGCCGGGCGAGGTGGCGGCGCCTGTAGTCCCAGCTACTCGGGAGGCTGAGGCAGGAGAATGGCGTGAACCCGGGAGGCGGAGCATGTAGTGAGCTGAGATCCGGCCACTGCACTCCAGCCCAGGTGACAGAGCAAGACTCCGTCTCAAAAAAAAAAAAAAAAAAAAAAAAAATGTGGGCTGAGAATCCCAGCACTTTGGGAGGCCGAGACGGGCGGATCAGGATGTCAGGAGATCAAGACCATCCTGGCTAACACGGTGGAACCCCATCTCTACTAAAAAATACAAAAAATTAGCCGGGCGAGGTGGCGGGCGCCTGTAGTCCCAGCTACTCGGGAGGCTGAGGCAGGAGAATGACGTGAACCCGGGAGGCGGAGCTTGCAATGAGCCGAGATCCGACCACTGCACTCCAGCCTGGGCGACAGAGCGAGACTCCGTCTCAAAAACAAAAACAAAAACAAAAACAAAAAAAAGTGGGCTGAGGTCGGACATAGTGGTTCACACCTGTAATCCCAAAACTTTGGGAGGCCAAGGCAGGTGGATCACTTGAGGCCAGGAGTTTGAGACCAGCCTGGCCAACATGGCTTAACCCCATCTCCATCTCTACTAAAAATACAGAAATTAGCCATGTGTGGTGGTGCACACCTGTAATTCCAGCTACATAGGAGACTGAGGCACGAGAATTGCTTGAGCCTGGGAAATGGAGGCTGCAGTGAGCCAAGGTCACACCACTGCACTCCAGCCTGGGTAACAGAGCAAGATCCCATCTCAAAAAAAAAAAGGAAATTCTGATACACACTACAACATGGATGGACCTTGAAGACATTATGGGAAGTGAAATAAGCCAGACACAGAAGGATAAATATTGTATGAGGTCACCTGTACACAGTTCACAGAGCGGTCAAATTCATAGAAACAGAAAGCAGAATGGTGGCTGCCGGGGCCGGGGAGATGGGGGAATAGGGAGTTATTATTTAATGTATACAAAGTTTCAGTTTGGGATGATGAAAAACTTCTAGATGATGGTGATCGTCCCACAGCATTGTAAATGTACTTAATGTCACAGAATGGTCCACTTAAAAAGGTTTAAATGGTAAGTTTTATAATATGTATACTTTTATATATATATATATATATATATATATTTTTTTTTTTTTTTTGAGATGGAATTTCACTCTTGTTGCCCAGGCTGGAGTGCAATGACGCGATCTCGGCTCACCGCAACCTCCACCTCCTAGATTCAAGCGATTCTCCCGCCTCAGCCTCCCTAGGGGCTGTGATTACAGGCATGTGCCACCACACCTGACTAATTTTGTATTTTTAGTAGAGAAGGGGTGTCTCCATGTTGGTCAGGCTGGTCTTGAACTCCCAACCTCAAGTGATCCACCCACCTCGGCCTCCCAAAGTGCTGAGATTACAGGCGTGAGCCACCGCACCCGGTCATACACAATTTTTTTAAAAGGCTTTGATGTAATCCCAGCACTTTGGGAGGCCGAGGTGGGTGGATCACTTGAGGTTGGGAGTTCAAGACCAGCCTGGTCAACATCAACATGGTGAATCCTGTCTCTACTAAAAATATAAAAATTAGGTGTGGTGGCAGGTGCCTGTAATCCCAGCTATTCAGGAGGCTGAGGCAGGAGAATCACTCGAACCCGGGAGGCGGAGGTTGCAGTGAGCCGAGATCGCACCACTGCACTTCAGCCTGGGCGACAGAGTGAGACTCTGGCTCAAAATTAAATAAATAAATAGAAGGGTTGGATGAAAATGAGACAAAATGTTAACAAGTGTCAATTCTGGGTCATGAGTACTCAGAGGTTTGCCATGTCATTATCCTAAGGGAAAAAAAAAAAAAAACACCCAGACCTCCATATGGTCAGGGACGTGGAAACAAGGTCCCCAGCAGGCAGGATGCCCCTGGAGCCGGCTCAGGCCTCTTCTGTCTCTTCCCTCCCCTGCCTATTTTTACCACATTATGGTTGCTGTGGAAACAAGGGGCACCTTGGGTTCCCAGAGCTCAGCCCAGGTGCTGCTGACTCGAAGAATAAGGTCAGAGTGTGAATCAAATAAAAGCCCATTCGTCTGGGCCTTGTGTACACACACATCTGCCCTTCTGACCGTGTCCAGCCAGTGACTGTGTCAACGCATGTACCCACAGGGATGCTCCCGGTGCACATATCTGTCCTCAGCAGGAAGGCCTGGGTCCTGGTGCACAGTGCTCAGTTTGCCTGCGTAGGTACGCCTGCAGGCATGGGGGCATATCACACGGTTACATGTGTGTGACCGCACAGCCCAGGACGGTTGTTAATATCAGAAATGGGGCTGGGCGCGGTGGCTCTCGCCTGTAATCCCAGCACTTTGGCAGGCTGAGGCGGGCAGAGATTCCCTGAGGTCAGGAGTTCGAGACCAGCCTGGCCAACGTGTTGAAACCGCGTCTCTACTGAAAATACAAAAATTAGCCGGGCGTGGTGGCACGCGCCTGTAATCCCAGCTACTCAAGAGGCTAAGACAGGAGAATCTCTTGAACCCGGTAGGCGGAGGTTGCAGTGAACTGAGATTATGCCACTGCAATCCAGCCTAGGTGACAGAGCAAGACTGTCTCAAAAAAAAAAGGTAATAATAATAATATCAGAGATGTGAAGGCAGGTAACATGTGTTGAGCACTGTGTACCAGGCACTCTGTTCCCGTTTCACCTGGATAATCTCATCTAAGCCTCACAACAAGCGCATCCATGTGCAGGTACGATGATCGTCCTCAGACACAGAAACTGGGGCACAGAGAGGTTGCGCGGCTTGCCCCAGGTCACCCAGAGTATATGAACCTAGCCGCTGGAGCTGCACTGTGGCGGGGAACGTGCTTTAAATGGCACTGGTTCCCACGAAGCTGCAAAGTCAGCTGCCTCATCACCACCACCTCAGTGCTGGCAGCACACAGGCTTCCTGGGCCCCACCCAGGCCTGATGAGGCAGAATCCCCAGGCCCCAGGGTGCGGCCCCGGAAGCTGCATTTTAACGCGGTCCCCTAGGTGAGTCTGCACTGCAGCCCGGGTGGGCAGCCATGGGTCCAGCCTACGTTCAGCTGCCTGACAGGGTTGAACAGGGCAGGGCAGGGTGGGACAGGGGCTGTCCCTCCCGAGTCCTGTTCCCGAGCTCGAGCTCGTAGAACAAAGTTCCTCAATTCCACGGGGCATCTGCTGGCAGCAAAACACCGAAGAAAGGGGCAATGGCTGCCGTCAACCCTCCCCCCGACGCCCCAGGGCAGGGCTCCAAAAGTCAGTTATGTGGCTTTGTGGTCTGCCAGGCACGGATTTCCGCCCACTCCACCCTCTCAGAATGAGCTGGGTGTTGGGGTTGGGGGGGGGCGGTACCACACTGTGGTAACCTGCTGGTTCACAGCTCAACCCGAGGTAGGGAGGGGACGGCCACCTCACCTGGGTAACAAACAGTGAGAGAGCCCTAGCTGGGCACCCTAGAGGCTCCCATGGTCTCAGACCCCAGGTGGAGAGGGACTTGGACAAAAACCACCAGACCCCTACGGCACAGGAGGAGCTACATGTGACCTGAGCTTCTGGCTGCTCCAGGGGCACAAGGAAGAGAGCCTTCCGTGCCGATGAGGAAGGGGCTGTGCATGGAGGAAGCTGCATTGAAGCTGGTCCTGGAAGGACGGGCAGGATGTGGACCCTGATGCTGACAGGGAAGGGGCAGTAAAGGCATGTTCCCTGGGGGCAGAGCAGCACAGGCACAGGCGAAAGTGCCCGGCTACACACGGCAAGTTCCACTCTCAGGCTGGAGCCGAAGGTCAAGAGGAGGCACCATTGTGAGAAAACAAAACCAGAACCGACAGAGGCACAGAGAGGTTAAGTAACTTGCCCAAGGTCACCCAGCTGGTAGAGTCAGGATTTAAACGAGGCTGCCTGACTGCAAAGCCCACAAATGAACTAGTAAGGTGGGGTCCCCATTTGGTGTCCTTCTCTCCTTATCTTCTGTGAATATTTGAGAATGCTGTCAAGGTGAACCTATTAGGCCTAGAGCAGTGGTTTTCACCGGAGTCGGGGAGATTTTATACCACTGCCCCAGAAATAAAGCAACGTCTGGAGACTTTTTTTTTTTTTTTTTTTTTTTTTTGAGATGGAGTGTCGCTCTGTTGCCCAGGCTAAAGTGCAATGGTGTGATCTCGGCTCACTGCAACCTCCGCCTCCCGGGTTTAAGTGATTCTCCTGCCTCAGCATCTCAAGTAACTAGGATTACAAGCACGTGCCACCATGCCCAGCTAATTTTTTGTACTTTTTCAGTAGAGACAGAGTTTCACCACGTTGGCCAGGCTGGTCTCGACGAACTCCTGACAGGTGATCCACCTGTCTGGGCCTCCCAAAGTGCTAGGATTACAGGTGTGAGCCACCGTACCTGGCCTGCAGACATTTTCATTATCACAGCGAGGGGTGGGTCACGGGCATCTTATGGATAGAGGCTAGAGAGGCTGCTCAACACCCTACCACACACAGGATGGCACCGCAAAACAAAGAGTCATCCAGCCTCAAGTGTTACCAGAAGCCTTGGCCCAGAGGGGCTCACGCCCACCAGAAGCCCTTTGAACATGCAACCTGACCTGAGTCATTGCCCAACCACTGATGGTCGCCACACTTGTGTATCCCTTGGGGAAGTGCTTCCCAGGTTTGGCTGCCTACTGGAATGAACGGGAGATCTTTTAAAAGTACAGCTGGGCGCACAAGGTCAGGAGTTCGAGACCAGCCTGGCCAACATGGTGAAACCCCGTCTCTACTAAAGATACAAAAACTTTGCTGGGCATGGCAGCAGGCACCTGTAATCCCAGCTACTCGGGAGGCTGAGGCAGGAGAATCGCTTGAACCCAGGAGGCGGAGGTTGCAGTGAGCCGAGATCATGCCACTGCACTCCAGCCTGGGCGACTGAGCCAGACTCTGTCTCAAAAAAAAAAAAAAAAAGGGCCGGGCACGGTGGCTCACGCCTGTAATCCCTGCACTTTGGGAGGCCGAGGCGGGCGGATCACAAGGTCAGGAGATCGAGACCATCCTGGCTAACACGGTGAAACCACGTCTCTACTAAAAATACAAAAAATTAGCCGGGCGCGGTGGCGGGCGCCTGTAGTCCCAGCTACTCCGGAGGCTGAGGCAGGAGAATGACGCGAACCCAGGAGGCGGAGCTTGCAGTGAGCCGAGATGGTGCCACTGTACTCCAGCCTGGGCGACAGAGTGAAGACTCCGCCTCAAAAAAAAAAAAAAAAAGTACTGATGCTGGCTCCCATCCCCCGACATTCAGATTTAATTGGAACTGGGTACAACCTGGGCATCAGAACTTCTTTTTTTTGAGACGGAGTTTCACTCTTGTTGCCCAGGCTGGAGTGCGATGGCGCGATCTCAGCTCACTGCAACCTCCACCTCCTGGGTTCAAGCGATTCTCCTGCCTCAGCCTCCTGAGTAGCTGGGATTACAGGGAGCCACCACCACGCCTGGCTAGTTATTGTATTTTTAGTAGAGGCGGGGTTTCATTATATTGGCCAGGCTGGTCTCGAACTCCTGACCTCAGGTGATCCTCCCATCTCGGCCTCCCAAAATGCTGGGATTACAGGTGTGAGCCACCGTGCCCAGCCAGCATCAGAATTTTTAAAAGCACCTCCAGGTGAGACCAAAGTGCAGAAAAGTTTGAGAACCACTGTCCTGGGGGAGGGAAGGAAGGAACAAACTAGTTGCTATGACCCAAAGACAGTCCCCCACCAGCTGAGGGCTGGGGGTCCCTCCACCAGCATCCTGGCAGAAGAAGCCCCTCAGAGTCAGCACTACCAAGGTCTGCCTTCGGGCCAGGGCCTAGGAACAGGGAAGGCAGAGCTCAAGCCAGCTTGAGGGATGATGAGTTAGTCACGGCTGGCAGAGACCGGAGGAGGACGTTAATTCGAAAGCCTTTGTCACTGTCTGGGCAGCAGATAATGGGCCTGAACCGGGAGACAGGAGGAACCACCCCCCATGACTCAGAGGCTTCTCAACCCAGTGACAGAAAGAACTGGATCTGAAAGAGAGAAAAGGTTAATTGAGAGTCAGTCCAGTCTGGGAACACAGCCGAAATGACCGGCCAGCCACTGAGGTCCAGGCAAGAGCACCGCTCTTGGGGGTGACCTGGGGAGAGGGATTTGGGAGTCAGCCACAAAGAAACAAGAGCTGAGACCTGAGGAGGTGACCAGGGCAGAGGGTCCGGCTGACTCTGGTCTGCAGGGTAAGCCACAGCCAGCTCTGTTCTTTAAAGTCTGCAGTTAGTTGTCAAGATTTTGTCTAAAACTCCAGATTTTTGGCCAGACGCCTGTAATCCCAGCACTTTGGGAGGCTGAGCCGGGTAGATCACCTGAGATTGGGAGTTCGAGACCAGCCTGGCCAACATGGCGAAACCTCGTCTCTAGTAAAAATACAAAAATTAGGCCAGGTGCAGTGGCTCACGCCTGTAATCCCGGCACTTTAGGAGGCCGAGGTGGGCAGATCACCTGAGGTCAGGAGTTCGGGACCAGCCTGCTCAACATGGCAAAACCCCGTCTCTACTAAAAACACAAAAAGTCGGCCGGGCGCGGTGGCTCACACCTGTAATCCCAGCACTTTGGGAAGCCGAGACGGGCGGATCATGAGGTCAGGAGATCGAGACCATCCTGGCTAACATGGTGAAACCCCGTCTCTACTAAAAAATACAAAAAACTAGCCGGGCGAGGTGGCGGGCGCCTGTAGTCCCAGCTACTTGGGAGGCTGAGGCAGGAGAATGGCGTGAACCCGGGAGGCGGAGCTTGCAGTGAGCTAAGATCCGGCCACTGCACTCCAGCCTGGGCGACAGAGCGAGACTCCGTCTCAAAAAAAAAAAAAAAAAATACAAAAAGTTAGCCTGGCGTGGTGGTGCGTGCCTGTAATCCCAGCTACTCGGGAGTCTGAGGCAGGAGAATCGCTTGAACCCAGGAGGCAGAGGTTGCAATGAGCCGAGATCGTGCCACTGCACTCCAGCCTGGGTGACAGAGCGAGACTCCGTCTCAAAAACACAAAAACAAACAAACAAACAAAAAAGATTTCCAGCTGCTGTTATAAAATGGAAGGTCCACTAAGACGGGCCAGCATTCTTGCAGTGCCCAAGAGCTGAGGGCCCAAGTCAGAAAGCAGCAAAGATGGAGCTGCTGGAGAAGCAGGAAAAGTACCAGGGGCCAGCACATCACAGGCACCGAGAGCTGCCCCTCACGTCCCAGCCCTGCCCTGACCACCTCTGTGTTGTCCTATTGCCAGCGGGCAGCACCCCTGCCCAGGGTCTCAGCTTACTGGTCTGCAAATCAGAAGGGTAAGGCTCATCACCTCCAGCTGTCCATCCTCGTGTCCATGGGGCTCCTGCAGGCTGCCTGCAAAACCTGAGCCCTTCCGACAAAGATCAGCCCAGGCAGGCGAGGAATCCCAAATATAGCCGAAGATGCTGGGGTGACCAGCCAAGGGGAGGGAAGAGTAGACTCAGGGTGAAAAGGCAGCCTTCCAGTGTGTGCAGGGCTCTTAGGGGGAAAAGGGGTGAACCTTGTTGAATGGGGGTAGGTGGGGACGTGCGGGCCAAGGGTCAAGACTGGACCAAGCAATGCAGTTACAGAGATTCCAGATGAAAACAGCGATCAGCTTTGAGCAAGCGAAGTTGTACTGCAATAAAATAGGCATCCATACAAAGTAATGAGCTCACTGTCCCCAGAGGTAACCAAGCTCAGCCTGGGTGACTAGTTTTAGGGGCACAAGAGATTTGCATAAAGACTAATTTGACTTTTCTTTTTTTTTTTTTTTTTGAGATGGCATCTTGCTCTGTCGCCCAGGCTGGACTGCACTGGCACAATCTCGGCTCACTGCAAGCTCCACCTCCCAGGTTCACGCCATTTTCCTGCCTCAGCCTCCTGAGTAGCTGGGACTACAGGCGCCCGCCACTGCGCCCGGCTAGTTTTTTGTATTTTTAGTAGAGACGGGGTTTCACCATGTTAGCCAGGATGATCTTGATCTCCTGACCTCGTGATCTGCCCGCCTCGGCCTCCCAAAGTGCTGGAATTACAGGCGTGAACCACTGTGCCTGGCCCTAATTTGACTTTTTTAATCTTAAGCCCTAAGATTCAAGGACCAGAGATCTGGGGGTCTCTCCTGAAGGCTCCCCTCTCCCTCTCCCAACGCCCCCAGGGAAGGCCATCAGGGATTATGTTCTGGACTCTGCCTCCCAGGGAGGGAAGGCCCGGGTGGTCCAGACAAAGCTCGCAAGGTCCACACGTGCTCCCCTCGCCCTTTACCTGGGCCTCAGCCCTCTATTCAGCTCCAGCAACTCCTACTGCATGCACGGCCCCCGCTCCCAGCACAGTCTTACCCAGACCTTCTCAGAGGCAGAGGAAGGAACTCTTGGGGCAGAGATGGGGGTCCCAGCACAAGCCAGAGGGGCCACTGACAGCCCCTATTGACACTCGCATTCCCAACTCCCTGCTACCTGCCCCAGAGAAGTCAGCGGGAGGAGATAGCAGGTGCCACAACACCAGCGTTGTCTCTCTATGGCCCCTGAGTGCTGCTTGGGCCCCTGTCCATCAGGAGCCTCTCCCATGGTGGCTGGAGAGGGGTGTCCTGACACACCCAGGGGTCTGCAGTGTATAGACAAGAAGCACCAGGGGTGCACAATCTGGGAAGGCACGAGTCTTTCCCAGTGGGAGCAATTCTTCCCCGGCCTTGGCCAAATCCAGCTCCCAGCGAGCCAGGCAGAGCCCTCTGGCCTCCTCCACAGGACCGTGAGCCTCCCCATCCAGGCCAGGCCAGCAAGCCTCTGGGCCTGGGGAGACCAGTGAGGAAGCCAAGTACATGGCCAGAGGCCTCTAGGGGTTCATGAGGACCCAGGGAGCTGAATGGGGTGAGGGGGGCCCTCTGAGGATGGTTGGGTCTCGGCTGGCAGGCCACAGGCCACCCATCCACATTTTCCTCTCTGGCATCCTTGCCCTTACCGTCGCACTAACACGGTTAGCCCTGTCCATGGGATCCACAAGGACCCTGCGACTCCACCAGCCACATGGAAAACACCCTCGTGGGCTCCATGAATAAGCAAAGCCCCTCCTGCCCACTGCCCCACACCCATCTCAGAAGACACCCCATTCCTAGTACCTACTGGCCAGGGCTGCCAGGCGGCTCCCTGCCTGCCCAGCAGCAGATCCCCACAAGACCTGGCCAAGTCCGGAGAGCTGTTTGTCCAATGAGAAACCAGAACAAGGACTCACCAGGGCTTCCTGGGCATGGCAGGGACTGGCCAGGAGGAGGGCCAGGAGCACATGGGTCCTGGAGTCTGCAGACCTTGCTGCCTGGCAAATGGTACGTCCAGGAGCAGCCCCAGTGCTTGGCAATGAAATCAAGCCACAGCCAACCGCCGGCTAAGTGCTCGCCTTCCTTGCTTCTCTCTGCAGCCACTCACGCCCCGAGACTCCAGGTCCCAAAACAGGCATGTTCATGGTTACCATAGGAACTCGCTACAGCCAAAAAAGGCACCACATAGGCACCCACACGGGCCCTCAACGCTCATGCCCACCTGCACGGGCGAGCGTGCACACACGCCTACACGTTTCTGCACACACCCACACACGCCAACACTGTCCTCAGGCACAGGGCCCATCCTGAAGAAATCAACGAACCAGAGTCTGCCACTCAAGACAGAAATGGGCACGTTCTCCTCGATCCACCTGGAGCGTATCTAACAGTGGGTTCTGTGGTGTGACCAGCTGTCAGTCACAAGCCGGTGCTCACCCGGAACTCACCTGCCAAAGGCACTCAGGAGCCGAGCCGGGCCAGCAAGGGGACGCCGTGCAGCTGCTTTCCCGGCCGCAGACCAGCCCCACGGCCCTCGGGATGCTGCTCTCTCCTCTGTCCCCTTCCGCGGGGCAGGAGGTATAAGGTGGGTCTCAGACAGACTGAACAGGAGAGTGGAAAGTGGAGGGAAGATTTTACATTCAGCCTTACTCCCTCCTCCCAGTTTGGACCCAAACCGCCCAAACTCCCTAGTTCTCTGTCTTCACGAATGGGACCAGCATCCGCCCAGCGCTCACAGGAAGCCTTCTGAGCGTCCTCACCTGACCCTTCTCTCACCTTCACCCACACCTTCCAAACCAGCTCCAGGCAGGGAAGGCCACTCCCTCCAGCCCCATACTATTGTAGGACTGTCTCCTGAGTTCAGCTCAAAACAGGGTCCTTGTCACACCACCAGGAAAGATCAGGCTCTTGGACACAACAGAAGGGTGAGAACAATGGGATTTTTTGGGCAAAAGGAAAAAAACTCAGCAAAGCGAGAGAGGTTCCCGTTAACAGGCCCCCATCTCACAGACTGGATCCCCAGGTTACCACCTCCGAACGGGAATGGCCAGGATCCTCCCCGCCACAAACGGCACAAACTTCCCGAGGCTCCACCCCAGGGTGCAGGTCAGCGGAGAACCTCTGGGGACCTCTTTACGTGGCTGTCTCAATATCCCCTCCTAGCCTCCCTGCCTCCTCTCTAACCCTCCAGTCAGCCAAAGGGGCCCTCAGACTTGAGCTCACCATAGCATTCCCCAGGCCCAAAGGCCTTTGATCCAGCCCAGCTTCCAGCACAGCTCACCCACCCTCCTAGATGTGGCCCGCCTTTCCCTAGGCCCCTGCAACTCCCACTCTCGCTTCTGTCTGGTAATAGTAACTGCTCCCAGGTCCTGCCTGCTGGAGCTGCTTCACACCCCACTGCCTTCGTGAGCGTCGGCCTGCCTGGAGTGCATTCTCTCCTCCCTGCTGACCTTACACACCCCTGGAGACAGCTCAGGCATCACCACGTCTCCAGGAGGCCCCCCTCCATCCTTTCTGCGGGCATTGCAGCCCTTGTCCCGTGCCATGGCAACTGTCTGTCTCCCCGCAGAGAGAGGGTAGGTGCCCAGTAAATGTAGGCCGAACTGACTCAGCTGTCTACCCCCAAAAACCTCAAGCTCCCCCTGTCCTTGACAACCCCAGCAAACTCTCAGCAGATGCCCTAGGTGCATAGGAGAAGAGCAGACTAAGATGAGTTGGCCCCAGAAGGTTCTAGAACATCGTCGTGGTGCCTCAAGGATTCTGGACTCGGTGGCCAAAGGTGGGGAAATGAATTAGTAGTTGTGGCCTCAACTGGTGAATGAAGAGTCATTAAATCAGAATCAACGGTCAGAGGCGGTGGCTCAAGCCTGTAATCCCAGTGCTTTGAGGGGCCGAGGCGTGTGGATCACCTGAGGTCAGGAGTTTGAGACCAGCCTGGCCAACATGGTGAAACCCCGTCTCTACTAAAAATACAAAAATTAGCCAGGTGTGGTAGTGCACGTATTTTTTAGTAGAAACGGGGTTTCACCATGTTGCCCAGGCTGGTCTCAAACTCCTGGGCTCAAGCAATCCTCCTGCCTTGGCCTCTGAAAGTGCTAGTATTATAGGCATGAGCCACTGTGCCCCACCTTGTGCTAAATTCTCACAGAATGGGGAGGGAAGCCTGAGTTTAAAAGGGTTGTGGCAGACCAGGCGCGGTGGCTCAAGCCTGTAATCTCAACACTTTGGGAGGCTGAGGCAGGTGGATCACTTGAGGCTAGGAGTTTGAGACCAGCCTGACCAACATGGCAAAACCCCATCTCTACTAAAAATACGAAAAAATTAGCTAGGTGTGGTGGTGCACACCTATAGTCCCAGCTACTCAGAAGACTGAAGCAGGAGGATCGCTTGAACCCAGGAGGAAGGGGTGTCACGGTGAGCCAAGATCATGCCACTGCACTCCAGCCTGAGAGAGAGGGAGACTCTATCTCAAAAATAATAATAATAATAATAATAGACCAGACACGGTGGCTCACACCTGTAATCCCAGCACTTTGGGAGGCCGAGGCAAGTGGATCATCTGAGGTCACGAGTTTGAGACCAGCCTGGGCAACATGGCAAAACCCTGTCTCTACTAAGAAAAATACAAAAATTAGCCGGGTGTGGTGGCACGTGCCTGTAATCCCAGCTACTTGGGAGGCTGAGGCAGGAGAATCGCTTGAACCCAGGAGATGGAGGTTGCAGCCTGGGTGACAGAGCGAGACTCCCTCTTAATAATAATAATAATAAAAGGGTTGCGGCAGAGAAGAAATCAAGCTTCCTGGCTGTGGCAAGCCCCTGCTCTCATGGACAACGTCTCCAGCAGCTGACACTGGAGTCTCTGACACTGGAGTCTCCAGGGACCGAGGACAGCTGCCCAGGGACATACTGAGCTCCTGCCCTTCACGGCCCCTTCCTTTCTAGTAGGATTTTCCATTCTTAGCTGGCTAAATCTGAAACTTAGAATAGTGGTGGCTGTGTGGTACCTTCTGGTCAAACCACGGTAGAACTGACATGCTGGCCCAGCCAGGCAGGAGCTCCTCCGGGCCCTCCGCATACTTTTCCTAGGGAAGAAATCAGAGAGCACAGCCGCACCCAGGTCCCATCACAGGCTTTGTCGCTTTCCAGAGGTGCCACTTCTAGGGAGCAAGGGCCAGAGCCACCCACTTAAAAGCTGGATTTTTTTCCTACATGGCAATGGATTTTAGACTTCCCCATCCCTCAGGAGTATGCATGAGAGTATGCCCCAGCAGTGGAGACGGGTTACCCTGAACCATCCACATGCTCACTCCAGGCCACCGCAGCCAGCCCCTGTGCGTGACGGTCACCACAGGTAGCTGGAGCCCATGCAGCAGACAGACAGACAGACAGACAGACAGACACACACACACACACACACACTTACACGCATCTCTTTCTTTAGCAAAGATGCAGGGGTCTCTCTGGAGGGAGTGCAAGGGACAGCAAAAAGGAGAAGAGGTTTTGGCCAAGTGCAGTGGCTCACGCCTGTAATCCCAACACTTTGGGAGGCTGAGGTGGGTGGATCACCTGAGGTCGGGATTTCGAGACCAGCCTGGCCAACATGGTGAAACCCCATCTCTACTAAAAATAGAAAAAAAAATAGCTGAACATGGTGGTGCACGCCTGTAATCCTAGCTACTCGGGAAGCTGAGGTGGGAGAATCGCTTGAACCCGGGAGACGGAGGTTGCAGTGAGCCGACATTGCGCCACTGCCCTCCAGCCTGGGCAACAGACCAAGACGCCATCTCAAAAAAGAAATAAAGGACAAGAGGAGTGTCTCGGAGACTCCCAGCTCAGATCCTCCCCCTCTGGCTGCTCCTTCAAGGAGCTCCACAAGAAAACCCCAGGCACCTGGCCAACAGGGACCTCATGCCCCACGGGCCCCCAGAGCAGACTGGAGAAGAGGGATCCCCCCACGCTCAGCCTGTCTGTTTCTCTCCATCCTTCCACCTGCAAGTGATGGGCCAACCACGATGACCCATCGTTGATTCATTCAGCAAATACAGACTGAAAACCTGCTTTGTGCCAGGCACCGTGTAGGCCCTAAGGAGTCAGAGATGAAATGCGCAGAGCCCCTGCTCTCAGACTTCCATTCACACAGCCATGCATTCACTCACTCAACAGCGAGCCCCCACCATCACCAAGGTCCTGAGAAAAATGCGAAAGGACCCAAGGCATGAATGCAAACTCCTAGAATGTCAAGGCTGGAAGAGAGCAGGCTGGACGCTAATCCACCCCTCCCATTTTACAGACGGAGACACTGACCCAGAGAGGCTAACGATTTGCCCATGTGTTAGCCGGGGGCGATATCCCACACGCAAGCCTCCTTCTCCTGCACGGTACTGTTGCCACCTCCCCTCCAGTGTTCCGGCGTGGCTCCATAGCCCCTGTACCCCTGCACTGCAGGTACAAAGTAAATCCTTGCTTCTGAGTGTCCAACTCACCCAGGCACCACAGACCCCATTCAATCCAGGCCTCCAGCAAGGGGATGGGCCCCAGCAAACCAGAGGCCTTCTCACCCACGGTGTTGTGGAGGCGGAGGTGCATTGTGCGGCCGCGGATTCTATATACACAGCTCTCGAGAACATCAGGGAAAGAAAATGGGAAAGTAGGGCGGGAGGCAGGTGTGAGAAACACTCAGCTCCACCCACAAAGCACAGACCCAGATTCAAATCCCAACTCCGTGACTTCCTCCCTGAAGACCTTGAACGAGTTTCCTAAACTCTCTGGGTCTCCACTTTCTCCTCTGTAAAATGCAGATAGGAATGGTACCTGCTTCATGAGGTGGGTGCAAAGCCTCAGGAAAACAGTGCAATGAAGCCTTAGCATACAGTCAATGCTTCATAATGGTGAGGCCAGACCCCCGTCGTCAGAGCTGCATGCCTCAGGGACGCCTGGGGAGGCATCAAGGACAACCAGGTCCTTGGAGAGGGAGCCAAGGCAACCAGGAAGCATGGGCTGCAGCCCAGGAGTATCCGCTACGTGGCGGGGAATGCCGTGAGCTGCTGTAGGAGAGATGTCTCACCCAGCAGAGGCAGACAGGGGACGCATCTTGGTGACTCAGGAGCCCCAACGGTGGGCATTTGGCTGCCTCATCAATTGGCCATAAATGCAAGGGCTTATTTCTGAACTCTGAATTCTACTGGATCCATCTGTCTGTCCATCTTTATGTCCATACCATACTGTCTTAATAACCATAGCTTTGCAATACTTTTGTTTTTTGTTTTTTGTTTTTTGTTTTGAGACAGAGTCTCGCTCTGTCACCCAGGCTGCAGTGTAATAGTGTGATCTCAGCTCACGGCAACCTCCACCTCCTGGGTTCAAGTGATTCTCCTGCCTCAGCCTCCCAAGTAGCTGGGACTACAGGCGCACACCACCATGCCTGGCTAATTTTTTGCATTTTCAGTAAGACGGGATTTCACCATGTTGGTCAGGCTGGTTGGAAACTCCTGACCTCAAATGATCCGCCCGCCTTGGCCTCCAAAAGTGTTGGGATTACAGGTGTGGGGCACCGCGCCCGGCCGCAATATGTTTTGAAATCAGGAAGAATGAGTCCACCAACTTTCTTCTTCTTTTTCAAGATTATCGTTGAACGTCGATGTGAATCTCAGGATCAGCTTATCAGTGTCTGCAAAGACGCTCGCTGGGATTTTCATGGCAATGGGTTTCCAGTTCCTGGTTCAACCACTCCGGAGCTCTGGCTTTGCTTCCTCCCCTTCAGTTCCCTGGGGCACCCTGGTTTCTTTCCCATAAATTCCATCTTTTGCTTAACCAGATGACACTGGGTTTTTGTTTCTTGCAATCAAAGGAATCTTAACCAATAAAACTCGGAACATAGTGCCACGCACTGTCCCAAGCCATCATCCCAGTATCACCTTCCCAGATAATCACTCAGAGACCCCACTGGAGTCCCAATCTCAACCCTGACCCACGCCCCCAGTTTTTCACTCTACCCTGTGACTGCTGCATTTCCAGGTTACAAATATTATATTTACAAACAGGCCCTCCGTCGATAAATGATTGTGAAATTGAACTAGATGTCCCAAAACAGCACCAAAAGAACACTCTTACCATTCTACACCCCTTAGTAGCTCTGCTTCATGCCTGGCATCTCACTTAGTATACAAATGTGCTCTAGAAAACTCTAGGAAAAAAGGACATTACTGTGCCCACTGGACAAAAGATATGGAAACTAAAGCCCAGAGAAGGGAAGCATCTTGCCCTGGGTGACTTGCCCTGACAGCTCCAGACTGAATGGTGTCTGCACTGATGCACACACCATGCCAAGCCAGCACAGGCATGGGGATCCCACTATCCTGCCTCATCTCTAAGAGCTACTTTAGAGGCCACCTCCTCCAGGCAGTCTTTCAGGACTACTCCATGACGACACTCCTGGCATCTGCTCTAGACCTTTTTTTTTTTTTTTGAGACGGCGTTCCACGCTTGTCTCCCAGGCTGTGGCATGATCTCGGCTCACTACAACCTCCACCTCCCATGTTCAAGCGATTCTCCTGCCTCAGTCTCCCGAGTAGCTGGGATTACAGGTGCCCGCCACCACACCCAGCTAATTTTTTCTATTTTTAGTAGAGACAGGGTTTCACCATGTTGGCCAGGCTGGTCCCGAACTCCTGACCCCAGGCGATCCACCCGCTTCAGCCTCCCAAAGTGCTGAGATTACAGGCGTGAACCACCGTGTCTGACCTTCCTGGCATCAGCTCAACAGAGAAAGTGAAAGCCCTTGAAGGGCAGGAACAGTCTGTCCTCCATCCCGGCTTTGCTCACTGCCCAGCCTCATCTTTCTGAGCAAAACCAAACAAAGTGGGAAGCCTCTTATTTTGACCCTCTTCTATGCCAACCCTCAAGACTGCCCATACTTTGCCCAGGGACCTGCATCCAGGGGATGGACAACCAGTGCCGGCAACTGAATGGCATGACAGAGGGAGACCGGCCGGAAAAACCTTCTGTCAAGACGGGGGAGTGACAACCCAGAGGAGCTGCCTCGGAAGGAGGGCGACTCATTGGAGGAATTTTCCATGCAACAGCGAATTCCCATGTGCCGGGAGAATATTTTGAGCTAGAGCCCAATGCTTTTACCCTCCTAGAATTTCCCTCCTTTTCAATTCACTCCGCTGGAGCAGATGGTGAGTCAGGACTCACTGCCCCACGGGAGGGGTGCAGCTGGAAGCAGGCTACGCTTTGGTTAAGTCTCAAAGGAAAAAGGGGATCAGGATGCAGACAAAATGGTCTGGCCAGAAACACAGAGGAAAAAGGAATGAAGGTGGTGAGGGAGGAGAGGTCAGAGGTTCTAGGAGAGGGCTGTGCCTGCTTAGGATCTCAGCAGACGAACCAAGAGACACACAGTAAATCGAGGCAGGCAATTCCCAGACCCTGAATCTGGCCTGGAAGCCTCAGAAAGCCCCAGGGCCAGGCTGCCCAGGCTGACATACCTGGCAACAAATGACTTGATGAGCAGCTGACACCACACACACACACACACACACACACACACACACACACACACACATAGTCAGGTCCTAGTAGGTGGGGAATGTCAGAAAGTAACTGACAGGATTGGGACTTCACATAAAAATTAAAGTGACAAAAAACATAATTATCTTTTTTTTTTTTTTTGAGACAGAGTCTTGCTCTGTCACCCAGGTTGGAGTGCAGTGGCGTGATCTCAGCTCACTGCAACCTCCGCCTCCCGGGTTCAAGTGATTCTCCTGCCTCAGCCTCCCAAGTAGCTGGGACTACAGGCACGCACCACCATGCCCAGCTAATTTTTGTATTTTTAGTAGAGATGGGGTTTCACCATGTTGGCCAGGCTGGTCTGAAACTCCTGACCTCAGGTGATCCACCCACCTAGGCCTCCCAAGCCACCATGCCCAGCCCAATAAAATTATCTTTCTAAAAATTAAAGTGATAGGAAGATAATGGGCCTGGGTGGGCACGGTGGCTCACGCCTATAATCCCAGCACTTTGGGAGGCCTAGGTAGGCGGACCACGAGGTCAAGAGATCGAGACCAGCTTGGCCAACATGGTGAAACTCCGTCTCTACTAAAAATACAAAAAATAGCTGGGTGTGGTGGCGCACGCCTGTAATCCCAGCTACTTGGGAGACTGAGGCAGGAGAATCACTTGAACCCGGGAGGCGGAGGTTACAGTGAGCAGAGATTGTGCTACTGCACTCCAGCCTGGACAGAGCTGAGACTACGTCAAAAAAAAAGGAAAAGAAAAAAAGAAAGATAATGGGCCCGAATGCTACATCTGCTACACATGCTCCCACCATTCTGGCCCCTGGTGATTCCATTCCCACCTCGACCTCTCCCTGAACACCCCCAGGATAAGAGTTTGTCCAGCCTCCTCCGATCCGGAGGCACCACGGACTCGGACTGGACTCGGACAAACACAACAGCCCCTCTTGGTCTCCCACAACCTGGGGGAACGAGGGCCCAACGGCGCTCCGATCCGCGTCATCTCTGACCTTTACAGAACAGGAAATTGCTACTTACTTGACCTTCAGACTTGCCAGCATGGTCTTGTCGATCCTGCCAAGAGAAAAGCAAGGGCTCCAGTCAGTGCTGAGGCTGATGACTCCCACATAGCATCTGCTCGGGAGGAGTCCCCGGGGCAGCCCAAACCACCAGACAGCAGGGCTCTGTCGGGCACTGGCTAAAGGGGCCAGTTCTCCGCTAGCAGAGGAGTGCTGGGAGGGCTGGGGCCATACACCACCCTATAACAGATTATTATTCTCCCCAGTTCAGAGATGAGGAAGCCGAGGCTGAGAAAGGTAAAATCACTGGCCCAGTCTGAATTCAGGTATCTCACATCAGGCCCAGGGATCACAAGCACTTTGTGTGCAGCCTCTCCCTTTATGATGGCTACCCTCACAAGAGGACCTGGCAACCCAGCTTCGTGGGTCAGCACGGATGTCAACATGGACGTCGGGTGGACATCCATATTTCCCAGGCGTCTGCTCTGGGAAGATGCAAGCATGCCCAGCACCAGGGATCCTCCCGCCCCAGGAGCTACCAGTCCATCCAGGGAGGCAGACCCCGCGCCTGGGGCACACCCTGGTGGGTTGCATCGGGCACAGGGGTTCAGAGCGGGGAAGATCACGTTTGCTACAGACGGCCCTCACAGCCAGCTCCTCCACCCCCAGCCTGCGCCCGCCCTCACTGGAAGGGGAGGCAGCGACACTGAGTTTCTATTTTTACCCCCTGCATATGCCAGCCCTTATGGCTGGCAAGGAGAGGCCCCTCCTCCCTCTCCAGAGGCAGAAAGGTGGGCAGTGTTCCTACTGTCAGTATCTCCTCTTGTGGGAGGGTCATGACCTCCGCTGCCACCAGCACTGCCACCAGCACCAATGCTGCCTGTCACATCACGACTCGTGTCACCATCACTGTCCGTGTCGCCACATGTCACCAACGCTATCATCAGTGTTGCCATCACTATCAGCTTCACTAACATTGCCACTGGCTCCAGGATGCTGGAAACCCTGGAGGCTCTTTCCAGCATCCTTGTCTGGCCCGCTCAGCTCTGCCTCAGGCTTCCCACACTCACAGCTCCAGGGAAGAGGAGAGAGGACACGGAGCTGGGCCAGCTCACAAGTCACCCTGAGGCCTGGAGCTAGGGGCGGGTTCCTTTCACTCTGAGTAAACTCCCAGCGCCTTCTGACCTCGGTTCCAACGGCAAAGCAAGCAGCACCCTGAGGGGCCTGGCCCACGTCTCTCCCGGTTTCTTCCCCACACGTCCTCCTGAGTCCCTTCCTTAGGGCTTCCACTACTGTCCCTGAGGGTCTCACCCTGGAATCCCCACCCGCTCGGGGATGCAGACCCTCCTCTTCCCCCATTCGATGCACAGGCCCCCAGATCTGAGCGGGACTCAGAGCCCCGAACTCCGCTGTAACGTGTGCAACCCAGAGTCTCCCGATGGCCCCTCACAGGAGGGACTTAGGTTGTACATTTTCTTAAGGAATCTCTTAATTCTTTTTTTTTTTTTTTTTAAGTACAGACAGGGTTTCACCGGATTAGCCAGGATGGTCTCGATCTCCTGACCTCGTGATCCGCCCGCCTCGGCCTCCCAAAGTGCTGGGATTACAGGCTTGAGCCACTGCGCCCGGCTGGAATCTCTTAATTCTTACAACAGCCCTGTGCTGTGGGTAAGGCAGAAATCCCCCACTGACACATGGGGAAACTGAGACCCAGAGAGAGAAAGTGTCCCATTTGAGTTCTTCAGTGGTCGAGGCGGAGTCAGTGCTGGAACCGGGGCTCCTGGTGCGTGCACCTCTGACCGCTGTGGGGTCAGCCCTGCCCACCGCACGCCTACAGGCACCGTGGTCACAGGAGCCCCGGTCTGAACCACGCCTACACAGCGGCCAGCCCACCGGGGTTCCCACACCAGGGTGTGCCCTCAGCAGGGCGGGGATGTGGTTTTGGAGAGGCTGAGATGGGAGATGAAGAGCGACTGCGAGGCTGGGCCTTTCCCTTTCAGGAAGCCAAAGCTCCTGGGCGCTCCTCCCTCTCCCATCCCATTCCACCCTCCCTCATCACCTTGTCTGCCCCTGGTGCCGGAGGTTATCCACCCTGCATCCAGTGGAGCTTGGAAAACACCAGCCCCAGAGATTCTGTTCACTGTCTGGAGGGACCAGGGCTCCAGGAACCTGTGACATCCCCTCCCAGCTGACAGCCATCCCAGATGAGGAGGCCCAAACCCCAGTCTCGCCCCCTTTCTTGCTGCCCTAACCTTCCAAGCCCGGAAGGCCCCGCCATCCCCTCAACCTCAAGGGGCCCCAAGCAGACACTCGCTGTGTGCGAAAGACCTCAATGAGTCCACAAGCATCCACTGAGCCTGTGTGACGTGCCAGGCTTCCGTGTGAACGCGATGGGGCAGGGCCTGCCCTCCTGGAACCCACAACCCAGCGGACACTGAGTCAGCACACGGGGGCCTCTGGGACATCCTAGGGCCCTTTCTCCACCTTTGGCTCTGCCTTGAAGGCAGCCCTGGGCAGCCATGCTCCTGTCTTCCCCCTCACCTGCCCAGATTCAAGCCTCAGGCCCGGCTTTGCCTTGTGCTCTGAAGCTGTGGGTCTCAACACAGAGGGCTTCCTATGGAACGAAGCTAGGCTGAGACCGGGACCTGTGCACAGGGAGCTTTCTGACGACCAGCCTCCCATCTGCCCCACAGATCCCAGACAAAGGCGGGCCTTGGAGGGCACAATCTCATTGCTGGGCCCTGCCCTGCAAGGCTCACAGCCAAGACACACACACCCCTCCCAACCATAAGCCAAGTCCTCTGCTGCCTCCCAGACACTGGCACCTACCCTCAGGGCGGCAGCTCCTGACCCAGGCGTCAGGGAGGGCCCGAGAGCAGACACAGGCGATGCCGTGCCATCTGCTCGTCTGCACCATCGCATCTGCCAAACGTGGAGCGCCCACGGTCCCTCCCTGCCAGAGGATGGATGGCAAAGTGCTTTTGAAGAGGAGGAAGAGGGAAATAAGCCACACACGGAAGCGAAAAATTACCGAGGAACACAGCCCCTCTCCCCCTCGCCCTTCGTGCCACCCCCATTAGTCCACCATTTTCCACACGGGGACACCCCCTGGCCACCTCCCTCAGGGGCCTCTCCCAGTCTGACAACGCCCCCAGCCCAGGCACTGAAAGGAAACCGGTCGTGAAAACCACCAGACTCTGTTCCCCAGCTGCGGAGAAGCTGCCAGCACTCGGAACCAGAGACAAGCCTTTGGCCTTCGTGTGCCTACTTTCTGCCCCCTGGGGAGGAGAGAGCACATCCCTCATCCCAGACGGAAGCTTAGAGGCAAGAGTGGCCAGAGGGCCAGGCAGAAGGCTGGGGACTGACACAGCTGCTCAGGCTAGGACGCAACTAGGGTGGGCTGCCTGGGGTGCAGGTGAGAGATCTCCTCTCACAACCCACCCCCAAGAGAGCAGGCAGCCCAGAGGTCCAGCAGGTCACAGATTCCCCCGCCACAAGGCCACACCGACAGCACAGACAGGAACATCACACACACAGACACACAGATACAGAAGGCCAGAGGTGCAGACAGGCAGCTGCTCACACGCACAGGCACACACCTCACACACGGTCACACGGACTGGCAGTCATAGCCACACACACACGCCTGCACACACAGGCTCAAACGCACACACACACACTTACACACAATCCCAGACATGCACACACACACACGGGAACCTGCGGACACACAAACACACACATTCAACTGCAGTCACACACACTCATGCTATCCACCTCCCCATGGGCAGCTGGCGCAGACCTCCAGGATTCGCCAGCAGACTGGGCCCAGGGACAGTGGGGAAGGCTTACAGTCTCTGATGTCCCCACCAGGATCCTGCATCTCGACCTGCCAGGGCGTCAGCAGACCCAGCTCTCAGGCACAGCCCGAGCCCCTCTGCTCCCACGGCCCCCACTGCACTTAACAAGACTTCACTTCTAAGTTCCCTCCCATCATTCAACCACCCTCCCACCTGTCACCCACCATCCGAAGCCCCCAAAGGAGACACTGCGCTTCCGGCCAAACATGGCTGTGGCTGCAGACCCCGGGTTCCCAGCGATGTCCCAGCGATGTCCCCGGGGCTGTCCGCAAGAGGGCCGTGGTACAGCGGGGTCAGTGCCGGCGCAGGGCGGGGAGCCCAGCGTGGTACCTCCCTCTTCGCCTGCCCCCAACCCGAGCTTCCTGTGGGTGAGGCTGCAGAGCTGGGAGGTGTGTCCTGCACTCCAGGAGGCACCAAGATAGGCCGAGGAGGTTGTGGAGGGCAGCTTCCCCACACCCAGAGGAACCCACAGCTCCGGAAGGGGCTCGGCTGGCAGATTGCTCCACAGCCCCAGTTAGCAGCCCGGCCCACACAGCCCCAGTTTCCTGGAACCCAAAGGCGCCCCAGGGATTCCCACAGCCACGCCTAGGAGGGACAGAAAGATTCAGCTGGAAGCCTCAGGGGCGCCTGAGCACTGAGGCCCTTCACACCCACTCCCGAGGGCTGCCTGAGACAGGGACCTTCACCTGCCTGCCCCACCATGGCTTGGCACATGCCAGAGGAACCAGCCACACACGTCATTCCACTAGCACACATGAATGTAATATACATGCACACGCGTGGGCACAGGGGCACATGGGATGCACACATGGACACACACACTCAGGATACCCAGGTACACACACATACATGCACGCAGACATACATATCATTAGACACCTGCACACACACTCAGGATACCCAGGTACACATATATACATGCACGCAGACATACATATCATTAGACACCTGCACACACACTCAGGATACCCAGGTACACCTATATACATGCATGCAGACATATATATCATTAGGCATCTGCACACACCTGAACACAGCACTGCACACATGTTTCTGTGCACAAATGCACACTCACACGCCACTTCACACAGGCATCAACAGAGACACCTGCGCACACTTCTCATATACTGACAAAGCCCCACTGGACACGCACACAGACACGAATGCATACACATGTGCTCGCAGGGACTCACCCACATACTTGACCACATCACACTGCAAGGGGCATTCGCATGCACACACACACGGGCACAGAGCTGTACCTGTCAGCCGCCCCCCACCCCAAGTGTCTAGACAGAGGTCAGAGCAGTGGCATGCTTCACGCTGGCAGTGTGGGGTGGGTGGGCCGGAACCGCGTGCGGGTTGACTTGTCTTCCCAGCTGAACCGTAGGGCTCGTCCTCATCTCTGCATGCTCAGGTGCTGGTCCTCATGCCACAGGGCTAGCGTGTCCTGCATGCAAGCCAGTCTGCACACCACAGGGCTAGTGCTCCTCTCTGCATGCACTGGTGCTGACCACGCCTGGCCACCTCCCTCAGGGGTCTCTCCCACACACACACACATAGTAACTGGCCAGCAGCCACTTACTAATGGCAGCCCCTCAAAGGGATGTGGCATGTACACTACAACAGACACTGGGGTGAGTGGACACAGATAGGGCCCCAGGTCCCACCCTACCCCCGAAGCAGTGGAGAAAGGCAAAAAAAAGTCTCAAAAAAAAAACAAAAATAGAAAGGCCAGGTGTGGTGGCTCACGCCTGTAATCCCAGCACTTTGGGAGGCCGAGGTGGGTGGATCACCTGAGGTTGGGAGTTCGACACCAGCCTGGCTAATATGGTGAAACCCCATCTCTACTAAAAATACAAAAATTAGCCAGGCATAATGATGGGTGCCTGTAATCCCAGCTACTCGGGAGGCTGAGACAGGAGACTTGTTTGAACCTGGGAGGCGGCGGTTGCAGTGAGCCAAGATCATGCCACTGCACTCCAGCCTGGGCAACAAAGAGTGAAACATCATCTCGAAAAAAAAAAAGAAAGAAAGAAAGAAAAAGAAAGGGGAAAAAACGGCCCTAGCTGGGCCATCGGCCTCTCTCTCCGGCCAACCCTCCCTGAAGTTCCCTCTCTGGCCCCTGCTGCCACTCTGAAGGTCCTAGATTCCATGCTGAGGTACCAGGGCCAACCCCAGCCTGTGCGCCAACGGCACGAGGATTTCTATTTTCTTTTTTCTTTCTTTTTTTTTTTTTTGAGACGGAGTCTGGCTCTGTCACCCAGGCTGGAGTGCAGTGGCCGGATCTCAGCTCACTGCAAGCTCCGCCTCCCGGGTTTACGCCATTCTCCTGCCTCAGCCTCCCGAGTAGCTGGGACTACAGGCGCCCGCCATGTCGCCCGGCTAGTTTTTTTGTATTTTCAGTAGAGACGGGGTTTCACCGTGTTCGCCAGGATGGTCTCGATCTCCTGACCTCATGATCCGCCCGTCTCGGCCTCCCAAAGTGCTGGGATTACAGGCTTGAGCCACCCCGCCTGGTGAGGATTTCTATTTTCTTGACTCCTTCATAGCAGGGGACACCACAGGGGCCTCAAGCCCTGGTTGAACTGGGGGAGCAGCTCCAGGGTCCTGGGCCGGTGCAGGGCTGGGGACTGACTCTCTACTTCCAAGGCAGCTAGTCCCCAGCAGGAGCCTGGAGGCTTCCCCCAACCCTCACCTCTGCCCCAGGAAAGTTAGGACTGTGTGGTTCATGCTCTGCGGTGGCTTCCCACTGGATGGCCACTGCAGAGCGCCACAAGTGCCTCTCACCCCAGTGGCACCCACCTGCACCCAGAAAGCGCTCAGCAGGTACCGTGGAGACCTTGGGTCCTGCCTGCCCTGCCTCCATCCGGCCTCCCTCTGAGAAGAACCCTCTGCACTCAATCCACCTCCGGGGTCAGGAGTGGGCACCTGACCAGGCCTGGCCAGCCAAGGTATTCGCTCCTGGCTACAGGGACTGGTTCAGAGACCTAAGTTAACCCAACAAGACACCATCCCAAGAGGCTTCCCCTGCTAAAGCACGAGATGAAAGCCTGGGGCTGTGGAGATTGCAGGGAAAATGAAACCGACTTACAGGAAGGCAGAGAAGAGAACTGACAGAGAAAGGGAAAGAGGAGAAAGATAATGTCTTTTTTGGTTTTTTTGTTTGTTTGTTTGTTTTGAGAAGGGTCTTGCTCTGTCACCCAGGCTGGAGTGCAGTGACACAATCTCGGCTCACTGCAACTTCCACCTCCCTGGTTCAGGTGATTCCCCTGCCTCAGCCTCCCACATATCTGGGTTTACAGGCGCCCACTACCACGCCCGGCTAATTTTTGTATTTTTAGTAGAGACAGGGTTTCACCATGTTGGCCAGGCTGGTCTCGAACTCCTCGAGCTCCTGGATCCTGGAGCTCAGATGATGCCCTTGAGACTCAATCTTTCGGCCGGTCGCGGTGGCTCACGCCTGTAACCCCTACACTTTGGGAAGCCGAGGCAGGTGGATCACCTGAGGTCAGGAGTTCGAGACCAGCCTGGCCAACATGGTAAAACCCTGTCTTTATTAAAAGTACAAAAATTAGCCAGGCATCATGGCACATGCTTATAATCCCAGCTACTCAGGAGGCTGAGGCAGGAGAATGGCGTGAACCCGGGAGGCAGAGGTTGCAGTGAGCCAAGATCACGCCACTGCACTCCAGCCTGGGCAACAAGAGCGAGACTCCGTCTAAAAAAAAAAAAAAAAAAAAATCCTGTTGCAAATTACTTACTTTTTAAAAACATCAATTAGAGGGAGTTATGACAGGGCCATCTTTGGAGTGTACGTTGATGTGCTTTCATGCATGAGAGAGAAGCGGGGTGATAGTAACATCACACTTGGGCACACCCCACCACCCACACTAACCACATGTGAAAGCTGCCTGCCGCACGCATTCTAGGGGAAGACAACGCTGACAGATGCTCTTATCTGGGGCCTCCCAGTCTATGGGGACAGCCAGGTATGAACACCGGGACCAAGTGTTCCCAGAGCTGGGACAGACTCCAGCCCAGGCCCAGACATCTGAACGGCAGCCTGGAGACGAGGGAAGGGGCGCGTTTCGAGGCCTCTGCTGCTGCCACCCTGAGGCTGGTTTCCCCCACCCAGGGGTGTGTCCCCAACAGCCACAAACAACACTCACGATTCAGACACCCGGCCAAAGATCAGGACTGGCCTGGCTGCCTCAGCAGACCGGGGTGCAGAACTCACAGCAGCCTGGACTTCCTCGATGCCACTGGGATCCAGGAACCTTGGAGAAACTAGGCAGATCCAGGGGCCCATGCGCCCCCAGACTGAGGGCGGGAAATGGGGAAGGGACTTCTCCAGATGGCTCATGGCACGTCACGAGGCCCGCAGGGTGTGAGAGCCTCTTCCTAGGGCCTTCCTCTCCTTTCTTGGGGCTCAGTGACCTCGGGCAAGTTACCTAACCTCTCTCGGCCTCGGTTTTCTCTTCTATAATTTGGGGCAGCTGCCACCACCTTCACAAGGCTATCAGCGAACAGAAACACTCAGCACGGGGCCCCAGTGCCGTCACGGGAGCTGCTACCACTACTGTCGAGGGCAATTCTGCCCCTGCTTCAGTCCGGCGCAGCTTCCTGACCCCCCCTGCTCTGACCCCGTGGTTCCTCTTCCATGTGCGGTGCACAGCGAGGGGACCGTGGGCTCCCTGGGAGGGACTGTGAGTCAAGAGAAAAGGGAAGCGGCCAGGCGCAGTGTCTCACGCCTGTAATCCCAGCACTTCGGGAAGCCGAGGCGAGCGGATCACCTGAGGTCGAGGAGTTCAAGACCAGCCTGGCCAACATGGTGAAACCCCGTCTCTACTAAAACTACAAAAATTAGCTGGTCATGGTGGCGGGCTCCTGTAATTCCAGCTCCTTGGGAGGCTGAGGCAAGAGAATCTTTTGAACCTGGGAGGTGGAGATTTCAGGGAGCTAAGACCGTGATATTGCACTCCAGTCTGAGTGACAGTGAGACTCTGTCTCAAAAAAAAAAAAAGAAAGCGAAAAGGGAAGCACTCTGTGAGGCAGGCCCAGCCCTCCTGGCCCCGTGAAGCGCAGCCCAGCTTCCTCCCAGAGCTCAGCGGACTCGGCAGCCAGCGGGGAGGGGAGGATGAGCTATGGGCACAAGAGAGTCAAGGCAGCACCGGCATCTGCGAGCCTCCTGTGGGCCAGCGTGGACCAAAGCGCTGAACCTTCCAGCCTCATGACGCCCTGTGAGAGGGTGCCCTGTTATCCCATTTTACAGATAGGGACACTGAGGCACAGGGAATTGAAGGGATCCAACCCAATTAACCCAGCTTGATGATCATCAGCCCCATTAATTCTGGATCCACAGAAATGCACAGTGCGTCAGTGCTCATGTTACAGACGGGAAAACTAAGGTCCTAAAGCAAAACTCAGCTCATTGCTGGGGAGAGAATAATGAAAATAGAAAGAGCAAGTACCCAGGTACCCTCAGTGCCTGGCTGGACGGGCTCCTTCTCTCTCAGGTTCACAGCGCTTCCCAGAGCCTGCTGTGGGTCACAGTTCACAAGGGCTGTGGGTGTTCCTCGGGGAACCCCAGCCAGAATCCCAACCCCAGGGCAGAGCTCCAGGGAACCCACCCAGTTCAATGGGCTTTTTTTTTCTTCTTCTTTTTTAGAGATAGAGTCTCGCTCTTTCCCCCAGGCCGGAGTGCAGTGGTACCAGCTCAACTCACTGCAACCTCCACCTCCCAGGTTCAAGTGATTCTCCTGCTTCAGCCTCCGGAGTAGCTGGGATTATAGGCACCTGCCACCACACCTGGCTAATTTTTGTATTTTTAGGGGAGACAGGGTTTTGCCATGTTGGCCTGGGTGGTCTCGAACTCATGACCTCAAAAGATCCGCCCACCTCAGCCTCCCAAAGTGCTGGGATTACAGGCGTGAGCCGCTGCGCCTGGCCTCTATGGGCTTTTGAGGCAGGTAGAGCCAAGAAAGCTGGCTGGGCTTGGAGGAGGGGAAAGGCCAGGCTGCTGTCAGCAGCAGCCCTCCACTGTGTCCCCTGGTCCTCGGGGCAGGACAGGAGGAAGGGACAATGTAGCTTCCTCTGCTTGGGCAGCTCAGACCTCAGAGCCACCGACAGGAGCTGAAAGATGAGACAAGCTGCTTCCCAGGCATGGGGATGAGGCAGTTACAGGAAGCTCAGGAAACAGATGTACCAAGTGAGGCAGGTACTAGGTGGTCAGACCCAGATCCTCCCCCATCCAGACAGTAGTACCCATCCAGCCCCAGTACTAACCCCCTGGAGCTCAGCTGTCATCCCAGCTCCACCTCTAAGTCACTGGGGGCAGGTCACCTACTCTTTTGAGACTTCAGCCTACTATTCATCCAAGGGGAAACTTAGACTGGCCTCTGCTTCCTTCGTAAACCACACGACGATAAAGGATGATAGAAAGGTCGGGCGCGGTGGCTCACGCCTGTAATCCCAGCACTTTGGGAGGCCGAGGCAGGCAGATCACGAGGTTAGGAGATCGAGACCATCCTGGCTAACACGGTGAAACCCTTTCTCTACTAAAAATACAAAAAAATAGCCGGGCGTGGTGGCGGGAACCTGTAGTCCCAGCTACTTGGGAGGCTGAGGCAGGAGAATGGCGTGAACCTAGGAGACGGAGCTTGCAGTGAGCCGAGATCACGCCACTGCACTCCCGCCTGGGTGACAGAGAGAGACTCAGTCTCAAAAAAAAAAGAAATTTACTGGACAGCTTAACTCATACCAGTTGACATGATCTATGCATATAGATGTTAATCATATCACTATAATAGCAAATTCAAAAAATAATCTAAATGATCATCAACTGAGGATTAACTACACTGCAGAATGAGCGTATACTGGAATACTATCTAGCCACTGAAAATAATGAGGTAGCCATTAATATATGTAAATATATGAAGATATCCTAAAAATTCAAGTTAAAAAAAAACAGGCACAGCGTGCAGTGGCACACACCTGTCATCCCAGCACTCTGGGAGGCTGAGGCAGGAGGATTGCTTGAGCCCAGGAGTTTGAGACCAGTCCCGGCAACATAGTAAGACCCCATCTGTACAGAAAAAAAAAGTTTAATTAGCCAGGCATGGTGCCGTGCGCCTGCAGTCCCAGCTATGTGGGAGGCTGATGTGGAAGGATCACTTGAGCCCTGAAGACTGGGGCTGCAGTAAGCACCACTGCACTCCAGTGTGGCCAAAAAGCAAGAATCTGTCTCAAAAACAAAACAAAACAAAACAAAAAAACAAAGCTGGGCATCGTGGCTCACACCTGTAATCCCAGCACTTTGGAGGCCATGGCGGGTGGATCACTTGAGATCAGGAGTTCGAGACAAACCTGACCAACATGGTGAAATCCTGTCTCTACTAAAAGCTACAAAAACTAGCCAGGTATGGTGGCATGCACCTATAATCCCATCTATTTGAGAGGCTGGGGCAGAAGAATCGCTTGAACCCGGGAGGCGGAGGTTGCAGTGAGCACAGATTGCGCCCCTGCACACCAGCCTGGGGACAGAGCGAGACTCTATCTCAAAAAAAAAAAAAAGTCTGGGTGCGGTGGCTCGGGCCTGTAATCCCAGCACCTTGGGAGGCCGAGGCGGGCAGATCACCTGAGGTCAGGAGTTCAAGACCAGCCTGACCAACATGGTGACACCCCATCTCTACTAAAAATACAAAAATTAGCCGGGCGTGGTGGCGCACGCCTGTAATCCCAGCTACTTGGGAGGCTGGGGCAGGAGAATCGCTTGAATCCGGGAGGCAGAGGTTGCAGTGAGCCAAGATCACGCCACCGTACTCCAGCCTGGGCGACAGAGGGAGACTCCGTCTCGAAACATAAAAAAAAAATAAAAATTGAGAAAAAAAAAAAAAGAAAGGCGTGGACCGTGGGGGCTGTCTGAAGGAGCTTCTCACTAAAGGAGATCACACAAGCAACCCTTTGCCCACACCCACGCAGCTGGGTCACTCCCGCCCTCCCCTACTAAGGCAGGGCACCTGGCACCGCACAGGACCGGCCAGAAGGTGCGTTCGCGCCCTCTGCAGGCAGGCTTGGGCAGTGCGCGGAGGAAAGGGAGCGTCTTCCTCGGCTTATTTCTAGGATGTCAGTCATGTCGCCCTCTGGCAGAAGGGGTTGAAGGGAGGGAGAAATCCTCCTTGTTGCAAAAGATAACCAACCACCACCTAGTGTCAGAACACACGGATTCCAGCCCCAGTTCTGACGTTAAATGTAGCTGTGGGGAAACCACTGAAACTCCCTCTGCCTCAGGTTTTTCATCTGTGAAGAATAACTTCAGGCCGGGCGTGGTGGCTCACTCCTGTAATCCCAGCACTTTGGGAGGCCGAGGCGGGAGGATCGCCTGAGGTCGGGAGTTCGAGACCAGCCTGACCAATATGGAGAAATCCCGTCTCTCCTAAAAATACAAAATTCCCCCGGCGTGGTGGTGCGTGCCTGTATTCCCAGCTACTCAGGAGGCTGAGGCAGGAGAATCGCTTGAACCCAGGAGGCGGAGGTTGTGGTGAGCCGAGATCTCGCCATTGCACTCCAGCCTGGGTGACAAGAGCAACACTCCGTCTCAAAAAAAAAAAAAAAAGATGTCATACTTTTTACTTCCTTTCATCTTTACCATACCACAGTCTCCCTCCTGGTAAGTCACTGGAGCCTCAGAGAGGTTAAGAGACTTGTTCAAGGTCACAGGGCTGGAAAGTGACAGCAGAAATCAAACCCAGAGCCCCCCTTTGAGCCCTTCTGCCATTCCTTCAGGGAAGGCTCACAGCAGAGCAGGCCCTAAACGAGGGCTGTGTTACATGGGAGATGCTGCCAGGCTGGGCTCGAGCAAACCCCAGATTCTTCCTGGGCCCCCTGCCAACGCTCGGCTCAGGAGCAGCCCTAACCCGGGCCACGAGAAGCAAACCCTGAGATTCCTCCCCGAGGCTAGCAAGCGAGGCAGGGGGATGACGCCTCAGGAGACGAACAGTGACTCAGGTGGAAGCAGGCAGCAGGGACAGGGAGAAGCAGAGAGCTCCCTCAGCTCAAACACAGCATGTTCAGGCCTCACCATCCTGATTTTTCCCTGGATAAAGATGGTGGTCTGCTGGGGTTCACCCCAGCCCCAGGCCCAGAGCAATTCTGCCCAAGCCCCAGCCTCATAGTATCTCCATCAGCAACACGTGTCCCAGGCCCCCTGAAGGAAGCAGGGCTGACCTGGAATGAGCTAATAAACTGGGACAGAAAAGGTCTTTTCCGTTCAAGTTCCCCCTTCTCTCCTCATTACAGGCCCCACCCTCAGCAGGGCTCTGTACAGTAAGGTGCCTTCTGGACTACATGAGAGTGGGTGGGGATTTGGGGACAGACCCTGTCGTTTGGGCAGACCCAGCCTCACCTGTGGCCAGGGGATCAGTGGGCAAAAGTGTAACTGCTGCTAAAAGAATAAACTGCTGGCCGGGCGCGGTGGCTCTCACCTGTAATCCCAGCACTTTGGGACACCGAGTCAGGCGGATCACTTGAGGTCAGGAGTTCAAGACCAGCCTGGCTAACATGGCAAGACCCTGTCTCTACTAAAAATACAAAAATTAGCCAAGCGTCATGAAAGGCACCTGTAATCTCAGCTACTTGGGAGACTGAGGCAGGAGAATCGCTGGAGTCCGGGAGGTGGAGGTCACAGTGAGCCAAGATCGCGCCACTGTACTCCAGCCTGGGTGACAGAACGAGACTCCGTCTCTAAATAAATAAAAATAGGCCAGGCGCAGTGGCTCACGCCTGTAATTCCAGCACTTTGGGAGGCCGAGGACAGATCACAAGGTCAGCAGTTCAAGACCATCCTGGCTAACACAGTGAAACCCTCGTCTCTACTAAAAATACAAAAAATTAGCCGGGCGTGGTGGCATGGACCTGTAGTCTCAGCTACTTGGGAGGCTGAGGCAAGAAAATCGCTTGAACCCAGGAGGCGGAGGTTGCAGTGAGCCAAAATTGCGCCACTACACTCCACCCTGGGCAACACAGCAAGACTCCATCTCAATAAATAAATAAATTAAATTAAATTAAAAGTGAAATAGCTTCCACCTGGCTCTCTTTCTGGACATGCTTGTCCCTTAGCTCAACCACCATGCTGGGAGGAAGCCCAATCTAGCATGTGGAGACAGCACACAGAGAGGCCCGTGTGCAGAAGAACTGACCCAAAGCCAACAGCCAGCAAGAAACGCCAGACGCGTGAACAACTGAGCTTTCAGATGGCTTCAGCCCTAGACCTTGAACCACTCCAGACAATGCTGAGTGGAGAAGCATGATCCCCACTGAACCCTGCCCATGTTGCAGATTCATGGGCAAAATCAATGTCACCAGTGTTTAAAGCCATAAGCTTTGGGTGGTTTATTAAGCAGCATTAGATAACCGGAACACTGCCAGGGCCAGAATTTGAACAAAGCAAGCTGGCTCCAGAGCCTGTGCTCCTGCCACTCTGCAACGGTCCCTGCTGTGTAAAAGACACAACAGAGGAGGGATTTCAAGCTTAGGTCTAGAGTCAGCCCTCTCTTCATTCATTCATTCATTCATCAAATGTTTGTTGCATCCCTACTATGTTCCAAGCTGTCTGCCAGTTCTAAGAATATTTTAGGCCGGGCACGGCGGCTCAAGCCTGTAATCCCAGCACTTTGGGAGGCCGAGACGGGCGGATCACGAGGTCAGAAGATCAAGACCATCCTGGTTAACCCGGTGAAACCCCGTCTCTACTAAAAAATACAAAAAAAAAAAAAAACTAGCCGGGCGCGGTGGCGGGCGCCTGTAGTCCCAGCTACTCGGGAGGCTGAGGCAGGAGAATGGCGTAAACCCGGGAGGCGGAGCTTGCAGTGAGCTGAGATCTGGCCACTGCACTCCAGCCTGGGCGACAGAGCGAGACTCCGTCTCAAAAAAAAAAAAAAAAGAATATTTCAGTGAGCAAGACAGACAGATCCCTGCTCTAGGTGGGAAGAGGGGGTTAGGAAGTTAGGATAAATGAGGGCTACCTTTATGCAGGTATTTACACTAGGGTGGGACCAGATGGCTCGGGAGCCCTGTGTAGAGGGGTGATCTGGGATGGCCTCTCTGAGAGGGAGACTGCAAACGAGATGGACACAGCTTCACAGCTTTGTGAAGAGCGGAGGGAACAGCAGAAGAACGGGTCTGGGTTCAGAACCCGGCTCCATCACTTATTAGTTGTGAGGTCTTGTGGAAGTAACCCAGGCTCTCTGAGCCTCTGCTTCCTCATAAAACAGGGAAACTTCCTCATAAAATGGGGGTGGTTTGTTTGTTTGTTTTGAGATGGAGTCTTGCTCTGTCACCCAGGCTGGAGTGCAGTGGTGCGATCTTGGCTCACTGCATCCTCCGCCTCCCGGGTTCAAGCGATTCTCCTGCCTCAGCCTCAAAAGTAGCTGGGATTACAGGTGCCCACCACCCTGCCCGGCTAATTTTTTGTATTTTTAGTAGAGACGGGGTTTCACCACTTTGGCCAGTCTGGTCTTGAACTCCTGACCTCAGATGATCCACCCCCCTCAGCCTCCCAGAGTGCTGGGATTACAGGCGTGAGCCACCATGCCTGGCCAGGGATGTTTTCGAACCCCCCTGACAGGACCTACTATCCCCTGGGATGGGGTTGTTCTGAGGAGCAAAGAGCTGATTACATGTGCAGTGTGTAGTCCAGGGCTGGGTGCAGGAAGAGCTCCATTAGCGCCAATGATTATGGTGAGATGAATTACGCTAAGGCCAAGGCCCCCATTGGATGCCCAGAGCCCCAGTGACCACTCTGCTCCCCATCAGAAACTGTGCCAACCAAGGCTACTGGGGAAGAGAGTATGAATAGCCAGGTAAGGGAGCCGCATCACAGGTGCACTGGTGCACATGCCACTGAGGGTGGATCAGGTGGAGGCGGGCAGGAGCACACACTTCCCTGCACCGTGCTGACACACAGGCCATTTCTGCCCACCCCCTGCAGCCCTCCCTGACTCATCTCCTCAGCTCAGAGCTCGGGAGGATGGGGCTGGAGGTTGGACTTGCCGTCCCTCTTCGGGCCCTGCCCAGAAGGCAGTGGACGCCCACACAGCCAGAGGGGGAGAAGCAACTTCCTCAGACAGAGGGACGAACAGGATGAGGAAGCCTGGAGAGAGGGCGGGACGGGGCATGGCAGAAGACTTAAGGGAGCCTCCGCGGGGGCAGGAAACCCTGCAGGGAAACCTGCCATCCAGATGGGCACACTCTCAAGAACCCTGGAGACACCCAGTAGGTGGCCGGCACACGTATCCAGAGAAAAGTACCCATGAACAACCCAGAGCACGCAACAATGCCCACACAGAGACGTGCCACACACAGAGACGTGCCACACAGAGACGTGCCACACAGAGACGTGCCACAGAGAGACGTGCACACACAGAGACGTGCCACAGAGAGACGTGCACACAGAGACGTGCCACACAGAGACGTGCACACACAGAGAGACGTGCACACACACAGACGTGCTCACATAGAGACGTGCACACACAGAGACGTGCACACACAGAGATGTGCACACACACAGACGTGCTCACACACAGACGTGCACACACAGAGACGTGCACACACAGAGACGTGCTCACACAGACGTGCACACACAGAGATGTGCACACACACAGACGTGCTCACACACACAGACGTGCTCACACACAGACGTGCACACACAGAGACGTGCACACACAGAGACGTGCTCACACAGACGTGCACACACACAGACGTGCACACACAGAGATGTGCACACACAGACGTGCTCACACAGAGATGTGCACACAGAGACGTGCACACACAGAGACATTCACACACACAGACGTGCTCACACAGAGACGTGCTCACACAGAGACGTGCACACACACAGAGACGTGCACACAGAGAGACGTGCACACACACAGAGACGTGCACACACACAGACGTGCACACACAGAGATGTGCACACACAGAGACGTGCACACACAGAGACGTGCTCACACACAGACGTGCTCACACAGAGATGTGCACACACACAGACGTGCACACACAGACGTGCACACACAGAGACGTGCTCACACAGAGACGTGCACACACAGAGACGTGCTCACACAGAGACGTGCACACACAGAGACATTCACACACACAGACGTGCTCACACAGAGACGTGCTCACACAGAGACGTGCACACACACAGAGACGTGCACACAGAGAGACGTGCACACACACAGAGACGTGCACACACACAGACGTGCACACACAGAGACGTGCACACACACAGACGTGCACACACAGAGATGTGCACACACAGACGTGCTCACACAGAGATGTGCACACAGAGACGTGCACACACAGAGACATTCACACACACAGACGTGCTCACATAGAGACGTGCTCACACAGAGACGTGCACACACACAGAGACGTGCACACAGAGAGACGTGCACACACACAGAGACGTGCACACACACAGACGTGCACACACACAGACGTGCACACACAGAGATGTGCACACACACAGACGTGCACACACAGAGACGTGCACACACAGAGACGTGCTCACACACAGACGTGCTCACACAGAGATGTGCACACACACAGACGTGCACACACAGAGATGTGCACACACAGAGACGTGCTCACACAGAGACGTGCACACACAGAGACGTGCTCACACAGAGACGTGCACACACAGAGACATTCACACACACAGACGTGCTCACACAGAGACATTCACACACACAGACGTGCTCACACAGAGACGTGCACACAGAGAGACGTGCACACACAGAGACGTGCTCACACAGAGACGTGCACACACACAGAGACGTGCACACAGAGAGACGTGCACACACAGAGACGTGCTCACACAGAGACGTGCACACACAGAGACATTCACACACACAGACGTGCTCACACAGAGACATTCACACACACAGACGTGCTCACACAGAGACGTGCTCACACAGAGACGTGCACACACACAGAGACGTGCACACACAGAGACGTGCTCACACAGAGACGTGCACACACAGAGACATTCACACACACAGACGTGCTCACACAGAGACATTCACACACACAGACGTGCTCACACAGAGACGTGCTCACACAGAGACGTGCACACAGAGACGTGCACACAGAGAGACGTGCACACACACAGAGACGTGCTCACACACAGACGTGCACACACAGAGACGTGCACACACACAGACGTGCTCACACACAGAGACGTGCACACACAGACGTTCACACACAGACGTGCACACACACAGACGTGCTCACACAGAGACGTGCTCAGAAGAACCACATACAGCCACCCAGAGACGTCCAGACACAGCAGTCCGGCAACAAGCCCTCCAGGCCCACACGTGCACGCCAAGCACAGGTGTGTCCGCGTGCACAGGCACACCTCAGTGTTCCCGACTGCCTGTCACTCCCTGTCTCTCCCCTCCGGCTCTTGCTCACCACCAGCCATCTAATCGGCAGGGCCCTGACTCTGCCAGGGTCCCCCAGGTGCCCATGCCTGCTGCCATCTGCTGACCCAGACCTGGCAGAGCCAAACCAGCAGGCCCAGCGTGGTCCAAGAAGGCCAGTAATCCTGGATCTGAACTAGGGAAAGGACTGGGAACGAGCTGGCCCTGACAGCCGCAAGAGTCCAGAACCAGAGCATGGGCGGGGCCGGGGGCTGGGCACAGCCTTGTCTCAGGCCAGTTCCCCCAAAGCACGATTCATGCCTTAGCATCACACCTGCCTTGGGTGCCCCTGAACCTGCTCCAGATCATGAGCAGGTAGACAGGAATCCCCTTAGAACCATCTAGAAGCCCTGAACGGTTACAACAAATAGAAAATCAAAAACGCAAAACACACCCAAAAACAGTACAGCATGTCAGGCTGACATCAGACATGAGAAAGAACTTCCTACTGGACAGGCACGAAAGCACTGAAAGAGGTATGGACAAGAAGAGGATCATCTATGAGATGCCCTCTTTAAAAGGGGAGCAGATGAATAGGCTGATATCACTGCTTTATTTTTCATTACACTTATTAAAAACAAATTGCAGAGATCGGAGTAGACTTTAAATGACTGTAATGAAGACAGCGGCTGCTGCATCTCCCAGCGTCGGCTGGGTGTGACCTTGCCTGCAGGCAGAGGGATGAGCGCAGTGACCTTTGTAAGGCCAGCCTGAGCTGGCTATGCATGAGCAAAGAGACAGCTGGACACCTTCCCCACTCTGTGACCTCTCCCGGAGGGGTGGCACATTGCTCAGAGATGGGAGACGGTAGGGAGACAAGGCCCACCATGACACCATGGCAACAGGCCTTGGCAAAGGCACCTCCGGACCTTCTCCAACCACCGCTCATAACAGGAACTAAGCGTTTGCAGACAGCTCCTCCCCTGTCAAAGGGGGTGGTGGCCTGGGAGGGGCAGGTGGACACCATGGAAAAAAGAATGAGGAGGCTTTGGCCAGGGGTGGTGGTTCACGTCTGTCAACCCAGCACTTTGGGAGGCCGGGGTAGGTGAATCACCTGAAGTTAGAAGTTCAAGACCAGCCTGACCAACATGGAGAAACCCCGTCTCTACTAAAAATACAAAAATTAGCAGGATGTGGTGGCACATGCCTGTAATTCCAGCTACTTGGGAGGCTGAGACAGGAGAATCAGTTGAACCCAGGAGGCGGAGGTTGCGGTGAACTGAGATTGCGCCGCTGCACTCCATCCTGGACAACAAGAGGGAATCTCCGTCTCAAAAAAAAAAAAAAAAAAAGAATGAGGAGGCTTGTGGATGCTGTACCACGAACCATGAAACCTGCTCCAGCTTACGCCCTAGGAAGCCTGAACTAGACCTCACCTGCTGCCCTCCCTTCCTTCGTGCCACCCCATCACCCTCCCATTTGGTCATCACCACCCCAGACGCTGTGAATCCCCACACCCCAAGGCTGCCCAACCTACTCTCCGTCCGTCTCTTCCATCCTTCTTGGCCACCTTCTGTCAACCGGCTCACCTTCCTTTCCTGCACTCCCCCAGCCCCCTGCCTTGTCCTCCCCCACTGACTACGGCCCAGACCCATGCCCATGACCATATGCCAGCTCCCAATGCCAGAAATGCCAGCATCCACCCTCCCTCCACTCCTCCTTCAAGCACCTGCTTCTGAGCCCCCCACTCCCCTCGCCCTCCTCTGCCCAGTGCTGGTTTCTTTGTCCTCCTGGGGCAGAGCCCAGGAAGAGGTACCTCTGAGTGGCCAGCCCAGGAGCTGGACGTCGCTGACTCCAATTCACAGGCTGTGAAATGGAAGCATTCAGGAGGTCTGGGAAACTGGGCCACAGTCCTAGAGGAACTGACCAGGTCAGCAGCCTCGCCCCAGAGCCCCAGGTCCCATGACCGGGAGGAGTCTTTAGAGGTTATCTTATGCGGGCCCACCTCCACTGGAATGAATGACTATCTGAGCCACCCTGGCTGTGTGGTCTTCCTGGCCATACAGAAATACCCCGGGTGAAGCCCCTGCTGTGGGCCCATCAGCATGTTCACAAATTCAATACATGCCTCATTAACACTTAAAACACCCAGCTAAGGAAACCAAGGCTCAGAGAAGTCAGGTAATTTGCCCAAGGTCACACGGTGTTAGACACCTCAGTTTGCTGCTTCCAGCCCTTCTGGCCCCACCTCTCACTCCAAACACTTCTGCCATGACCAGGTCCCTGCAGGCTCCAAGCAGCGTCTTACAGGTGCAACGTGACAGTGCTTCATGTCAGGTCATGCCGGACCTTCTTGGAAGCTGCCGTGTGGAATACCCACAGGAAACCACTTGGGCCCCACATGTGCACAATCTGGAAGTCCACACGGGAGTGAATGTCCACGGAGCCACCTTTGTCCGGCAGGGGACAGAGCTAATGGGTAAATGCTTCCCTGTTTCTCTCCCCAGCAGAGCAGTTCTGTCTGTAAGGCTCCTCGGGACACCGCCCAGGAGAGCGGTGGGAATAATCAAATAGTTGCTTCCCCTTCCTCTCCTTCAAATCCGCTGTCCTTGCCCTTGTTTCCTGAGATCGCTTCCCAAATAAGCCACGGCCTGCAAGCCTTTCTCTCAGGCTCCCATGGAGGGGAATGCATGTGCAGCCACAGCAGTAGGTGGTGGAGCTGGGACTCACACCCAGGTCTGAGTGACACCAGGGCCTTCATGCTTAACCACTATGTGACCCTGCCACCACCCCCATCCCTGCCAGGGTCCCTTTCCCTCAAGGCTCAAGTCGTTCTGAGCCATGGTGGCTCAGCCAAAGTTGATCAGAGAGGGTCATGGGAAAGAGGGTGAGGAGGGCTGCAAGCGCGCCTCCAGCAGCAGGGTCCTCTTCTCTGGAGCGGAGGCCACCTCCCACCAAATCGCCTCAACATGCTGAGCTGAGCAGTCCCACTTAGACCCGCCCCGACCCTACCTGAGCTTAGAATCTGTCTCTGCTCAGTAACACCAAACACAGGGACCAAGAGTGGCTGCTGTAGTTCTTCAGCTCCAGCCCCGACATCCCACCCCGCGGCCAGGCCCCCCAGCCCCATCCCTCTCCAACTCCTTGACATCTGGGAAGGAAGGAGGGACCAGAGGCAGCTTCCTGAAGCCTGAGCAGCCAGATCCAACAGACGCCCACCCCACCCCACCGCAGGACTCAGAAAACCCAGCACCACAGTTTGGAGGTGAGGGCAGAGCCTCGCCCAACTCCTGCCCAAGTCAAAAGGATGTGCCAGGACTTTCCCCTGAAATATTACTGCCCAAGACCTCACAGGCCCTGAGTCACTCCCCGCCTCCCAGCCTCCCGGCCCCAGGCAGCTGTGCGAGCTGTTTATTCCCCACCCCGCAACAGGAAGAAGGGGGAGGGCAGAGTGCCATGGGAAACTGAGGCCTATAGGGCTTGAGGGATGGCCCCACGGTCACAAAACAGGCAAAGAACCCGAGAGCCCTGGCACCTGGCTCAGGACAACTCTCTCATTCCCATGGAGGCTTCTCTGATAAGAGCCGCTCAACAGGGCACATCCCAGCAAACCCCACTGGCATATAAGTGCCCTTCAGGTTTGTTAACAAGGATGTAGGGGCAGCTATAGAAAACAAATGAGAGGAAGGAAGGGGATCCCTCAGCCAGCTCCCAGGTCCAGACACACAGCGCCTGGTGCCAGCAAAGCCAGAGGACAGTCTACACGGACCCCTGAGGTCTCCTGAACACACGCCTGCCCTAGACTCCCCAGCCAGGGCCGGCACCCCCACACCCATCCAGGCCTCTGGAAATGAGGATCAGGCTGGAATCGGGCCCCGCTCCCAAAGATCCCTGAAGGCCTCTCAGCCGGCACCCCACCACCCTAGCTCCTCTCCCTGCAACAGGCACAGGCTGGAGCGAGGATGGGATGGGGGGGTTTCCAGCCCAGCTCCAGGGTTCTCCTGGGGTTCCTGGCTGTTTTCCTTCTACCGCCACCTGTAAACAGCCCATCTCTGACCTCCTTGCCGGTCAGCTTCTCTCGCCAGACTCTGACAGGGGCTGCACACCTCACGCACGCACACACACCCTATAGGTGGACGTGTAAGCAGCGCCCCACCCGCGGGGGTTTCTGAGGACGGTCACCCCACCTCCCCAGCACAGCCCGTGACGCCGGATGGCTCCGCGGGATCGCAGCACCGGCTCGCGCAGTCCATACGTGCCGGTGTCTGTCTGCAAACACACGCGTTCACACTCCACACACGCTCCGATTCCCCGTCAGTCACACCAGGACGCACGTCCCGATCCAGCCTGGATGCGGAATCCCAGCCCCGGGGACCACTGACCTTCTGCGCCGCCTGGCGCGCGGCTGCCTCCGGACCCGGAGCGAAGGGCACCTCGGTCCCTGCGGTCGCCCCCACCCTCGGCCCAGCCCCCTCCTCCTCTTCCTCCGGGGCGGCGGGGTCCCTCGCAGCAGCCCCGCCGCGCACGCGCGCACCCCGGCCCGGCCCCAGCGCACAAAGCCGCGCCCTCCGCAGCCGCAGCCGCCCGCACACCTGGCGCCCCCCGCCGCCACCGCCGCGCACGCGCAGCCGGAGCCCGCGCCGATCCAGGGTCAGGGGTCCTCCAGCTCCCGCCGTCGCCGCGCCTCCGCCACCCGGGGCGCGCCCTGGTCCCTGTGCCGCTGCGGATCGTCTGGCGCAGCCGCGGAGAGGGGGCGGAGGGGCAGGCACCGGGAGGCGGTGGCGGAGGGTACAGCGGGTCCTGAGCGCCCTGGGGGCTGCCCAAGGCGGCTCCTCCGGAACAAAGGCGCGGGGCGGGGCAGGTGCGCCCAGAGGACCCGGGGAGAGAAGGAGCAGCCTGCCCTCCAGGGGTTCCTGGAAGATGCAACGGGGGCAATGGGGAACGGAGGTGCGGTGAGGCCTGGGGGCTCCTGATCTACTGAGGAAGATACTCTGGGGCTCCCTCTAGCTCTGCGTTGCGCGGGACCCGGGACGGGGTACAGAGTGCTATGCTGCGAGTCTCCAGGGCTGCTCAGACCCCTGAAACTCCCCGCTGCCTGGGATCTGGAGACTGGATTTTTTTGAGACAGAATCTTGCTCTGTCCCCCAGGCTGGAGTGCAGTGGCGCGATCTCGGCTCACTGCAACCTCCGCCTCCTGGGTTCAAGCGATTCTCGTGCCTCAGCCTGCCCAGTAGCCGGGACTACAGGCACCCGCCACCATACCCGGCTACTTTTTGTATTTTTAGTAGAGACGGGGTTTCGCCATGTTGGCCAGGCCGGTCTCGAACTCCTGGCCTCAGGTGATCCGCCCGCCTCGGCCTCCCAAAGTGGTGGGATGACAGGCATGAGCCACTGCGCTCGGCCTGGAACTTTCATCCATGCACTCCACAGACATCCCCCCAGCTTCCGCCAGACCAAGGATGCTCCTGAAGGTGAAGGGGATGAAGGAACGAAGGGTCCTCTAGCCAGCCTTTGGGAAGCTTGAGTCTCATCCTTGATAACCTCCACGGAGAGCGGCCTTTGACTATGGCTTGCACACTCCCAGTGATGGGAAGTTCTCTTCCTCGGGGGAGCCCACGCCATCCTCAGGCAGCTCTAAGTGCTAGAAAGCCATTCCTTTAATTGCACGGAAATCTTCGCTTCTGTCTGTGGGGCGTGGCCTCATGACCCTGTCGGTCATGACTCTGCTCTGGCTACAATGGCCTTCTGCTTCTAGAACAGCCTTTCACTTGCTGCTCCCCCTGCAGAAGGACTCTTCCACCCCACGCCCTGTGCCCCCTCCCCACCACCCACTCAACACCTCTCACCAGCAGCTTCTTTGTATGGTGGCCCCTGTGCCCTTCAGGACTCAGTTCAAATGTCACTTTCTTGGAGAGGTCTTCCGCCTTTTCCAGAGTCTCCACACACCCACTGGCCGCTCATTATCTCGATGCCCTGCGTGAGTTTTTCAGCACACCGGTCATGTTGGGAAATTCTCTTGTCGCTGCGTTTACATGTTTATTGTCTGTCTCTCCCACCAGGATGTGTGGCCCATGGAGGCAGTACCCTGGTCTTCCTTGAGGGCCTGACCCAGAGCAGGATCACAATGGATAGTTGTGGGAGAAAGAAAGGATAGTAGGGAGGCCAGGCAAGGTGGCTGGCCGCGGTGCCTCACGCCTGTAATCCTAGTACTTTGGGAGGCTGAGGCAGGTGGATCGTTTGAGGTTAGGAGTTCGAGACCAACTCGGTCAATATGGTGAAACCCCCGTCTCTTCTAAAAATACAAAAAAAAAAAAAATTAGCAGGGCGTATTTGTGCATACCTGTAATCCCAGCTACTCAGGAGGCTGAGGCAGAAGAATTGCTCGAATCCGGGAGGCGGAGGTTGTAGTGAGCTGAGATCGTGTCACTGCACTCCAGCCTGGGCGACAGAGCAAGACTCCATCTTGGGGGAAAAAAAAGTAGATAGCAGGGAGGCCAGGCATGGTGGCTGGCCAGGTGCGGTGGCTCACGCCTGTAATCTCAGTACTTTGGGAGGCTAAGGTGGGTGGATCACCTGAGGTCAGGAATTCAAGACCAGCCTGGCCAACATGGTGAAACCCTGTCTCTACTAAAAATACAAAAATTAGCTGGGCATGGTGGCAGGCACCTGTAGTCCCAGCTGCTCGGGAGGCTGAGACAGAAGAATCACTGGAACCGGGAGGCGGAGGTTGCAGAGAGCCCAGATCATACCACTGCACTCCAGCCTGGGTAATGGAGCAAGACTACATCTCAAAAAAAAAAAAAAGAAAAGAAAAAAAAAGAAAGGATAGCAGGGGTGACCAGCCCATAGTCCTATCAGCAGCCCATTCCATCACCCAGAAATACTACTGCTCAGTTGTTCAAGGGAAACACCTGGCACAATGTCTGGCAGAGGAACGGTGTTCAATCCATGCCCACCAAATAAATGAACAACCAAAGGAGCATTCCTTATAGAGCCTTGGCCTCAGAACAGCAGGACCTTCCCTTCCCTCACTCTGGATGCTGCCCTGAGCTCTTGCAGCCTCAAAACATAAGCATTTCCTTTGGTACACACCTAACACATGGGGCCTTACGCAAGCTTCTACTCCATGGGAACCCTTCAGACAATTTTGATTCCTTCACTCTGCTGCCCAGGTGCAGACAGGATTAGAAACCAAAATACATTTATCCTTTACCCCTATTAAATTGTGTCTACTACCGGGCCAGGCGCGGTGGTTCATGCCTGTAATCCCAGCACTTTGGCAGGTCGAGGCTGGCAGATCACCTGAGGGCAGGAGTTTGAGACCAGCCTAGCCAACATGGTGAAACCCCCGTCTCTACTAAAACTACAAAAATTAGCTGGGCATCGTTGCGGGCACCTGTAATGCCAGCTACAGAGGAGGCTGAGGCAGGAGAATTGCTTGAACCCGGGAGGTGGAGGTTGCAGCGAGTTGCAATGGCACTATTGCACTCCAGCCTGAGCGGCAGGAGTGAAACCGTCTCAAAAAAGAATAAATAAATAAATAAATACTATCTACTGTGAGGTTCCTTGCTAAAATGAATGAATGAATGAATAGTATCTACTGGACTTGGATCTGGAATTCAGCTTCCAGGGCACTTTGGGTCCCAATTCTGCCATCTTGCCTGCTGGAATGGTACCCAGGTTCCTGCCATCAGCAATGTCGCCAGCACACTGGCCACGCCATTCCTCACCAAACCACCTTTAAACACACTGAGTAGCCAGGCGCGGTGGCTCACGCCTGTAATCCCAGCACTTTGGGAGGCTGAGGCGGGCAGATCACGAGGTCAGGAGATCCAGACCGTCCTGGCTAACATGTTGAAACGCCGTCTCTACTAAAACTACAAAAAATTAGCCGGGCGTGGCAGCGGGCACCTGTAGTCCCAGCTACTCAGGAGGCTGAGGCAGGAGAATCGCGTGAACCCGGCGGGGGGGGGGCGGGGGGGAGCGGAACTTGTAGTGAGCCAAGATCGCGCCACTGCACTCCAGCCTAGGTGACAGAGTGAGACTCCGTCTCAAAATAAATAAATAAACAAATAAATAAATGAATACACACACTGAGTAGAACTCCGCTGATGGCAGTCCAATCACCAACCTCCTTAGCTGTCCCATCCCCCTGCCCACGTGGCTCCGTGTCATCTGCAAGGCCCTGACCACAGGAAGAAAGAACAACTGCTTGCCACAATCTCCTGCTCCACCCCTAGGTCTAATTTTGAGTCTAGAAAACTAATCAGAAAAGCAAAAAGCTGGCCCGGCGCGGTGGCTGACACCTGTAATCCCAACACTTTGGGAGGCCGAGGCGGGCGGATCACCAGGTCAGGAGATCGAGACCATCCTGGCTAACATGGTGAAACCCTGTCTCTACTAAAAACACAAAAAATAGCCAGGCGTGGCGGTGGGCACCTGTAGTCCCAGTTACTTGGGAGGCTGAGGCAGGAGAATGGCATGAACCCAGGAGGCAGAGCTTGCAGTGAGCCAAGATCGTGCCACTGCACTCCAGCCTGAGCGACAGAGCAAGACTCCATCTCGAAAAAAAAGAAAAGCAAAAATGCTTCCCCTAGTAGGGTGAGTTCTTTTTTTTTTTTTTTTTTTTTTTTTTTTGAGACGGAGTCTCACGCTGTTGCCCAGGCTGGAGTGCAGTGGCGCGATCTCGGCTCACTGCAAGCTCCGCCTCCTGGGTTCACGCCATTCTCCTGCCTCAGCCTCCTGAGTAGCTAGGACTACAGGCGCCCGCCACCACGCCCGGCTAATTTTTTGTATTTTTAGTAGAGACGGGGTTTCACTGTGGTCTCGATCTCCTGACCTTGTGATCCGCCCGCCTCGGCCTCCCAAAGTGCTGGGATTACAGGCTTGAGCCACCGCGCCCGGCCATAGGGTGAGTTCTTAAGGAACCCACTCACCGATGTTGATCATCCACGTCTTCCTTTTCTAAGTGCCCCCAAACCTCCTGTTTAATAACTGATTCTGGAACTTGACTAGGACCGATGCTGAGTCCACCCATCTGTAGTTTCCGGACACCACCTTCTTGCTCTTTGTTTTTTTTTTTTTGTTGTTGTTGTTGTTTTTTTTTTTTTTTTGAGACGGAGTCTCGCTCTGTCGCCCAGGCTGGAGTGCAGTGGCCGGATCTCAGCTCACTGCAAGCTCCGCCTCCCGGGTTCGGGCCATTCTCCTGTCTCAGCCTCCTGAGTAGCTGGGACTACAGGCGCCCGCCACCTCGCCCGGCTAGTTTTTTGTATTTTTTTTAGTAGAGACGGGGTTTCACCGTGTTAGCCAGGATGGTCTCGATCTCCTGACCTCGTGATCCGCCCGTCTCGGCCTCCCAAAGTGCTGGGATTACAGGCTTGAGCCACCGCGCCCGGCCCTTCTTGCTCTTTGTAAAGAGGTTGGGCACAGTGGCTCACGCCTGTAATCTGAGCACTTTGAGAGGTCGAAGCGGGCAGATCATGAGGTTGGGAGTTCGAGACCAGCCCAGCCAACACGGGGAAACCCTGTCTCTACTAAAAATACAAAATTAGCTGGGTATGGTGGCACATGCCTGTAATCCCAGCTACTCGGGAGGCTGAGGCAGGAGAATCTCTTGAACCTGGGAAATGGAGGTTGTGGTGAGCCGAGATCATGCTCTTGCACTCCATCCTGGGCAACAAGAGCGAAACTCCGTCTTAAAAAAAAAAAAAAAGAAAAGCCGGGCGCGGTGGCTCAAGCCTGTAATCCCAGCACTTTGGGAGGCCGAGACGGGCGGATCACGAGGTCAGGAGATCCAGACCACCCTGGCTAACACAGTGAAACCCCGTCTCTACTGAAAAATACAAAAAACTAGCCGGGCAAGGTGGCGGGCGCCTGTAGTCCCAGCTACTGGGGAGGCTGAGGCAGGAGAATGGCGTAAACCCGGGAGGCGGAGCTTGCAGTGAGCTGAGATCCGGCCACTGCACTCCAGCCTGGGCGACAGAGCGAGACTCCATCTCAAAAAAAAAAAAAAAGAAAAGAAAAGGAAAAGAAAAAGAAATTACCTCCCCTTTCCCCCCACTTCAAGTACAAACCTCATTCTCTGAGAGGCAGTGTGCATAGTAGTTGGGGGCACTGCCACTCACTAGCTGCGACTTAAGCTCTGCGCCTCAGTTTCCTCATCTGAAAAACGAGGACAACAATAGTACCTAGATCATAGCATTGCTATGAAGATTAAATAAATTTATTCCTGCCAAGCATTTGCATGACACAAAACAGGAACTAAAAAAATAACTATTGGCTGGGCACAGTGGCTGACATCTGTAATCCCAGCACTTTGGGAGGCAGAGGCAGGAGAATGGCTTGAACCTAGGAGTTGACCAGCCTGGGCAACATAGGAAAACCCCATTTCTACAAAAATAAGAATAAAATGAAATAAATTAGCCACACAAGGTGGTGCATGCCTGTAGTCCCAGCTACTCAGAAGGCTGAACAGGAGGATTACTTGAGCCCCAAAGTTTGAGGCTGTAGTGAGCCGTGATCACCCCATTGCAGTCCAGCTCTGTGTGACAGAGTGAGACCCTGTCTCAAAATAAATTAAATAAAATAATTAAAAACTATTGTGTTCATGCCTGTAATCCCAGCACTTTGGTAGGCAGAGGTGGGTAGATCATCTGAGGTCAGGAGTTCGAGACCAGCCTGACCAACATGGCAAAACCCCGTCTCTACTAAAAATACAAAAAAATTAGCTGGGCGTGGTGCCACATGCCTGTAATCCCAGCTATTCAGGAGACTGAGGGAGGAGAATCACTTGAACCCTGGAGGTGAAGGCTGCAGTGAGCCGAAATCGTGCCACTGCACTCCAGCTTGGGCAACAAGAGCGAAACTCCACCTCAAAAAAAAAAAAAAAACTATTGTGGCTGAGTCAGAAGGATCACTTGAGCCCAGGGGTTCAAGGCCAGCATGGGCAACACAGTGAGACCCTATCTCTTAAAAAAAAATTAATATTCTATCACAAAAATGAATTCAGTCACTTATCTCAGTGACTATCTGGCAGACTCTTCTTCAAGTCCTCTGGCATGTAACCTTCCCATATATGAAATCTGAAGTTATATGGCTGGGTGCAGTGGCTCACGCCTATAATCCCAGCACTTTGGGAGGCCAAGGTGGGTGGATCACCTGAGATCAGGAGTTCGAGACCAGCCTGGCCAAGATGGTGAAACCCTGACTCTACTAAAAATACAAAAATTAGTCAGGCATGGTGGTGGCATCTGTCATCCCAGCTCCTCGGGAGGCTGAGGCAGGAGAATCGCCTCCAGGAGGCAGAGGTTGCAGTGAGCCAAGATCGCGCCATTGTACTCCAGCCTGAGTGACAAGAGTGAAACTCCATCTAAAAAACAAAACAAAACCAACAAAAAAAATGGCTTTGATGGGGAAAGAGGAAAGAAATGCCCAGGGTCGGGTGTGACAGAGGCCTTGGGAAGGGCTGTGGCTGCAGAAGGGTTACCAGGACGCCTCTGTTGTGAGTGCCGATGGTGGCCACACGTGTCCAGTGCTAGGGGAAGAATGGGCAGGGGTCTTAGAGCAAGGATCTGGGTCAGGAAAAGCCCTCACCTTCCAGCTCCCCACCCAGACTCAGGATCCCAGCTGGAATCTCTGGCATGTCTAAGAAGGCGGACAAAGAAGGCAAGGCTGACTCCAGGTCAAAGCAGGGGGTGCCCAGCAAATTTACCTGCCACTCTCCCTCCAGAGAGGGAGGAACCAGGATCTCCAGTCTTTGGTCTTTTGCTTCGTTTTGTTTGTTTGTTTGCTTGTTTGTTTTTTGAGACAGTCTCCCACTGTTGCCCAGGCTGGAGTGCAGTGGCGCAGTCTCGGCTCACTGCAACCTCTGCCTCCAGGGTTCAAGAGATTCTCCTGTCTCAGCCTCCCGAGTAGCTGGGATTACAGACATGTGCCACCATGCTCAGCTAATTTTTATATTTTTAGTAGAGATGAGTTTTCACCATGTTGGACAGGCTGGTCTTGAACTCCTGACCTCAAAGGATCCACCTGCCTTCGCCCCCCCAAAGTGCTGGGATTACAGGCATGAGCCACTGAGCCCGACCGATCTCCAGGCTTTGTAAATCTCTGCAGTCATATGTCACTGGAGACTTATCATCTCCCAAGAGAAGGCAGGGAAAGTATGATCCTATCCATTTTATAGAGGAGAAAGCAGAAGCAGTGAGCTGCTCAGTGCATTCGAGGTGTGACAAGCATCCAGGCTGATAAATTCTCTCCTAGAAAGCCTCCCCATCACTGAGGGCAAAGTTCCGCATGGTGGATTTGCGGACCAGTGTGGAGCTCGCTTCGTAAGTACCAGCTGAGGGGCCCGGACCGAGGCCAAAGAATGTCAGGGTGAAGGCAGAAGACCCGTTTACCTGGAGGGAGACTCGAGGTCGGCCCGGCTGAGGATGCGATGCTGCTGCGGGCTGTAGAGCCACTGGAAGGCTGTCAGCGTCCTCTCCTCGATTCGGAACCGCCCTTCCTGCACGTACCTGTGGGCGGGACAGGAGAGAGTCAGGAGGTGACAGAGCTCTGCAGAGCTCCTTGGGAGAGTCAGCCCTGCTAGCCGGAGAACTGCTGAGGGATACCCGTTTCCAAACATCCCTCCTGCTCATCTGTCAGAAAGTCCTGTTTCCAGAGGGCCACCATTAAGATTCCCTGAAGAGGAGGCAGCTAGAAAGATCAGATTTCAACTCAATAAATGGAAAAGTTTTCTTTTCTTTTTTCTTTCTTTCTTTTTTTTTTTTTTTTTTTTTTTGTGGTGGAGTCTCCTTCTGTCGCCCAGGTTGGAGTGCAGTGACGCGATCTCGGCTCACTGCAAGCTCCACCTCCCGGGTTCAGGCGATTCTCCTGCCTCAGCCTCCAGAGTCGCTGGGATTACAGGCGCCCGCCACCACGCCCGGCTAATTTTTGTATTTTTAGTAGAGATGGGGTTTCACTGTGTTGGCCAGGCTGGTCTCAAATTCCTGACCTCAGGTGATCCACCAGCCTCGGCCTCCCAAAGTGCTGGGATTACAGGCATGAACCACTGCGCCTGGCAGTAGATGGAAAAGCTTTCTAAAAGTTAGTTGTCTGGAGCTGAAATAAGTCACTTGGAAGGGGTAAGTTCCCCATCATTGGAGGTATGTAAGCAGAGGGCATGCAGGGAATTCAGGCATCAGACAAGGGTCCACCCTCTAAGCCCCCTCACAGGGCTAAGACATTGGACTTATTTATTTTTTCTTTTCTTTTTATTTTTTTTTTGTTGTTGTTGTTGTTTATGTATTTATTTCGAGACGGAGTCTCGCTCTGTCGCCCAGGCTGGAGTGCAGTGGCGCAATCTTGGCTCACTGCAAGCTCCGCCTCCCAGGTTCTCGCCATTCTCCTGCCTCAGCCTCCGAGTAGCTGGGACTACAGGCGCCCGCCACCACGCATGGCTAATTTTTTTGTATTTTTAGTAGAGATGGGGTTTCACCGTGTTAGCCAGGATGGTCTTGATCTCCTGACCTCGTGATCCGCCCGCCTCAGCTTCCCAAAGTGCTGGGATTACAGGCATGAGTCACCATGCCCAGCCTTTTTTTTTTTTTTAAGAGACATAGTTTCACTTTCTCATCCAGGCTAGAGTGCAGTGACACAATTATAGTACACAGCAGCCTCCAACTTGTGGGCTCAAGCAATCCTCTCACCTCGGCATCTTGAGTAGCTAGGACTACAGGCACAAGCCACCCCACCCAGCTAATTTTCTTTTTACATTTTTTGTAGAGACAGGATCTTGCTATGTTGCCCAGGCTGGTCTTGAACTCCTGGCCTCAAGTGATCCTCCTGCCCGGGCCTCCCAAAGTGCTGGGCTTACAGGAGTGAGCCACCATGCCCAGCCATGGAATTCTTGATTTCACAGCAGGAGAAGGGCTGCTCTGGAGCAGGGGTTAGGAGTCAGCAGTCAGGATTAGGTCTTCCAGAACCTCCAGGGTCTCTCCCAGGGTCCCAGCTGTCCTCTGGAAGGATCAGGGAAGCTGGGCCGGGCACAGTGAACACTAAAGGAAGGTGGTCTGCCTCCTACCCTGGCCAACCCCTCCTGGAAGAACCATGAATCTATTCATTAACTCACATTAATTCAACTTTTTTTTTTTTTTTTTTTGAGACAGAGTTTTGCTCTTGTCACCCAGGCTAGAGTGCAATGGCTTGATCTCAGCTTACTGCAACCTCCACCTCCTGGGTTCACATGATTCTACTCCCTCGGTCTCCTGAGTAGCTGGAATTGCAGGCACCCACTACCATGCCCGAATAATTTTTGTATTTTTAGTAGAGATGGAGTTTCACCATGTTGGCTAGGCTGGTCTCGAATTGCTGACCTCAGGTGATCTGCCCACCTTGACCTCCCAAAGTTCTGGGATTACAGGCATATGCCATCATGCCCAGCCTAATTCAACATTTATTGAGTGCCTATGATGATAAACAAAACTGACATAGTCCCTGCCATCCTGTGGGGAGAGAAACCATCCAGTAATCACATAAATAAATGTATAATTACAAACAGGCACTCTGATACATTACCACTGGGAATGTCACTTGGTACAACCGCTTTGGAGGACAACCTGACAACATCTGTCTGAATTCCAAATGCATTTCCCTTTTAACCCAATAATTCCCTCTTTGGGAAATGTATCTAGGGATTCCAGCAAGTGGACAGTGTTTGCTGTGGGATTGTCTGTAATAGCAAAAGACTGGGGGTGACCCACGCACCCTCCAGTAGGGAGCTAACTAAATTATGGTGCATCCATATAGTAAAGCCATGTGCGGCCATAAAACATGTTGTAAATGAGGGTGTTCCCATTTGCTATCCTGCCAAGATCTCCAAGGCACATTGTTCAGAGGAAAAAAAATCAAGTGCGGGGCCTCATGGGTTACGGACGTTAAAAAGTGGGGAGGGAATAAAGCAGGAATTCATACTCGCTTATCTTTACCTATAGACGCTCTGGAGACACAAAAGCTAATAAAAGTCACCTCCTGGGTCGGGGGAAGAGAGAAGAGGGTGGATGAGGGCATGGGAAAGTGACCTTTTCACAACGTATCTTCTCCTACAGGAGAGAGATTACCTATTCCAACTTTTTTTTTTTTTTTTTTTGAGACAGAGTCTCACTCTGTCGCCCAGGCTGGAGTGCAGTGGCATGATCTCGACTCACTGCAACCTCTGCCACCGAGGTTCAAGTGATTCTCCTGTCTCAGCCTCCTGAGCAGCTGGGATTACAGGCACCTGTCACCACACCCGGTTAATTTGTGTGTTTTTACTGGAGACAGGGTTTCACCATGTTGGCCAGGCTGGTCTCAAACTCCTGACCTCGTGATCCACCCACCTCAGCCTCCCAAAGTGCTGGGATTACAGGCGTGAGCCATCACGCCTGGCCACCAATTCCAAATCTTTAACGTGGGAGAAGACTCGGGGCGCTGCCTGCCTGTCTGTCCGTATCATTACAAACTGGATGAAGTGCCATGACAAAGAAAAGACTGTGCAGCTGCCCTGATGTTGCCCAGTGGGGCACAGGGGATTCGCTGGGGGAGGGGACTTCCCATAAGTCCTCCCGGGGAGAGGCAGTTTGAGCTGAGCTCTAAAGGACAAGATAAGGAGGACCCTGTTAGACAGTTGCGGCTGCTACAATCAAATAGCATAGACCGCATGGCTTAAATGACAGAAATGTATCTCTCAGTTTTGGAGGCTGGGGCGTCCTAAGGTTGAGGCGCCAGTGCCTGGTGAGGGCCCTCTTCCTGGCGTGCGGACGCCCATTGCATCCTCACATGGCAGGGACACAGAGCATCCTTCTTTTTTTTTTTTTTTTTGTTTTTTGTTTTTTGTTTTTTTGAGACGGAGTCTCGCTCTGTCGCCCAGGCTGGAGTGCAGTGGCGAGATCTCGGCTCACTGCAAGCTCCGCCTCCCGGGTTCACGCCATTCTCCTGCCTCAGCCTCCCGAGTAGCTGGGACTACAGGCGCCCACAACCGCGCCCGGCTAATTTTTTGTATTTTAAGTAGAGACGGGGTTTCACCGTGGTCTCGATCTCCTGACCTTGTGATCCACCCGCCTCGGCCTCCCAAAGTGCTGGGATTACAGGCGTGAGCCACCGCGCCCGGCCTCAGAGCATCCTTCTTATGCGTCTTCGTATACTGACACTAATCCCATTCATGAGGGCTCCACTTTCTTTTCTTTTTTTTTTTTTAGACGGGGTCTCACTCTGTCACCCGGGCTGGAGTACAACGGCGTGATCTCGGCTCATTGCAACCTCCACCTCCTGGGTTCAAGCAATTCTCCTGCCTCAGCCTCCCAAGTACCTGGGATTACAGGTGCCTGCCACCACGCCCAGCTAATTTTTTGTATTTTTAGTACAGACAGGTTTTCACCATGTTGGCCAAGCTGGGCTTGAACTCCTGACCTTGTGATTCGCCTGCTTTGGCCTCCCAAAGTGCTGGGACTACAGACGTGAGCCACTGCGCCTCGCCGAGGGCTCCACTTTCAAGACCTCCCTCCCTTCCAAAGGGTCCATCTCCTAAACCCATCACAGTGAGGGACTAGGATTTCAACCTATGAGTTTCAGGGGACACAAACATTCAGTTCGTAACGAGGACTCACTGGGAGAAAGGAGCCATGGTAGAATGGGCCCCAGGGCACAGAGGACGCAGTGTCCTGGATCTGAAAGAGGTTGGGCTGCTACAGAACACGGGGCTGCCATCGCCCCCATGGCCGCCCAACCACAGCATCTGTCCTTGCCTGTCTCTTTCCACTCTCCTCCACATAATGCAATGGGCGTGTTGAGACGCTCATCCTGGCTGCCGGGTGGAAAATCATAGGATGGCCAGGTTAGATGCTTTGTTTGTTTGTTTGGAGACAGGGTCTCACTCTGTCACCCAGGCTGGAGTGCAGCGGTGCAATCTCAGCTCACTACAACCTCCACCTCCCAGGTTCAAGCATTCTCATGCCTCAGCCTCCCGACTAGCTGAGATTACAGGGGCGTGGCACCATGCCTGGCTTACTTTTTTGTATTTTTAGTAGAGAGGGGATTTCACCATGTTGGCCAGGCTACTCTTGCTCAAACTCTTTTTTTTTTTTTTTTTTTTTGAGATGGAGTCTCGCTCTGTTGCCCAGACTGGAGAGCAGTGGCGTGATCACGCCATTCTCCTGCCTCAGCCTTCCAAGTAGCTGGGACTACAGGCGCCCGCCACCACGCCCGGCTAATTTTTTGTATTATTTTAGTAGAGACAGGGTTTCACCGTGTTAGCCAGGATGGTCTCAATCTCCTGACCTCAAATGATCTGCCCACCTCGGCCTCCCAAAGTGCTGGGATTACAGGCGTGAGCCACTGTGCCCTCTGTTTGTTTTTAGAAACTCACTGCAACCTCTACTGCCTGGGTCCAAGTGATTCTCCTGCCTCAGCCTCCCGAGCAGCTGCGATTACAGGCACCTGTCACCATACCCGGTTAATTTTTGTGTTTTTAGTGGAGACCAGGTTTCACCATGTTGGTCAGGCTGGTCTCAAACTCCTGACCTCGTGTTCCACCCACCTCGGCCTCCCAAAGTGCTGGGATTACAGGTGTGAGCTACCACTCCCGGCTCAGGTAAGATGGGGTGACTTGAGAGTGTGCTAAGGAAGTGGTGTTGGCAGGATCTGGTGCTGGGCTGGATACAGGCGAGAGGACAGGCAGCAACATCATTCCCCTGTTCTTGGTTTGTGCAGGTGGCTGGCTGAGGAGCCATCTACGCTGGATGAGGACAGCTTTGAGAGGAAGAGTATGACTTCCATTTGGGACATGTCCCTCCTCTGTGACCTGCTTCCTGCCCCAAAGGGACTCCCCTCCTGTAAAACCTGGCTGAAAAGTAGGCTCCTCCAGGAAGCCCACCCTGATTAATCCCATCCTATTCTGATCGTGAGTTTCCCTGTCTTTCCCCATCCTTGGGTTCCTCAGAATTCAGCCCTGGGTGACAGGCTGTTGCCATCTCTGTGGGAGAAACTGATAACACTGATAAACTGGTAAAACCTGGTTGCCTCCAAGGAGGGAGCTAGTGCCTGGGGAGCCCTGTCACTGCCTTAGACCCTTTTGAATGAGAACCATGTGACTACATTGTATTTTTATTTATTATTTTTTTTTGAGATGGAATCTCACTCTGTTTTTATTTTCATTTTTTGAGACAGAGTCTCGCTGTATCGCCCAGGCAATGGCACAATCTTGGCTCACTGCAACCTCCACCCCCCAGGTTCATGCGATTCTCCTGCCTCAGTCTCCTGAGCAGCTGGGATTACAGGCACCCACCACCACACCCAGCTAATTTTTGTATTTTTAGTAGAGATGGGTTTCACCATGTTGGCCAAGCTGGTCTCGAACTCCTGACCTCAAATGATCCGTCCACCTCAGCCTCCCAAAGTGCTGGATTACAGGCGTGAGCCACTGCGCACAGCCTAGTTTACATTTTTTGAAACGTAAATACCTTTTTTAAAAAAATGTAAGATCTCTTCTGATTATGACATCATCATAGGTTGTTAGGGCCAGAAAATCCCAAGAAGTCACTCATCTGGTCCAGCAGCTTCATTTCATAGATGAGGATGTGAGGCCCAGCACAGGCACAGGGTCTCTCCTGGGCTGACAGACCACACATCACATCAGGCTGTCCTGGACCCCACCGGGTACACACAGGCCCCCAGGCTGAAAGAAGAGCAGGCCCACTCAGGAGCCATCCCCCATTCCAACCCCATCACTCACCCTTGTCACTGGTGAAATACAGCCTCGGCTGCGTGCACAGCCTTCACCCCACTCAGACTCCCCACCTCCTCCCGCTCTCCACTCCCATCTCCCAGAGGCTGTGAATGAGGGATTTGTTTGTTTGAGACAGTCTCACTGTGTCAACCAGGCTGGAGTGCAGTGGCGCAATCTCGGCTCATTGCAACCCCCACCTCCCAAGTTCAAGAGATTCTCCTGCCTCAGGCTGGGCGCGGTGGCTCATGCCTGTAATCCCAGCACTTTGGGACACCGAGGCGGGCGGATCACGAGGTCAGGAGATCAAGACCATCTTGGCTAACACAGTGAAACCTCGTCTCTGCTAAAAAAAAAATACAAAAAATTAGACGGGCATGGTGGCGGGTGCCTGTAGTCCCAGCTACTCGTGAGGCTGAGGCAGGAGAATGGCGTGAACCTGGAAGGCAGAGCTTGCAGTGAGCCAAGATTGAGCCACTGCACTGCAGCCTGGGCGACAGAATGAGACTCCATCTCAAAAAAAAAAAGAGATTCTCCTGCCTCAGCCTCCCAAATAGCATGGATTACAGGCACCAGCCACCACACCCAGCTAATTTGTGTAATTTTAGTAGAGACAGGTTTCACCATGTTGGCCAGGCTGGTCTCGAACTCCTGACTTCAGGTGATCCACCCACCTTGGCCTCCCAAAGCACTGGAATTCCAGGCGTGAGCCGCCGTGCCCGTCCTTCCTTAACCTTGATCACAGCATTTCTCTCTGCCTGCCTGGACATGAGTTATTTATGTGCCTGTCTGTCTCCCTGCTGAAGTACAAAGACTGTATCTGATCCATCTCTGAAATCCCCACAACATCCTCACACAGCCCTCTGGTCTTCGAAGCCAGCCTGCTGTAAACATCACAGCAACAACAGTGATCAACTTACTACATCCTCAGAATGCTCTGACACAGATGATCCCCACTAAGGAATCCAACTTGTTAATGTAGAAAATAGGTTTGCTGAATTGGATTGCATCGAATATAAGGAAAAACAAATTGCCTATCCCCAACGATCTGCCACGTGTCTGAAATCCCACTGAACACTACACTGAAGGAGAGTAACTGCTACAGAGGGCCAACCTTTCAATCACTATCAGCCACTCAAACCTCAGCAAGAAGGCTGGGTGTGGTGGCTCACACTTGTAGTCCCACTACTTTCAGAGGCTGAGGTAGGAGGATTGCTTAGGTCCGGGAGTTCAAGACCAGCATGGGCAACATGGCGAAACTCTATCTCTACAAAAGATAAATAATTAGCCAGGTATGGTGGCGTGCACCTATAACCCCAGCTACCAAGGAGGCTGAGGTAGGAGAATCACTTGAAGTGAAGAGACCCAGTGCTATGGCCCAAATTTTTGTGTCCCCATGAAATTTCTTTTCTTTTTTTTTTTTTTTTTTGTCTGTCACCCAGACTGGAGTGCAGTGGCCAGATCTCAGCTCACTGCAAGCTCCGCCTCCCGGGTTCCCGCCATTCTCCTGCCTCAGCCTCCCGAGTAGCTGGGACTACAGGCGCCGCCACCTCGCCCAGCTAGTTTTTTGTATTTTTTAGTAGAGACGGGGTTTCACCGGGTTAGCCAGGATGGTCTCGATCTCCTGACCTCGTGATCCACCCGTCTCGGCCTCCCAAAGTGCTGGGATTACAGGCTTGAGCCACCGCGCCCGGCCCCCATGAAATTTCTATGTTGAAATCCTAACCCAGGCTGGGTGCAGTGGCTCACACCTGTAATTCCACCACAGCACTTTGGAAGGCCAAGGCGAGTGTATCACCTGAGGTCAGGAGTTCGAGACCAGCTTGGCCAGCATGGTGAAACCCCATCTCTACCAAAAATACAAAAATTAGCCAGGCGTGGTGGTGGGCGCCTGTAATCCCAGCTATTCAGGAGGCTGAGACAGGAGAATCACTTGAACCTGGGAGGTGGAGGTTGCAGTGAGCTGGGATTGTGCCACTGCACTCCAGTCTGGGCGACACAGTGGGACTCTGTCTCAAAAAAAAAAAAGAAAAGAAAAAGAAACTTTTACAACTCAATAATACAAAGACAACTAACACAATTTAAATATGGGCAAAGGATCTGAATAGTCCTTTCTCTTAAAAAGATATATAAATGGACAGCCGGGCGTGGTGGCTCACGCCTATAATCCCAGCACTTTGGGAGGTCGAGGCGGGTGGATCATGAGGTCAGGAGATCAAGACCATCCTGGCTAACATGGCGAAACCCAGTCTCTACTAAAAATACAAAAAATTATCCGGGCGTGGTGGCGGGCACCTGTAGTCCCAGCTACTCGGGAGGCTGAGGCAGGAGAATGGTGTGAACCTGAGAGGTGGAGCTTGCAGTGAGCCGAGATGGTACCACTGCACTCCAGCCTGGGCAACAGAGCAAGATTCCGTCTCAAAAAAAAAAAACAGAGAGAAAAAAAAGATATATAAATGGACAATAACTACATGAAAAGATGCTCAACGTCATCAGCCATCAGGGAAATGCAAATGAAAATCACAATGAGACACGATTTCACACTCACTAGGATGGCTATAAGCAAAGATAGAGATATAATAAGTGTTGATGGGGATGTGGAGACACCAGAACCTTCATACACTGCTGGTGCACATTACCACACCCAGCACCAGTTTATTTATTTTATTGTATTTCTTTTCTCAAATAAATTCTGTGACCTGTACTTCACCATTTTACTCAAGGGACTAGAACATCCTTGAATTCTGGTATCCCCAAGGGTGCTCACACCAATCCGCCAGGAATACAAAGGGAAGACCGTATATACCCTTGATGATGTGATGAAAATGGCACCCCCCTGGCCGGGCGCGGCGGCTCACACCTGTAATCCCAGCACGTTGGGAGGCTGAGGCGGGTGAATCACCTGAGCCTGGGAGTCTAAGACCAGCCTGGCCAACATGGAGAAACCCCGTCTCTACTAAAAATACAAAATTAGCTGGGCGTGGTGGCTCATGCCTGTAATCCCAGCTGTTTGGGAGGCTGAGGCAAGAGAATCGCTTGAATCCGGGAGGCGGAGGTTGCTGTGAGCTGAGATCATGCCATTGCACTCCTGCCCGGGCAACAAGAGTGAAACTCCATCTCAAAAAAAAAAAAAAGAAAAAGAAAATAAAAGAAAGAAAGAACAAAAAAAAAAGAATGAAAGAAACTGACACCCCACCAGCCAGGCTTAATGGCTTACTCCTGTAATCCCAGCACTTTGGGAGGCTGAGATGGGTGGATTATTTAAGGTCAGGAGTTTAAGACCAGCCTGGCCAACACGGTGAAACACCCCTACTAAAAATACAAAAATTAACCAGGCGTGGTGGCACACGCCTGTAATCCCAGCTACTCGGGAGGCTGAGGCAGGAGAATCACTTGACCCTGGGAGGTGGAGGTTATAGTGAGCAGAGATGGTGCCACTGTACTGCAGCCTGGGCAAGAAGCAGGTCACAGTCTCAAAACAAAATAATAATAAAGAAAAAAGAAAATGGGCCGGGCGTGCTGGCTCATGCCTGTAATCCCAGCATTTTGGGAGGCCAAGGCGGACAGATCACCTGAGGTCAGGAGTTCGAGACCAGCCTGGCCAACATGGTGAGACCCTGCCTCTACTAAAAATACAAAAATTAGCTGGGTGTGGTGACACATGCACCTGTAATCCCACTTATTTGGGAGGCTGAGGCAGGAGAATTGCTTGAACCCAGGAGGCAGAGGTTACAGTGAACCTAGACGGTGCCATTACACTCCATCCTTCACCCTGGGCGACAGAACGAGACTCCGTCTCAAAAAAAAAAAAAAAAAAGTGAAAAAGTTAACAAGATACCTTTTTTTTTTTTGAGATGGAGTCTCGCTCTGTCGCCCAGGCTAGAGTACAGTGGCACGATCTCAGCTCACTGCTAGCTCCACCTCCCAGGTTCACCCCATTCTCCTGCCTCAGCCTCCCAAGTAGCTGGGACTACAGGTGCCTGCCACCACACCTGGCTGATTTTTTGTATTTTTAGTAGAAACGGGGTTTCACTGTGTTAGCCAGGATGGTCCAAGAGATCATTTTTCATCAGTGAGAATGGCCAAGATTTTAAAGTTTGTTAATCACAGCATGAGCAAAATTGTGAAGAAACTGGCATCTCAAACGTCACTGGAGATAATATAAAATAATACAACTTCTTTGGAGGTCAGGTTGGCAATATCTTTTTCAATGCACATGTTTTTACCCTGCAATTTCACTTTGAAGAATATATCCAACCATGGGCCAGGCACGGTGGCTGAAACCCATAATCTCAACACTTGGGGAAGGCAAATGCATCCCTTGAGCCCAGGAATTTCAAACCAGCCTGGGCGACGTGGCGAAAACCTGCTTCTATAAAAAATACAAAGAATTGTCCGGGGCCGGGCGCGGTGGCTGAAGCCTGTAATCCCAGCACTTTGGGAGGCCGAGACGGGTGGATCACGAGGTCAGGAGATCGAGACCATCCTGGCTAACATGGTGAAACCCCATCTCTACTAAAAAATACAAAAAACTAGCCGGGCGAGGTGGCGGGCGCCTGTAGTCCCAGTTACTCGGGAGGCTGAGGCGGGAGAATGGCGTGAACCCAGGAGGCGGAGCTTGCTGTGAGCTGAGATCCGGGCACTGCACTCCAGCCTGGGCGACAGAGCGAGACTCCGTCTCAAAAAAAAAAAAAAAAAAAAGAATTGTCCGGGCGCGGTGACTCAACACCTGTAATCCCAGCATTTTGGGAGGCTGAGGTGGGCAGATCCACCTGAGGTCAGGAGTTTGAGACCAGCCTGACCAACATGGTGAAACCCTAACTCTACTAAAAATACAAAAATTAGCTGGGCGTGGTGGTGGGCGCCTGTAATCCCAGCTACTCCAGGGGCTGAGGCAGGAGAATTGCTTGAACCTGGGAGGCGGAGGTTGCAGTGAACTGAGATTGCACCATTGCACTCCAGCCTGGGCGACAAGAGCAAGACTCTGTCTCAAAAAATAAAAATAAAATACAAAAAAATTAGCTGGGCGTGGTGGCACGTGCCTGTAGTCCCAGTTACTCAGGGGGCTGAGGTGGAAGGATCACGTGAGCCTGGGGGGTAGAGGCTGCAGTGAGCTGTGATTGAGCCCCTGCACTCTATCCTGGGTGACAGAGCAAGACTCTGTATCAAAAAAAAAAGTATCCAACCACTATCTTTGCACAAGATATAGTTTCAAGAATATTCATTGCCACAATGCTTGTAATATCAAAGTATTCAAAATACTTGAAAGATTGTCAGTAGAGGTTAGGTAAAGGAATGACGGCTCAAGGCTGAGCACAGTGGCTCACGCCTGTAACCCCAGCACTTTGGGAGGCCGAGGTGGGAGGATCCCTTGGCCCCAGGAGTTTGAGACCAGCCTGGACAACACAGCAAGACTCCATCTCTCCAAAAAATAATGTAAAAGCCAGACATGGTGGCTCTGGATGGTGGCCCTCACCTGTGGCCCCAGCTACATGGGAAGCTGATGGAGGAGGGTCACTCAGGCCTGGGAAGTCGAGGCTGCGGTAAGCTGTGATCGCCACTGCACTCCAGCCTCAGTGGCTTGTTTGAGCTCCTGAATCTAGCTGTGCCTGAAACATGATGAGCGCCTAGAGTTTTTTCAGTTCAGTGAGTTGATAAATTTCCTTTTTCTCTGAAGCCAGTTTGAGTTTATTTCTACAATTTACTAGTGAAAGAATCCTGATTCATTAAAAGGGAAAATAAACGGACTCGGCCGGGCGCGGTGGCTCAAGCCTGTAATCCCAGCACTTTGGGAGGCCGAGACGGGCGGATCACGAGGTCACAAGATCAAGACCATCCTAGCTAACATGGTGAAACCCCGACTTTACTAAAAAAAATACAAAAAACTAGCCGGGCGAGGTGGCGGCGCCTGTAGTCCCAGCTACTCCGGAGGCTGAGGCAGGAGAATGTCGTGAACCCAGGAGGCGGAGCTTGCAGTGAGCTGAGATCCGGCCACTGCACTCCAGCCTGGGCGACAGAGCAAGACTCCGTCTCAAAAAAAAAAAAAAAAAAAAAGAAAATAAACGAACTCAGTGGGAAGTCCTGGACCCAGGGGCCATGGCTGGAGCATGGCCGGTCACGGCTAACCACAGCTGGAGCACGGCTGGCCACAGCTGGAGCATGGCATGGATTCAGGGGGTATCTTGGCCTCAGATGTCCTCCCTGCCAGGCTGCCTAACCACTCATGTCATATTCAGGACCTTCTCAGGAAGATGAGATTTTATCTGGGGTGAGGGGTGACCCCAAACCCAATCACGGCACTAAAAATGATTTATGCAGCTGGGCGCGGTGGCTCACGCCTGTAATCCCAGCACTTTGGGAGGCTGAGGCAGGTGGATCACAAGGTCAGAAGACTGAGACAAGCCTGGCCAACATGGTAAAACCCTCTCTCTACTAAAATACAAAAAAACTAGCCGGGCGTGGTGGTGGGCGCCTGTAGTCCCAGCTACTCAGGAGGCTGAGGCAGGAGAATGGCGTGAACCCGGGAGGCGGAGTTTGCAGTGAGCCGAGATTGCACCACTGCACTCCAGCCTGGGTGACAGAGTGAGACTCCATCTCAAAAAAAATAAATAAAATAAAAATTCATGCATCATCAGATCCAGCCCAAGAAACAACCCAGCCAGACAGTGCCAGAGGCAAGAGTTGGGAGGGCGAGTCAAAACAGGCATCCAAGCTCTATGACTTAAATCTCTTCCTATTTCTTCCGTGAAGTGGGGGAACTGAGCTGGAAGGTCTGGGGTCCTGGGGTGGCCCTACTCTCTTTACACCTCTGCCTCCCTCTGTTCCAGTTTTAGTCCTTGTGGTGGCAAGGTGGTCATCAGTGGCCCAGATCAACACTCTATGGAAACAGAGCTTCCCTGTCTCCGTGGTTCCAGGCCAGTTCCCATGATGTCATGTCACTGGCCTGACCTAGGTCACACACCCATCCTTGAGCCAGGCACTGTGGTCGGGGGATGGAATGTTATGTCATTTTGAGGAAAGGGACACTAACTGCCGACCTCCCCCCAGGTATTCAAAAGTAGATTAACTCTGCTAGGGGCGTGGTGGCTCATGCCTGTAATTCCAGCACTTTGGGAGGCTGAAGTGGGTAGATTGCTCAAGCCCAGGAGTTCGAGACTAGCTATGGGCAATATGGTGAAATCCCACCTCTACAAAAAAAAAAAAAAAAAAAAAATACAAAACTTAGCTGGGCGTGATGGCCCATGCCTGTAGCCCCAGCTACTTGGGAGACTGAGGTGGGAGGATCACTTGAGCCTGGGAGGTGGAGGCTGCAGTGAACCGACACTGCACCACTGCACTCCAGCCTGGGCAACAGAGTGAGACCCTATCTCAAAAAAATAAAATAAAATAAAATAAAGGAGATTAATTCTACTTTCATCTGGTTTCTTTTTTTTTTTTTTTTTTGAGACGGAGTCTCGCTCTGTCGCCCAGGCTGGAGTGTAGTGGCCGGATCTCAGCTCACTGCAAGCTCCGCCTCCCGGGTTCGGGCCATTCTCCTGTCTCAGCCTCCTGAGTAGCTGGGACTACAGGCGCCCGCCACCTCGCCCGGCTAGTTTTTTGTATTTTTTAGTAGAGACGGGGTTTCACCGTGTTAGCCAGGATGGTCTCGATCTCCTGACCTCGTGATCCACCCGTCTCGGCCTCCCAAAGTGCTGGGATTACAGGCTTGAGCCACCGCGCCCGGCCCTTTCATCTGGTTTCTATATTGGAGTTCACTTGAGTGATTCCACTGCTAATATACTTGGGAACACCTTGGCACCTCCTGCTCTAACACTGTGGGATTTTCTGACAATGTGAACTTGGATGTGTGACCAGGCTGGGTGGAACCATCCAGGAAATAAGCCAAACAGAGGAGCAGTTAAGCCCCTGAGCAAGAGCTGGTTCAAACCTTGCCTCTGCTATGCGCTTGTTAGGTGACCTTGAATCTTTTTCCCTCTCTGACCCTGGGCTTCTTCATCTGTAAAATGAAGGTGCTAATACCTTCCTCTCAGTGTGTGCCTGAATCCTGACTACTCCAGAGCCACGGGAGGTGCTGGGGAAGCCCAGGTTGCTATTATTGATGACGTTATTGTTCATTGTATTCAGGCTACAGAACGTACCTCCAAAGGTGCTCTCTGACCCTGCTGTGGGTGGGATGATTTGGGATGGGGAGGAGTCCCAGGCGGACATTCTCCTTTGAATCCTGGAGTCCTCCGAGGTCCGGGGCGGGCTGTGCAGGCTGCCCTGAGCTCCAAGTGCCGCCAAGCAGAGGTCAGGCCCCTCACCGAAGCCGTCCTGAACATCTGGACACCTGGACCCCTGGGACGTGGGATCGGGGGCCCAGCGCAGGTGACTCGACAGCGCTGCGTCTGAAACCCTCTGAGCCTGCAGTCCGGTAACCTGACACCGCAGGCTCTGACTTCCCAGCGGGCCAGGACTGCGGAGGGGGAAAGGGCGACTGCCCGGCTACACGGGGACCCCTCCCCTCCCCTTGTCTCCTAGGCCCGCTTCTCTACGGCCCCTCCCCAGGGTGCACACCCCCGGGGCTCCTGTGTTTCGGGGCTAAAGCATTCCTTTCCACGCGGGGGTTGGGGGCTGTGGGTGGTGCCCTCTCAGGACCCAAGTTCAGAGCCTTGCCCCGGGCGGCAGAAGGATCGGAGGGAGGCCGGGGGCACCGCCGCACAGATGGGAAAGCTGAAGGGGGCGAAGGGGAAGGCGCAAGCCCCGTGCGAGTGTGAAAGCCGAAGTGCAGGGAAGGGGAACGGTGCCCCTGCGGGAGGGGGACGGGGTCCCTCCGAAGCCTGACGCCTCGCACAGGGTCCCCGTCGCCCATCTCTTTGGAGAGCCGCAGAGACCCGGCGCGGGGACGCGGGGTGGTGGGGACCGGGGGGTGGTGGGACCAGGCAGCCGGCGCCCCTCCGCCCACTGGGCCCTGCAGCCTCAGCCTGGGAAGAAACTTTGGGCCCGCGCCCTACTGCTTCCCGCGCCGGCCGGGCCTCGGGGTTCGCTCCCGCATTGGGCCCCTCGGCCGCCCGGCGCCCACTCACCAGCGCACCAGCTGCCAGCGCTTCTCCCCCGGCGCCCGGCGGCCCGCCATGCCTCGCCCGGCCGCTCCCTGCCCTCCGCGGGCCGCACGGTGGAGGAGGCGCGGCTGCCGCAGGCCGGTGCCCAGGGCGCGCTCGCGGGGAGGGCGCAGGGAGGGTGCGGCGCTCAGACCCCGCCCAGGAGGCGGCTGGAGCCGGGTCAGCGCGGGCCCGCAGAACGGGCTGGACAGCGGCCTCTCCCCGTCCGGGTATCTCCCCGCCGCGCCGAGGAGCCGGGTTTCTGGGGTGTACTGAGCGAGGAGTCTGGCTCCCCGAGTCCTACCGATGCGCTGAGAGACCAGGCGGCTCATTGTATCGCTCTGTGCCTTACTCCCTTAGGAAACCCCTTCTACCTACCCAGAAAGTGATGCCTAAAAAATTAAACTACTCGGCCGGGCGCGGTGGCTCACGCCTGTAATCCCAGCACTTTGGGAGGCCTAGGTGGGCGGACCACCAGGTCAAGAGATCGAGACCACCCTGGCCAACATGGTGAAACCCCATCTTTACTAAAAATGGAAAAATTAGCGGGGCATGGTGGCGCCTGCCTGTAATCCCAGCTACTCAGGAGGCTAAGGCAGGAGAATCGCTTGAACCTGGGAGGCGGAGGTTGCAGTGAGCAGAGATCCTGCCATGGCACTCCAGCCTGGGCAACAGGGCAAGACTCTGTCTCAAAAAAAAAGAATACGTAGATAAGTATTGTCGTTATATTAAAGTGAGGCTACGTTTTTTTTTTTTTTAACATGACATCAGTGGCAGAAGCCATAAAGGAAGAGATTAATGGATTTGACTAAAATAAAAATGTTTAATATCTGCACATCACAAAAACACAATAAGCAAAATTAAAAGGCAAATGTCAGCCAGGTGGGGCGGTGTATGCCTGTAGTCCCAGCTACTTATGAGACTGAGGCAGGAGGATCACTTGAGCCAGGAGTTCAAGTCTGTTGAGTGCTATAAACATACCTGGGAATAGCCATTGCCACTCCAGCCTGGGCAACATAGCAAGATCCTGTCTCTCTCTCTCTATAAAGTTAAATGTCAAACTGGTTTAAAAAACGTGTGCCCCATGTTTGGTGGCTCATGCCTGTAATCCCAGCACTTTGGAGGCTGAGGAAGGCGAATTACGAGGTCAAGAGATCGAGACCATCCTGGCTAACACGGTGAAACCCCGTCTCTACTAAAAATACAAAAAAATTGCCAGGCCTGGTGGCAGGCGCCTGTAGTCCCAGCTACTCAGGAGGCTGAGGCAGGAGAATGGCGTGAACCTGGGAGGCGGAGCTTGCAGTGAGCCTAGATTGCGCCACTGCACTCCAGCCTGGGCAAAAGAGGGAGACTCAGTCTCAAAAAAAAAAAAAAAAAAAGGTGTGCCCCATGTTCATGGGAGCATTATTCACAATCGCCAAGGTGGAAGCAATCTAAATGTTCATCAATGGATGAATGGATGAACAAAATGTGGCATACACGGCTGGGCACGGTGGCTCATGCCTGTAATCCCAGCACTTTGGGAGGCCGAGGCGGGCAGATCACGAGGTCAGGAGATCGAGACCATTCTGGCCAATATCATGAAACCCTGTTTCTACTAAAAAATACAAAAATTAGCCTCCACCTCCCGGATTCAAGTGATTCTCCTGCCTCAGCCTCCCGAGTAGCTAGGATTACAGGCACTTGCCACCACATCTGGCTAATTTTTGTATTTTTAGTAGAGACGAGATTTCTCCATGGTGGCCAGGTTGGTCCCAAACTCCTGACTGCAAGTGATCTGCCCACCTTGGCCTCCCAAAGTGCTTGGATTACAAGTGAGAGCTACTGGGTCCAGCCAAATAGTCCATTTTAAATGTGCCATCTGTTCCCTGCCAAGATGCTAACCAATACAGAACTGTTACCCAAACTAAACTGAGAAAGTCAGAATTTCTGACTGTCATGAAGACATGGAGGAGCCTCCAGGCCTTCTCTGCCACCCAGGTCTCATTCCTCTAGCTGGTATTCCAGGCCTTGCACACTTTGGCCCTTACCTTCCCCTTAAGCTCATGACCACTGTGGCTCACACAGCTGGACCATCTTCTCCCTGGCACGCGTGAGGATGCTGTGGTTACAAGCCTGCCTCTGGCCTAGGCTGGCCTGGAGTTTGAATCCTGGCTCTGCCATTTCCAAGCTGTGTTATGTTAAATTCAACCTCATTTTCTCCGCCTGAAAATGGGAATAAACCTTTCCAATACGTTTTTTTTTTTTTGTTTTTTTTTTTTTTTTTTTTGAGACGGAGTCTTGCTCTGTCACCCAGGCTGGAGTGCAGTGGCCGGATCTCAGCTCACTGCAGCCTCCGCCTCCCGGGTTCACGCCATTCTCCTGCCTCAGCCTCCCGAGTAGCTGGGACTACAGGCGCCCGCCACCTTGCCCGGCTAGTTTTTTGTATTTTTTAGTAGAGACGGGGTTTCACCGTGTTAGCCAGGATGGTCTCCATCTCCTGACCTTGTGATCCGCCCGCCTCGGCCTCCCAAAGTGCTGGGATTACAGGCTTGAGCCACCGCGCCCGGCCCCAATACGTTTTATCTGAAGTTTAAACGAGATCCCATTGGTAAAGTGCTCAACGCAAAACAACAGTTGCTTCGGAAGCAAGAGGTACGGTTTTTATAAACTTTAGTTTTCTTTTACTTTGTTACAAGTTTAATTTTGGAAGTGGAGCCAGGGGGTGGCACCGTGGCTCTAATCCCAGCAAAGTGTTGTAATCAGCACTTTGGGAGGCTGAGGCAGGCAGATCACTTGAGCCCAGGAGTTCAAGATCAGCCTGGGCAACATGGTGAAACCCCGTCTCTACAAAAAACTAAAAAAAGTAACCAGGCATGGTGGCACACGCCTGGATCCCAGCTACTTGGGAAGCTGAGGTGGGAGGACCTGAGCTCGGGAGGTTGAGGCTGCAGTGGGCTGTGTTTGCACGACTGCACTCTGTCCTGAGCAGCAGACTGAGACCCTGTCTCAAAAATAAAAAGAAAACAGAGCTAGATGCAGTGGCTCACTCCTGTAATCCTAGCACTTTAGGAGGCTGAGGCTGCAGGATCACTTGATCCCAGGAGTTCGAGGCTATGGTGAGCTGTGATTGCACCACTGCACTCCAGCCTATGCAGCAGAGCCAGGCCTTGTCTCTTAAAAAAAAAAGGAAAAACAAAGAAAATAGAAAAAAGGCCAGGCGCGGTGGCTCACGCCTATAATCCTAGCACTTTGGGATACCTAGGTAGGCAGATCCGCCTGAGGTCAGAAGCTTTAGACCTGCCTGGCCAATATGGCAAAACCCTGTCTCTACTAAAAACACAAAAATCAGTTGGGTGTGGTGGCATACGCCTATAATCCCAGCTACCTGGAAGGCCGAGGCAGGAGAATTGCTTGAACCCAGGAGGTAGAGGTTTCAGTAAACTGAGATCACGCCACTGCACTCCAGCCTGGATAGCAGAGCTAGACTCCATCTCAGGAAAAAAAAAAAAAAAAAAAAGGCTGGGCTCGGTGGCTCACACCTGTAATCCCAGCACTTTGGGAGGCCAAGGTGGGCAGATCACTTGAGGTCAGGAGTTTGAAACCAGCCTGGCCAACATGGTGAAACTCCATCTCTACTAGAAATACAAAAATTAGCCGGGCATGCCTGTAATCCCAGTTATTTGGGAGGCTGAGGCAGGAGAATCGCTTGAACCCAGAGGGTGGAAGTTGCAGTGAGCTGAGATCGTGCCACTTCACTCCAGCCTGGGCGAAAGAGTGAGACTCCACTTTAAATAAATAAATAAATAAATAAATAAATAAATAAATAAATGCCAGAGTTCCAGGATTCATCCTGACACAGATCAAGGAGAAAAACATTTGAGACTTAGTCATAATAATTCTATCCATGTGCCCTTTATCAACCCCTTCACTTGTACCTTAAGACAGCCTCACAAGGATCCTGTGGGCAGAGTAAATGTTACTCTTCCCATTTTACTGAGAAGGCACTGGAGCTCTGAAAGGCTGAGACTTGCCCAGAATTACCCAAGTAGTAAGTAACAGAGCTGGGGCCAGAAGCCAGGTTTTCAGGCTCCTTCATATCATCTGTTTTTGGAGATAAAAAACATACCTTTCATCATTCGTACCGATATCTCATGAAATTAAGAGAATATGCATGGTTCATCAGAACTCACACTGCTGCTGGAGACACTGATATGCAGGTCCAAGGAGCACAGTCCAGGAATACTGCCCTCTAGGAAGGACAGCAAGGGACAGGAAGTGGGGCGAGGCTGGCCTTTCTGTTCCTCTCCCAAGGATTTCCTCAGACAGGATGAAGAGGGGCCACCCACAGTGCAGCTAGTAGCCAGAATTCCTGCAGGGTGGGATTTGAGAGGCCTTTGAACAAAATTCAAACCCCGCAGTCTGTCAAGCCACCTAAGAGAGTCATTCCTGCAACTCTCCATTTGTTTGTTTGTTTTGAGATGGAGTCCCACTCTATCACCCAGGCTGGAGTGCAGTGGCACGATCTTGGCTCACTGCAACCTCTGCAGCCCGGGTTCAAGCGATTCTCCTGCTTCAGCCTCCCAAGTAGCTGGGATTACAGGCACCTGTCACCTCATGATCCACCTATCTCAGCCTCCCAAAATGCTGGGATTAGAGGCGTGAGCCACTGCACCTGGCCCTTGCAACTCTTTAGGCTTAGAATTTTCCAGGAGCAGCTAAAGGTTTTTATTTGTTGACACCTGAGTCCAGTTAACCTTTGGAAAGTGGGGAGGACAGGGAGGAAAGGGACCCAGAGAGGTAGGGTACCCTTGAGGCCTCCCCAGGGCCTCTGTGGCAAGGGCCGGGTCTCCCAGCTCTGAAGGCACAGGGATTCTCTGAAAATTTGGTCCAGGAGGAAAGGCCAGGGATTATTTGGCTAGCAATGGAGTGCGAAAAGCCAGGCACCAGCCCGTTAGCCTGAATCCACTCAGCCCAGTCCTCCAGGCAGGGACGGGAATGACTTATGCAGAGGAATCTCTGAGCCACCTGCCACTCACACAATGCTACCTCATCCCTTGTCATGAGCACAGAGGCCTAACAAGCACTCAGCAGCACTGTTCTGAGCACTTCACAGGAAGGAATTCATTTAATCTGCATAACAACCTGAAGATTTTATGAGCTACGTAGATCACCATTATCCTCATTTACAGATGAGACCAAGCCCCAGGGAGGAGGAAGATATTAGGGCAGCCACACTTTTGAGGCACACTGAGACTCCTGAAGCTTTCCACGTTTAGTGAAAATGGATCAACAGCAATGCCTTGCACGTGTTTTGAACTTTGGAGTTTTTTTGTTTTTGACAGTCTCACTCTGTCACCCAGGCTGGAGTGCGGTGGCACAATCTTGGCCACTGCAACCTCTGCCTCCTGGGTTCAAAAGATTCTCTTGCCTCAGTCTCCCGAGTAGCTTGGCGCCCGCCAAGCCCAGCTAATTTTTGTAGTTTTAGTAGAGATCAGGATTCACCATGTTGGCCAGGCTGGTTTCGAACTCCGGACTTCAAGTAATCCGCCCGCCTCGGCCTCCCAAAGTGCTGGGATTACAGGGGTGAGCCACCGCGCCCGGCCTGAACTTTGGAGTTTGTAAAGGATCTTCCCTTGGCTCTTGGGACTCTCATATAGGGTGAAATACGGCGTCTTAGCAACTGGGGCCCAGAGAGATGATGTGACTCACCCAGGGCCACACAGCTAGTGAGAGGTCTGGGGCGGGTTTGCTGCTGCCTAGACACGGGACGAATTCCCAGCCCACTGGTCAGATCGCGCTTCGCCCCAAGCCTTCCCGGCGCGGGTGCGGGCGCTGCCTCTCCTTCCTACGCCAGGGCGGGCGGGGCGGGGCGGATCGCGGCCTGGCGGCCTGGGCGCTGTCCGCGGTGCTGATCCTCCGCCGCGCCCCTGCGCGCCAAGGCACCGGCGGGTTCCCCAGGTCGCCCTTCCAGCTCCCAGCTAAAGCCAGCTCCGCGAGCCCGGCGGCCCGCCGCGGGCCTCAGGCCCGGTTCCCGGGGCTTTCGGGGCTCCCGGGGTTCCCCCTCCCCCGACCGCGCGCCGCCGGCCTCCCCTCCCCCCGCCCCGCCCACGGCCCCTCCCCGCCCGTCTCAGGTCCCTCCCCTCCCCCTTTATCTCTCCCGCCCCCCGCACCCCTCCGGCTCGTTCGCCAGTTCCGGTCACGTTGCTGGGTGTTTACGCCTCGAGCCCGCCCCAGACCCCCCTTCGGCGCCCCCGAGCCCCCCGGAGCCCCGGCCCGACTGCCCCGCAGCCTCCCAGCAGCTGATGGCGCCGCAGCCAGGGCGGGCGCTGCGGATCCCCAGGCGCAGCTAGCGCGGGGGGAAGAGCGCCGCCCCCACCCAGCCCGGCCCGGACCCAGGGCCCCGCCGGCCGGTGGCTCCCAGGTCCCGAAGGTGAGGAGGCCGGTCGGTGGGCGTGGGGGGTGTGGGCGCCGGAGCGGCCCCAGTGGGGAGCAGCGCGGCCGAGCTCCAGCTCCCCCGGGAGGGCTGGCGCGGGGCTGGGCACCGCAGCGCGCGGGAGGCGGGCAGGACTCGCGGCGGGCTGCTGGCAGAAGTTGTCCTCCACCGCCCAGACCCGGGCCCTGCCTGGCGCTGACGGGCGTCCAGAGCGGCCCGAGGTCGAGCCCCGCCACCACCCGCCACACACACCTTTCTTTCTGCTGCCTTTGCCCTCCTCTCTGTTATCTCGCTTCCTCGTCCTCCTTAGTCTCCACATCCCCCCCAACCCCTGCCTTCCTTGGGAGTCATATTGGAGGCATAATTAGGGCAGAACCTGAAGCCTGAAGGGGGTGAGGGGCTCGAGTTTCCCCATACACCCCATTCCCGTGTGACTGGATCCTCAGCTTTGCTGAGGTGGGGGTTCCTGAGAGCTTCAGTGCAGAGGGCAGCCAGAGTTGAGGGGTTCAGGGGAAGGGGCTCTGGAGTGGAGAGGACCACAAGGTCCCTGGGGAATGTGGCTCCACCACTGGCTAAGTGGCCCCACCTTGCAGACAGAATCCTAGACATTTGTCAAAGGCTGAATCCTTGTTCCAGACTACAGTCCCCAGGAAAGCCAAGGATTTGGGGTTGGGGGACCAGCATACTTATTTTTTAATATGTGTATTTACTTGCCCTGGTGATTCCCAGTAAGACTCAATCCATTCTCCCTGTTTCAGCAACATTCATTATGGGCCTGTTCCTTGCAAGAGATTCCCAGAGACAAAGCCTTGCCCTCAGGAAGCATATGGCTTAGCACAGAAGCCAGGTGCATTCAGGCACATGCACGCGCGCGCACACACACACACAGGATGAAGACTTATGGCTTAGCACAGAAGCCAGGTGTGTGCAGGCACACGTGCACACACACGCACAGAACAAAGAGTGATAATATGGCAGACTGTGGTGCTAGCTGCCACTCAGATTCCAACAAATTGCCTGGGGAACAGAGAGACAGGAGTCATTCCATCTTGGTGGGGGATCAGGGATGGCTTCATGGTAAAAGTCACACCAGAGCAAGGCCCTGAAGGATGGGTCAGGTTTCAAGAGGCAGAGATGAGGCGCATATAGTAAGCAAGGGGATGGCCTGGCTACCGGGCTACTGGAAGACTTTGTCATCAGAGCAGCAAGAGGTAGAATCCAAAAGAGGAGAAGAGCAGCCTGCAGATGTGGACTGCTAAATGCAGGCTGATCTTCTCCTCTTTGGGATTCTCTTATGAGAGGCCATAAATGCCAGGATGAGCACCCGGTGGAATGCTTCTAGTTGCCAGGCACTGTAGTTGCGTATACTGAGCAAACTACTTTACCTTTCTAAGCCTGTCTCCTCATCGATAAAGTGGATACATTAATAGAATCTTCAACATGGGGTTGTTGCCAAGATAAATGAGTTAATATATGTAAAATGCTAAGAACAGTACCAATTACTTATTATTATAAGTATTATTACTTATGCATTGATGTTATGTCCAAGAAAGGCTTCTTGAGTTCCTGCTCTCCTATTGCCCCAGGCCTCTGAGTCAGGCCATGAACAGGAATAATGACTAAGAAACACAAAGCTTGTGTTGATTATTTCTTTTGAGACCGAGTTTTGCTCTTATTGCCCAGGTTGGAGTGCAGTGGTGTGATCTCAACTCACTGCAACCTCCGCCTCCCAGGTTCAAATGACTCTCCTGGCTCAGCCTCCCGAGTAGCTGGTACTACAGGTGCCCTCCATCACGCCCTCCTAATTTTTGTATTTTCAGTAGAGATGGGGTTTTGCCATGTTGGCCAGGCTTGTCTCAAACTCCTGACCTCAGGTGATCCGCCCCCGTCAGCCTCCCAAAGTGCTGGGATTACAGGCGTGAGCCACCGCGCCCGGCCTGATTCATTTATCTGTTCACTTATTGCCATGCCTGTCCTATCTAATATACCTGCCCTGACTATAAGAATAATAAAAATAAGTCTAACATTCTCCTTAAACAAGAAAACATACATACTTAAAGAACTTTAACAAAACGTGGCTATTGACTGTTAAGAACAGCACAAAGATATTTGTTGACTTGATAAATATTTTCAGTCCCAAACAGAAAAGAAACACTAGGAAAAGCTGAAACTGGGACAAGAGAATCCATCAGTGAGTGAGGGGTGGCAGACAATGCAAACCCCGGGCAAGCAGGTTGCAAGAAGTGTGGAGTCTGGTTCTTCTCCCAGCGACCTCCTCTGCTTAAGGGAAAGAAAGAGGCGGCAGAGGCCAGGGAACCTTGAGCAGACGAAAAGGGTGTGGGGAAGGTGAGATTTAGATACCCAAGGAAAGACTAGACTATAAAAGAGGTTTTCAAACTGCTGGTTAGCAGGCCAGGCACTGCAGCTTACGCCTGTAATCCCAGCACTTTGGGAGGCTGAGGCAGGTGGATCACCTGAGGTCAGGAGTTCAAGACCAGCCTGGCCAACATGGCAAAAACCCGTCTCTACTGAAAATACAAAAAAATAGCTGGGTGTGTTGGTGGGTGCCTGTAATTCCAGCCACTCGGGAGGCCGAGGGAGGAGAACTGCTTGAACCCAGGAGGCGGAGGTTGCAGCGAGCCAAGACTGAACCACTGCACTCTAGCCTGGGCAACAGAGGAGACTCCGTCTCAAAATAAAACAAACAAACAACAAAAAAAACAAAACTGAAGCGGGGGAGAGAACTGCAGCTTCCCACTTGCCAAGTCGGTGGTAACTGGGTAGGAAAGTGAGTAACCCAGAAGCTCCAAAGAGACAAGCGGGAAGAGAGGTCATTTTCAGGGATCAGGAGCCCAGACCTCAGAGAGCCCAAACTGTGCCAGGGTCAGAAGGTTCCCGAGCCTGACACTTTACCCGTGATTGGGAACCTGAGCACAGAAGCCTTCTCCACCAACCTCCCCAAAGGGAAAAGTATTTGTAACTTTCAGACACATCAGAGACATGTTAAAAGTACTTGGAATTAACCCTATAAATTGTGAGCCTTGTGTTAGGGTCTTTTTAATATTTTTGGTAACAATTTTTTTAAATGAATATTTTTTCATCAAGCTAGAAAGGCCAGGGACAGTGGCTCCTGCCTGTAATCCCAGCACTTTGGGAGTCTGAGGCGAATGGATCACTTGAGGTCAGGAGATCGAGACCAGCCTGGCCAACATGGCAAAACCCTGTCTCTACTAAAAATACAAAAATTAGGCTGGGTGCGGTGGCTCAAACCTGTAATCCCAGCACTTTGGGAGGCCGAGGTGGGCGGATCATGAGGTCAGGAGATCGAGAACATCCTAGCTAACATGGTGAAACCCGGTATCTACTAAAAATACAAAAAATTAGCCGGGCGTGGTGGCGGGCGCCTGTACTCCAGCTACTCGGGAGGCTGAGGCAGGAGAATGGCATGAACCAGGGAGGTGGAGCTTGCAGTGAGCCGAGATTGTGCCATTGCACTCCAGCCTGGGCGACAGAGCGAGACTACATCTCAAAAATATATATATATACAAAAATTAGCCAGGCTTGGTGGTGGGCACCTGTAATCCCAGCTGCTTGGGAGGCTGAGGCAGGAGAATCACTTGAATCAGGGAGGCAGAGGTTGCGGTGAGCTAAGATTGTGTCATTGCACTCCAGCCTGGGCAACAAGAGCAAAATTCCATCTTGAAAAAAAAAAAAAAAGAAGGAAAAGGACAAGGGGAAGGAAAAATTAACAGGAAAAAGAACTCAGAGAACCAGAAGAAGGAGGGGAGCAGAAACAATGCAGGCTCTGAGGTGCTCAGGACAGCGGACAGAGGAGTGCGACCCTCTTCCCCAAGCATGTTAACTCAGGAGGCTAGACATCTAGCGCTGTGTTGTGGGGAAAGATGGAACCGATAGCTCCAGCCCTTCAGCTACTGTTACTGACCTGGGCCAAGTCCTCAGGCATGAGCTTCTGAAGCCCAGATGTTCCAGGACTGCATTTATGATGGGAAAATTGGATGTTTTCCTGGCTTGGGCCTTCTGAAGTAGTGCCTGCGACTCCCCAGCCAGACAGAGAGATTTCTGTTGTCACTAGTTCCCTTCCCCACTCTATCTCCCACCCTCCCCCAAACAAACTAAACAATAATGTCTAAGAGAGAATATTTGCCAAGATCGTTTGTGACCCAAATTTCCGCCCTGAGAAAAGCAGCCTGCCTAGTTGGAAGCAAATACTCAAGTCGTTCTGGGAAAGCACAGAAACAGCTGGTTGGCTCAGCCTCTCACCGGTGGCCAGGGTCCAGTCTCCAGAGCTGTGTGGGAAGGGCTTTTACTCTTCAGAAACATTTGCATTTCAGTGGCTGGGAACAGACATTTTCTCTCTTTATCCTAAGCACAGGCCCACACACCCACCTTCGTCCTACAGGTGTGCGCACAGCAGACACAGCAGCGAGAGAATCGAGAGACACACTCAGGTACTCCTTGAGGCACACACGCAGGCTCAGGCACACACACAGATACGCAAGCACACAAACCCTGACAAAGACTCACAGTTGCATAGACATGCAGCTCACCTGTTTCTCCTGAGTTCTGCACCAGTGTATTATGTTTTATTCTTTTTTTTTTTTTGAGACAGGATCTCACTCTCTGTCACCCAAGCTGGAATGCAGCGGTGCAGTCATGGCTCACTGAAGCCTCAAACTCCTGGGCTCAAGCAATCCTCCCACCTCAGCCTCCCGAGTAGCTGGGACCACAGGCACATGCCACCCCGCCCAGCTAATTTTTGTATCTTTAGTAGAGACGGGGTTTCACCGTGTTGTCCAGGCTGGTCTCAAACTGCTGGGCACAAAAAGGATCTGCCCACCTCTGCCTCCTAAAGTTCTGGGATTATAGGCATGAGGCCCTGAGCCTGGCTGTACCAGTATATTGGCCTGCCTACGTGACGTCTAGTTCTCCTTGTCTGAGGTCTTTTGGGCATATCACACCTAACACATGACAACTTGATCTTTCTTTGTGTAAATCTGCTTCTCCACCAGTCTACGCCATCCCCACAAATTCACTCACTCTAAAGATATTTACTGAATACTTCCTGTTTGCCACACACTGTGCTAGGTACTAAGGAACAGGAGGAACCAAAGCAATGTCCTTCATCTCAGTTGCTAACAATCTGGCAGGGGAAACAGACAAGAAACAAAAATTGGGGGCTGGGTGCAGGAGCTCATGCCTGTAATCCCAGTACTTTGGGAGGCTGAGGTGGGTGGATCACGAGGTCGGGAGTTCGAGACCAGCCTGGCCAACACGGTGAAACCCCGTCTCTACTAAAAATACAAAAATTAGCCAGGTGTGGTGGCGCATGCCTGCAGTCCCAGCTACTCGGGAGGCTGAGGCAGGAGATTGACTTGAACCCAGGAAGTGGAGGTTGCAGTGAGCCGAGATCGTACCATTGCACTCAAGCCTGGGCAACAGAGCCAGACTCCATCTCAAAAAAATAAATAAATAAATAAACAAATAAAAATAAAACTTTAATATATTCATGTGGTAATACATTCACGGAAGAAGAAATAATGCAGATTAAGGGAATGGAGGGTAACAAAAGATTCTACTTTAAATTGGGTGATGAGAGAAATCCCTGAGGAGCTGACATTTGGAGAGTCCTGAATGAAGGAGGGGACTAGGCCCTGAGGAGGTCTTGGTGAAGGGCATTCCTGGCAGAGGGGACAGCACATACAAAGTCCCCAAGGCAAGAGTGTGCTGGGCACATGCAGGAAGCAGCAAGGAGGTCGGAGTGGCTGGGGTGGAACCAGCAGGATGAGGACAGAGGGAGCCAGGGCAGACTGTGCAAGGGCCCATAAGAACTTTGGGTTTCTTTTGAAGCATGATGGAAAGCCACACAGAGGGTTTTGAGTGGGGTATGGGGAGACATGATCAGACTTATATTTGTTTTTGTTTTTGTTTTGAGACAGAGTCTCACTCTGTCGCCCAAGTTGAAGTGCAGCGATGCAATCACGGCTCACTGCAACTTCTGTCTCCCAGGTTCAAGAGATTCTCCTGCCTCAGCCTCCCAAGTAGCTGGGACTACAGGCATGCACCACTATGCCTGGCTAAGTTTTGTATTTTTCTTTCTTTTTTTTTTTTTTTTGAGATGGAGTCTTCCTCTGTTGCCCAGGCTGGAGCACAGTGGTGCGATCTCGGCTCACTGTAAGCTCCGCCTCCCAGGTTCATGCCATTCTACTGCCTCAGCCTCCTGAGTAGCTGGGACTACAGGCGCCCGCCACCATGGCCAGCTAATTTCTTGTATTTTTAGTAGAGACAGGGTTTCACCGTGTTAGCCAGGATGGTCTCGATCTCCTGACCTTGGGTGATCCTCCCACCTCAGCCTCCCAAAGTGCTGGGATGACAGGCGTGAGCCACCGTGCCTGACCTGACTTATATTTGTTAAAGGAATTCTGGCTCCTGCATGGAAAACAAGGGGCAAGAATGGAAGTGAGATGACAGTCAGGAGCCCACGGCAGTGGTACACCAGAGGGATGTTGCTGGCTTGGACTTGGGTGATGGCAATGGAGATAGTGAGAAGTGATTGGCTTTGGGATATGTTTTTTGAAGATAGAGAAACAGGTTGCAGATGGATTGACTACGGAATGTAAAGAAAGAGAGGAATCAAAGATGACCCCCAAGTTTTTGACCTGAGCAACAGAATGAATGAGCAGATAGCAATGTGGTTCATCAAGATGGCCAATGGTGGTCAAGAGCTGGTTTGCAGGAGGGAATGCAAGTTCAGTATTGGGACTTGAAAGTTTGAGGGATATCCTCGCTGGATATCCAAATGGAGGTGTTAGGTCATCAGTCTAGCATCCAGGAAAGAGTTATTTTGGGGGTCAATAGCATATAAATAGTATTTACAGCCATGGGATGGGATAAGAACACCCAGGGAGTGATTATAGATAAGGAAGAGGTTCATAGTGAAAGAGGAGGAAATGGGGAAAGATCCAGCAAATATGCCTTCGTTCTTGAGTTGCTTGAGCTAGAAAACTGGAGACATCTTAGACATCCCCCTCCCTATCATCACGACTTCATCCAGTCCGTCTCCAAGTCCTGCCCGTCCTACCACTAAAATACACCTGGGGCCGCTCTCCACCTTCACCTCCATCATCTCATCCAGGCCACCATCACCTGGCACCTTGACCACTGCTCTATTCTCCCAGCTGAACTCCCCGCATCCACTCTGTTGGGCCTAGACTGCTCTCCCGACAGCTGCTGGAGTGATATTTTAAAAATGCAAAGGATAGCCTGGGCAACATAGTGAGACCCCATCTCTACAAAAAGTGAAATATTAGCCGGGCATGGAGGCATGAGCCTGTGGTCCCAGCTCCTTGGGAGGCTGAGGTGGAGTTTCAGCCTGAACCTGGGAGTTTGAGGCTGCAGCGAGCCATCATTGCATCACTGCATTCCAACCTGGGTGACAGAGTGAGACTCTGTCTCAAAAAAAAAAAAAAAAAAAATGCAAATCATATCATGTTCTTCACTGCTTAAAATCCTTTAAGAACTTCCACATTTACTTAATATTAAATTTTTTTTTTTTTTTTTTTTTTTTTTTGAGATGGAGTCTTGCTCTGTCGCCCAAGCTGGAGTGCAGTGGCATGATCTCGGCTCACTGCAACCTCTGCCTCCCGGTTTCAAGAGATTCTCCTGCCTCGGCCTCCTGAGTAGCTAGGACTACAGGTGGACGCCTCAACGCCTGGGTAGTTTTTGTATTTTTAGTAGAGACAGGGTTTTGCCATGTTGGCCAGGCTGGTCTCGAACTCCTGACCTCAGGTGATCTGCCCGCCTTGGCCTTCCAAAGTGCTGGGATTACAGGCGTGAGACCCCTGCACCCAGCCCAAAAATTCTTAACATGGTTTACAAGACGACATGTGAACCTACTCTTGCTAACCTTCCTTCCTGTGACCCTCCTTTAGTACTTTTCACTTCAGCCTTTAGCAGCTAGCAGCGGCAATGTCTGTTTCTCAAACAGACCACGTGAAGCACTTAGCAGAAAGTTTGACACATAGTAAGCACTCCATAAATGTAAGCGATCATTATGATCACTTAGCTCTTTCCTACCTCTGCGCCTTCACAGATGCTGTTCCCTGTTGGTGATGCTCTTCCCTTCGTTCTTCTAAGTCCTACCCTTTCTTCAAGTCTGTATTAGTTTTTTTTTAATCGCTGCGTAACAAATTATCATAAACATAGTGGCTTAAAACAACATACATTTATTATGTTACAATGTCTAAGCCCAGGAGTCTGGCTCTGTTTTTTTTTTTTTTTTTTGAGACAGGGTCTTTGTCTGTCGCCAGGACTGGAGTGCAATGGCACGATCATGGCTCACTGCAGACTTGACCTCCTGGGCCCAAGTCATCCTCCCACCTCAGCCTCCCAGTAGCTGGGACTACAGGCCATTGCTACCATGCCCGGCTACTTTTTGTATTTTTGTAGACACGAGGTTTCATCACGTTGTCCAAAGTGGTGAGATTACAGGTGTGAGCCACCGCGTCTGGCCTTAGTCTACCATTTTTAAACTAGGTCCTGTGCTCAGGGTTCTATTTTTTTGTTTTTGTTTTTGTTTTTTTGGTTTTTTGTTTTCCAAGACAGATCCCTCTGTCGCCCAGGTTGGAGTGCAGTGGCACGATCATGGCTCACTGCAACCTCTGCCTGCTCGGTTCAAGTGATTCTCCTGCTTCAGCTTCCTGAGTAGCTGGGATGACAGGCGCCTGTCACCATGCCTAGCTAATTTTTGTATTTTCAGTAGAGACGGTATTTCAGCATGTTGGCCAGGCTGGTCTCGATCTCTTGACCTCAAGTGATCAGCCCGCCTCGGCCTCCCAAAGTGCTGAGATTACAGGCATAAGCCACTTGCCCGGCCTCAGGGTTTTGCCTAATTAGGTCAGGCCCACCCAGAATAATCTCCATTTTGATTAAATCAAAGTCAACTGATTGGAGGCCTTAATTACATCTGCAGAATCCCTTCACCTTTGTGTGTGGCCTAATCACAGGGGTGAAATCTGTCATACGCACAGGCCCACCCACACTCAAGCAGAGCACCTGCATACAGAGGCTGGGAATCTTGGGGACCGTCTTAGAACTCTGCCTGTCACAAGGCATCAGCCTAAAACTTACTTCCTCAAAGAGAACTTTCCTCACCTCAAATCTAAAGTAGGTTCCCCTCTTTATTCTTTCACATTACCTTGTAGGTCTCTTTGATGGCCCTTATCACAGATTGTAATTTTTTTTTTTTTTTTTTTTTTTTTGAGACGGAGTCTTGCTCTGTCCCCCAAGCTGGAGTACAGTGGCATGACCTCGGCTCACTGCAGTCTCCGCCTCTGGGGTTCAAGCCATTCTCCTGCCTCAGCCTCCTGAGTAGCTGGGACTACAGGCGTGCATCACCACGCCCGGCTAATTTTTGTGTTTTTAGTAGAGACGGGGTTTCACCACGTTGGTCAGGCTGGTCTCGAACTCTGACCTCGTGATCCGCCCGGCTTGGCCTCCCAAAGTGCTGGGATCACAGGCGTGAGCCACCGCGCCCAGCACAGATTGTAATTTTATTATTCGTATCATCTGTTTGACACATTATTTATGTGTTTGATTCTCTTCTCTTCACCCTGTGAGATCCGTGAGAGCAGGGACTTCATTGTGTTTGTTACTATGTTCCCTGAGTCCCGCACCGTGCCCGGCAATAGTAGATCACTAAATGAGTGAATGAAAAAGTGAGCAAATCACAACAGGAATTAATCTACTCACACATTAAATGGACAGAGAAGAAGAGGAAGAAGGGAGGTAGCATTGATTGAGCCAGGTCCTGTGCTAAGCACTTTACATTTCTTTTTTTTTTTTTTTTGAGACGGAGTCTCGCTCTGTTGCCCAGGCTGGAGTGCAGTGGCACGATCTCAGCTCACTGCAAGCTCTGCCTCCCGGGTTCACGCCATTCACCTGCCTCAGCCTCCCAAGTAGCTGGAACTACAGGCGCCCACCGCCATGCCCGGCTAATTTTTTGCATTTTTAGTAGAGACGGGGTTTCACCATGTTAGCCAGGATGGTCTCGATCTCCTGACCTCGTGATCCGCCCGCCTCGGCCTCCCAAAGTGCTGGGATTACAGGCGCGAGCCACTGCACCCTGCCTACATTTCTCTATCTATCTATCTATCTATCTATCTATCTATCTATCTATCTATCTTCTATCTATCAATCAATCAATCATCTATCTGTCCTTCTATTTGAGACGGAGTCTTGCTCTGTTGCCCAGGCTGGAGTACAGTGGCGCGATCTTGGCTCACTGCAAGCTCCGCCTCCCAGGTTCACGCCATTCTCCTACCTCAGCCTCCCAAGTAACTGGGACTCCAGGTGCCCGCCACCATGCGCGGCTAATTTTTTGTATTTTTAGTAGAGACGGGTTTCATCGCGTTGGCCAGGATGGTCTCGATCTCTTACCTTGTGATCCACCCACCTCGGCCTCCCAAAGTGCTGGGATTACAGGTGTGAACCACCTCGCCCAGCCTTATTTATTTTATTTTTATTTTTTTGAGATGGAGTCTCGCTCTATTGCCAGGCTGGAGTGCAGTGGCACAATCTCGGCTCACTGCAACCTCTGACTCCCTAGTTCAAACCATTCTCCTGCCTCAGCCTCCCGAGTAGCTGGGACTACAGGCACGCATCACCACGCCCAGCTAATTTTTGTATTTTTAGTAGAAACAGGGTTTCAGCATGTTGGCCAGGATGATCTTGATCTCCTGACCTCGTGATCCACCCACCTTGGCCTCCCAAAGTGCTGGGATTACACGCGTGAGCAACTGCACCTGGCCTAAATATTTATTTTAGACAGAGTCTTGCTGTGTTGCCCAGGCTGGAGTGCAGTGGTTTGATCTCAGTTCATTGCAACCTCTGCACCCTGGGTTCAAGCGATTCTGCCGTGTCGGCCTCCCGAGTAGCTGGGACTTCAGGTGCACGCCACCATGCCTGGCTAATTTTTGTATTTTTAGTAGAAACAGGGCTTCACCATATTGGTCAGCCTGGTCTCCTGACCTCAGGTGATCCACCCGCCTTGGCCTCCCAAAGTGCTGGGATTACAGGTGTGAGCCACTGCACCAGACCTTACATTTCTTATCTCATTTAATCCTTAAAACTATCCTAGGACGGTAGGATTTGCAGTCCCATCTTACAGGGGGAAGGAAAATGACTCAGAGAGGTTAATTTTCATGCCAAAATCACACAGCAGGTAATCGAAAGAACCACAAATCAGCTGGGTCCAGTGGCTTATGCCTGTAATCCCAGCACTTTGGGAGACCAAGGTGGGAGGATTGCTTGAGGCCCGGAGGTGGACATCAGCCTGGGCAATAAAGTGAGACCCTGTGTCTACAAAAATTTTTTAAAATTAGCCAGGTATGGTGGCGGTCACCTGTAGCCCTTAGCTACTTGGGAGGCTGAGGTGGAAGGATTGCCTAAGCCGGGAGTCTGAGGTTGCAGTGAGCTATGATCGCACCACTGCACTCCAGCCTGGGTGACAGATTCAAACCTAGGACTGTTCCCAGTGTAAATATCGGTGTAAATATTGGGAACCTTCTCTGGATTCGAAAGACTTAGTTGGAGAATTGACTCTGTCACCACTTACTGAGCACGTGAAGTGGCACAAGAGCCTTTTTCTGTGAACTGGGGTGGTAATACCCGCTGAAGTGTGGTTGGCAGAAGTAAGAGCATGTGTATATTTCCTGAACATAGCAGACGGTCAGCACATGGAGCCAGCGATCCCCACGGGCCTTGCTGAAATGAAAGGCCTATTTGGATGGCCGGGCGTGGTGGCTCACGCCTGTAATCCCAGCACTTTGGGAGGCCAAGGCAGGCAGATCACAAGGTCAGGAGATGGAGACCATCCTGCATAACATGGTGAAACCCTGTCTGTACTAAAAATACAAAAAATTAGCCGGGCGTGGTGGCGGGTGCCTGTAGTCCCAGCTACTCAGGAGGCTGAGGCAGGAGAATGGCGTGAACCCGGGAGGCGGAGCTTGCAGTGAGCCAAGATCTCACCACTGCACTCCAGCCTGGGCGACAGAGCGAGACTCCGTCTCAAAAAAAAAAAAAGTTAGGCGGCTGGGTGCCGTGGCTCACGCTTGTAATCCCAGCACTTTGGGAGGCTGAGGCGGGTGGATCACGAGGTCAGGAGATTGAGACCATCCTGGCTAACACGGTGAAACCCCGTCTCTACTAAAAATACAAAAAAAATAAAAAAATTAGCCAGGCTTGGTGGCAGGCGCCTATAGTCCCAGCTAGTCAGGAGGCTGAGGCAGGAGAATGGCGTGAACCCGGGAGGTGCAGCTTGCAGTGAGCCGAGATTCCGCCACTGCACTCCAGCCTGGGTGACAGAGTGAGACTCTGTCTCAAAAAAAAAAAAAAAAAGGGCCTATTTGGTTGGATTGGGGGGGTCAGGGGAATACCAGAGAAAGGGGCCCAGAGAAAGGAGTGCCCCGAGGATGGGAGTTCTCAGGGGCACCTGCTCAATGTGACCCCACAGATGAAAATATGGATTTTCCGAGTCTTACATGGAATCTAGTCTGGAGGGGACCATTTGGTGAACAGAATTATTCCTCTTACAGGCCTGTCTCTCCCACTGCCCAGGACATTCCCGGGGCAGGTGAAGGCAGGTTCCTCAAAAGCTCAGGGAGTCCTTGGCTGAGAAACCGGGAGCTCTGAGTCCCGGGCTCCAGTGTTTGCTGTCTGCCTCTGCTTGTCCAAGATGCTGATTACCACACAGGAGATTTGTCGAGAAGGGGGTGGAGCCAGAAGAAGCAGAGCTGGAAAGCCAGGCTTTTATTAGCATTCAGGGATGCGTGCCTCTCACCCATCACTGCAACTCAAGGTTCCACCGTAGGAGTCACTGCATGGGTCTCTTTTCCCCCTCTCCTATTCCTCTTTTTTATTGTATTTATTTATTTTTATTTATTTATTTATTTTTTGAGACAGAGTCTTGCTCTGTTGCGCAGGCTGCAGTACAGTGGTGCAATGTTGGCTCACTGCAGCCTTCACCTCCCGGGTTCAAGCAATCCTTGTGCCTCAGCGTCCCAAGTAGCTGAGATTACAGGCACCTGTGCCACCATGCCCAGCTAATTTTTGTATTTTTAGTAGAGACGGGGTTTCACCATGTCAGCCAGGCTGGTCTCGAACTCCTGACCTCAAGTGATCTTCCCACCTTGGCCTCCAAAAGGGCTGGGATTACAGGCATGAACCACCGAGTCTGGCCTATTTATATATTTTTAGAGATGATATCTCACTTTGTTGCCCAGGCTGGTCTCAAACTCCTCAAGACTCAAGACTCCGGCAAGACTCAAGCCATCTTCCCACCTCAGCTTCTCAAAGTGCTGGGATTACAGACGTGAGCCACCACGCCTAGCCTCCTCCCATTTCTCTCTCTCTTTTTTTTCAGGCAGAGTCTCGCCATGTCACTCAGGCTAGAGTCCAGTGGCACAACCTTGGCTCACTGCATCCTCCGCCTCCTGGGTTCAAGTGACTCTCCTGCCTCAGCCTCCCAAGTAACTGGGATTACAGGGATGCGCCACCAGGCCCGGCTAATTTTTGTATTTTTAATAGAGATGGCGTTTGACCATGTTGGGCAGGCTGGTCTCCAACTCCTGACCTCAAGTGATCCGCCCGCCTTGGCCTCCCAAAGTGCTGAGATTACATGAGTAAGCCAAAATGCCCAGCCTGTTTCTCTTTTATTTATGTATGTATTTATTTAGAGACAGAGTCTCACCTCGCCCAGGCTGAAGTGCAGTGGCACAATCTCAGCTCACTGCAACCTCCGCCTCCTGGGTTCAAGCCATTCTCCTGCCTCAGTGAGTAGCTGGGATTACAAGTACGTGCCACCATGCCCGGCTAACTTTTGTATTTTGAGTAGAGACAGGGTTTCACCATGTTGGCCAGGCTGGTCTCGAACTCCTGACCTCAGGTGATCCACCCACCTCAGCCTCCTGAAGTGCTAGGATTACAGGTATGAGTCACCACGCCGGCGCCTTTTTTTTTTTTTTTTTCCGAGACGAAGTCTTGCTTTGTAGCCCAGGCTGGAATGCAGTGGCATGATCTCAGCTCACTGCAACTTCCGCCTCTCTGTCCCGATTCAAGCAATTCTCCTGCCTCAGCCTCCCAAGTAGCTGGAATTACAGGCATGTGCCACCATACTCAGCTAATTTTTGTATTTTTAGTAGAGATGGGGGTTTCACCATGTTGGCCAGGCTGGTCTTGAACTCCTGACCTCATGATCCACCCGCCTTGGGCTCCCAAAGTGCTGAGATCACAGGTGTGAGCCACTATGCCTGGCCCACCTTTCTCTTTTACAAAGGGACTCCACCACCTGCCTTCAGCCCAGAGTCAGTTTTAGTGAAACATTCACCAGATCTTCCTCCACTGCCACTTGGAGGAGCCCAGAGCCCTGGACTGTGGTTAAGTTGAAGTGGAGTTGAACTAAAGGAGAATAATATTCAGAACAGCCATGTAGCCCTTGGGCTGAGATACTGTGGGATGTCAGAGCTGGAAGAGACTCTGAGGTTCACTCACTCCACATCTCCCTCATTGTACCCCGGAGAAAACTGAGAGCCCACAGAGTGAGAGGGCTCACCCACGTCACACTGCTGGAGGGGAGGAGCAGGCTAGAACCCAGGTTCTCTGTCTCTCTACTGACTTTGCCACTCCATTTGTTTTCCTGTTTGAGAAGCAGAAGAGGCTAAAGTTATATGTGCAGCGGCTCACGCCTGTCATCCCAGCACTTTGTGAGGCCAAGGCGGGTGGATCGCCTGAGGTCAGGAGTTCAAGACCTGCCTGGCCAACATGGTGAAACCCCGTCTCTACTAAAAATACAAAAATTAACCGGGTGTTGTGGCGGGCACCTGTAGTCCCAGCTACTCGGGAGGCTGAGGAAGGAGAACTGCTTGAACCTGCGAGGTGGAGGTTGCAGTGAACCAAGATAGTGCCATTGCACTCCAACCTGTGTGACAGGAGCAAGACTCCATCTCAAAAAAAAAGTCACATGGGAGCAGGAGAAGGAAGCCATCGCCCTCTGGTTCTCCAACTGTTAAATGGGAATAATGATGCTTTCCTGCCAACTCCCCTGCTTTTTCACGAAGCCTGAATGAGGGAATAGTGGGGAGGTGACAGCAGTGGCAGAATCATCTTCCTGGTGGCAACAGGACCCAGAGCGGTGGAGATGGTGAAAGAGCTGAGGGCGGGCAGCGCAGATGGGCTCAGAAGAGGTGGGTTCACCTTGTCGTCCTCCCTAGGTGGGGCCCAGGCTTGGGTTGCCATGGATACCGTGTCCCTGGAGCATCAGATCCAGAGCGTGCAACGCCACATCAGCTTCCTGAAAAAGGAGCAGATGGCCCTGCTGCGAGACCTGCACCTGGAGATCCTGAGGCTGCAGAAACGCTGCTCAGGTGAGGCCGGGAGAGGCGGCCGAATGGGTGGGGAGGGGTCGCTGTCATCATCACAACCACGGTCTCTGGGCTGTGCCCACCAACAGCCCCCGTGAGCCTCACACTGCACCAATTCCGCTGCCTCTTTTTTTGAATAAGGAAACTGGGACTTGGGGAGGTGAGATGGACAGAGAAGTTGGAAAAGTTCTAGAAACACCTGAGAGTTTCAGGGCAAAAAGCTCTGGTTAGGGCCGGGTACGGTGGCTCACGCCTGTAATCCCAGCACTTTGGGAGGCTGAGGTGGGCGGATCATGAGGTCAGGAGATCAAGACCATCCTGGACGACATGGTGAATCCCATCTCTACTAAAATACAAAAAATTAACCAGGTATGGTGGCGGGCGCCTGTAGTCCCAGCTACTCAGGAGGCTGAGGCAGAGGTTGTAGTAAGCTGAGATCGCGCCACTGCACTCCAGCCTGGGCGACAGAGCAAGACTCCGTCTCAAAAAAAAAAAAAAGCTCTGGTTAGGTACTGGAGGACTCCTAGGAACCAATTCCCAGAGGTTCCCACCCTTTCCAAGTCACCATTCACCAAGCAACTCCCAGCCCTCGGTCTAGCTAGGGAGACAAACAGGTCAACTAGTGATATTAAGGTAGAGCAGAAATCAAGCAGGAGCTCATGGGCAGGAGCATGTCCAGCTTGAGGAGCAGGTGCTGAAGGAGGAGGTCCAGCATCCGAGGCTCCCCAGAGGAGAGGTGCTTCAACTCCCTGGAGGCTGCATAACATGTGGACATGCCGAGATATCACATGGGAAAGGAGTAAAGAGAACATTCCAGATGAAGGGAAGAGCACGGCAAAGGCCACAAGCTCGGAATCCAAAAGCTCATGGAAGGTTCCAGTTGATAAAGTAGTACTTAAAGGAGACTGATAAGAAATTCAGCTGGAGGCTGGGCGTGGTGGCTCACACCTATAATCCCAGCACTTTGGGAGGCGGAGGGGGGTGGATCATCTGAGGTCAGAAGTTTGAGACCAGCCTGGCCAACATGGAGAAACACTGTCTCTCCTAAAAATACAAAAATTAGCCCAGTGTGGTGGTGCATGCCTGTAATCCCAGTTACTAAGGAGGCTGAGACCGGAGAATTGTTTGAACCCAGGAGGTGGAGGTTGCAGTGAGCCAAGATTGCGCCACTGCACTCCAGCCTGGGCAACAGAGCAAGACTCCATCTCAAAAAAAGAAAGAAAGAAAAGAAATCCAGCTGGAGCCAAAGTGTGGAAGACCTTGACAAACACCATGACCGCCAAGGAGTCCTCCTGGGTAGTGGGGAGCCACAGAAAGTTTTCGAGCAGCTGCCTGACCAGCATTATCCTGCATTAAGAAACTCAGTCTGGGCCGGGTGTGGTGGCTGATGCCTGTAATCCCAGCACTTTGGGAGGCTGAGGTGGGTGGATCACCTGAGGTCAGGAGTTCAAGACCAGCCTGGCCAACATGGCAAAACCCCGTCTCTACTAAAAATACAAAAAAATTAGCCAGGCATGGGGGTGCGCGCCTGTAATCCCAGCTACTCAGAAGGCTGAGGCAGGAGAATTGCTTGAACCCAGGAGGTAGAGGTTGCAGTGAGCCGAGATCATGCCATTGCACTGCAGCCTGGGCTACAGAGTGAGACTCCGTCTAAAACAAAAACAAAAAGGAACTCAGTCTGGCAGTTGTATGGAAGCTGAACTGGTGGGAGAGGGAGGGAGGGAGACCAGCAGAGGTGATGAATGTTCCAGGGGATGGATGAAGAGGGGTAGAATGGGGACGACCCGTGGGAGGGAAGTTGAAGGAAAGCACTTGCCTGCTGAATGGATTTGTGAGCAGAGCAGAGGGAGGCACCAAGGATGAAGTGAAATCCCAGGCCTGGCCTCTGCTCTTGGACTTGGGGCCTCAGCTGCCTGGGCCTCTCAGAGGCTTGGTTCTGGCCCGAGTGCTCACTGAGGCAGCGTCTCCACATGCACACTTTGGAGCCAGTGACTCACAGACCGTCTCAGCTGGGAGGGCCTGGCCTCTTCGTCGTACCTACTTAGGTAAACCAAGGCCCAGAGAAAGGGTCACACAATGTGTCAGTGGTGGAGGGAAGATGAGAACCCGGAGCTCCAGACTCACACCCCTACGTGCCTCTGCAGCTTTCTGGACATTCTCTCCCCAAGATGCTCAGACTTCAACTTCCCTTCCAGCACCTGCTCCTGGGAGCTCCCCACTGCCCAGGGAAACCTCTGAGTCCCAAACGATCTGAGTGGTCCACCTGACTTCCCACACTGTGACATGAGAAACCAATAGTCCTGCCGGGCACACTGGCTCACACCTGTAATCTCAGCACTTTGGGAGGCTGAGGCGGGCGGATCACCTGAGGTCAGGAGTTCAAGACCAGCCTGACCAATATGGAGAAACCCCGTCTCTACTAAAAATACAAATTAGCCAGGCGTGGCGGCGGGTGCCTGGAATCCCAGCTACTCGGGAGGCTGAGGCAGGAGAATCGATTGAACCTGGGAGGCGGAGGATGTGGTGAGCCGAGATCGCGCGATTGTACTCCACCCTGGGCAACAAGAGTGAAACTCTGTCTCAAAAAAAAAAAACTGAGACGGGCGGATCACGAGGCCAGGAGATCAAGACCATCCTGGCTAACCTGGTGAAACCCCATCTCTACTAAAAAATACAAAAAAAACTAGCTGGGCGAGGTGGTGGGCGCCTGTAGTCCCAGCTACTCGGGAAGCTGAGGCAGGAGAATGGTGTAAACCTGGGAGGTGGAGCTTGCAATGAGCTGAGATCCCGCCACTGCACTCCAGCCTGGGCGGCAGAGCGAGACTCCGTCTCAAAAAAAAAAAAAAGACAAAGACGCCAGTGGTCCTGACTCAGCCATCGCAGCTTCCAAAGGCTCCACAGACAGGGTCAGCCGCACAGTCTAATCTCCCCTGAAGACTAGATGGGAGCAGAGGCCAGCGTCGGGGACAAGAATGGCCCAAGTACCTCACCCCTGCCTGATGCCACCTTTTCACTGCAATAACACAATTAAGAGAAGAGGAAACCCTAAGACGCCATAGCAACTCCTCTCATTTCTTTCTCTTTTGCCCCAATTCTGAGAACTTATGGTCCCTTCCTTTTAGGACACAGGCCAGATATGTGGAGCAGGCAGGAACAGAGTGCCCTCACCCACACCACCCTTCTCAGATGGGTACGGGCCTGAAACCTCTTGTGTTTTTTTTTATTATTATTACTATTATTTTTCATTTTTGAGACAGAGTCTTGCTCTGTCGCCCAGGCTGGAGTGCAGTGACATGATCTCAGCTCACTGCAACCTCTGCCTCCCAGGTTCAAGCAATTCTCCTGCCTCAGCCTCCCAAGTAGCTGCGATTACAGGTGCACGCCACCACGTCTGGATAATTGTTGTATTTTTATTAGAGATGGGGTTTCGCCATGTTGACCAGGTTGGTCTGGAACTCCTGACCTCAGATGATCTGCCCACCTTGGCCTCCCAAAGTGCTGGGATTACAGGCGTGAGCCACCGCGCCCGGCCACTTCTTGGTTATGGATTAAGGAGATAAAAATAACTGGGCCAGGCCAGAGCAGCCACTCTTGAGGCTGAAATGACTGAATAAGGCCTTTCCCCCAAGGAGGAGGTGATGAGAATGGAGAAGATAAGGGGAAGGAGATTAAAGAGGGACCCAGGGCTGGGAGGGGGTTGGGAGAGGGGAGAGGCTGGTGTAGGAGCCTAAGGGACAGGCTGCCCAGGGAGCTGGCTGAGGATGGGTGAGGACTCAGAATGTGTTCTGGGGTGGCGAAGCAGCCTGACTGATGACAAGAACTACTCACAGGCGTTCAGCACCAACTCAGCCCTTGGCCAAGCCTGTTTATTTTTTCTCATTTAATCCTTGGACAGTCCCTTGGAGAAGAGGTGCTATTGTGCCCCCATTCTCCAGATGAGAAAACTGAGGCTCAGAGAAGTGCCGTTACTGGCCCAAGGTCACACAGCATATCTGACCTCACACCATGCTCATCTGTAGCCCAGCTGAGATTTTTATCACCCTACCCCCAAGTCCTGTGTTTAAAGGCTGAAGAGAAACCACTCACAGGGAGTTAACGGCAGAGCCAAGGTATCTCCGCTCCCAAATCGCTGAAATTAGGCTAAGGTCCCTGGGCTATATCACAAGGCCCTGGAGGAGGGGCCAAGTTGGTCCCAGGAAGCCCTGGAGGTGGAGGCATCAGAGTCCTCACAGGGGCCCCAGGGAACAGGTTCAGACTCTGGTCACAGCAGAAGGCTCAGGCACCCTGAGCTGCCTGTCTCCTAGCAACAACCAGCCTCCCCAGAGAAGGCACCTCTGGCACAGCCCTGGGTCTCTGGCAGAGCCTGTGAGGGCAGTGAGGAGGAGGGGCAGAGGGGTCACAAGGCCCCTGAAGGCGCTGCTGGGTGGTAGTCCCAGAGATGCACCGCCTTCCTCCCCCGTCCCCCGGTTCACACCTCCTCCCCGTGGGCACCAGACTGTGTCCCTGCAGGTGTACACAGGTGCCCGAGTCAGTCTGCATCACAGGCAGCTGTGGCTTCTGGCTTCCTTCTGCCCTTGTACCAGTTCTTGAGCCCTGGTGGAGTTGGGGGAGTGAGGGTGGGGCTGGAAAAATTATCAGACTCACCTGAGCTGAGAAGTGGAGTTTGGGGGGCACTAAGGAATGGAGCCTGGGGGGAACAGGCAGGCAGAGGGGTGACGGCTGGGCTGCAGCACCCAGGAGGAAACTGCTCCTGCATCAGTGCCCTTGAGTGGCTCCTAGCCTGCCCGCCCCATCCCCTCAATGCCAATCCAGGCCCCCATCACTAGACGGCACTGTCCTCCTCGAAGCCCCTCTCCCTGCCTTGGGGAATATGGTGGAACTGGGGCTTGGGAAGGGGCAGCGCTGATGTTCAGATAGTAACACAGGCTCGACGGTACTGGCTGTCAAAATAGCGAAAAGCAAGTGTCCAGACGGGTAAGTAGCCAGTGCCCTGAGCCTGCCTCCAGTGCCGCCAAGCAGTTCTGCACACTCCAGCAGCCATCAGCTAAACACCAAAGGGTCAAAGCCCTGCACAGCAAGGGTCCTCCAGAACTGCTCTGATTGGCTGGCATATCACCCCAGGAAGGGCAGATAGTCCCCCAGCCCCGAAACAAGCCAGGCTCCTCAGTCTCACGAGGGGTGAAATAAATTCCAAACCCAGGCGTAAAGGTTGAGCTGGGAAGATTTCAGAGGTTGGAGTCAAGCTGGCCAGGTTCAGGCTATGCCCAGGACACATCTCTTCATCTCTTCCCCCAGCAAGGTTGTGGTAAAATAGTACGGGAGTGGCTTCTAAAGATCCTCATTGCCACTCTTACTGAGCTGTTATTCCATGATTTCTCTGTCTCACACACACACACACACACACACACACACACACACAAACTGCCTTTTCTTTTCTTTCCCCCCAGAACTGACCCATGACCTGGAAATGAGAGAGGCCCAATCTCACCAGCAAGGTAAGAGAAGGACCACTGGTGGGGAAGTGTCGTGGGGCCCAACACTGGAGTTTTTCCCAGCTCTTAGTAGGACCCAAGCCTTCTCTGTGCCCAGCCTAGACTTGGGGACAGTCACTCCTTGGCTTGTGAGCAGAGTGCAGGATGTCAGCCACACTTGCCCAGTGGATGACACTGTGAAATGCCTTGTGCAGTGAACAACCTGCACCACCTCAGTTGGATGACCTTGTGCAGTGAACAACCTGCAACACCACACATAGTACCCTGTATCCATGTTTCTGTCCAAAGTGAGGAAAGGAAAGCAGGAAGGAGATGGTAATGTGGCTTTACTTCCCCTTAGCCTGCTTAATTCCTTGCTGTGACTCACCTCCCCAGTCCTTCCCATCCTTGCACAAGTGATCACATGGTCAGTGTCAAGATTCACTGAACTGTGGCCAGGCGCAGTGGCTCAAGCCTGTAATCCCAGCACTTTGGGAGGCCGAGACGGGCGGATCACGAGGTTAGGAGATCAAGACCATCCTGGCTAACATGGTGAAACCCTGTCTCTACCAAAAAATACAAAAAACTAGCCGGGCAAGGTGGCGGGCGCCTGTAGTCCCAGCTACTCGGGAGGCTGAGGCAGGAGAATGGCGTAAACCCGGGAGGCGGAGCTTGCAGTGAGCCGAGATCACACCACTGCACTCCAGCCTGGGCGACAGAGCGAGACTCCGTCTCAAAAAAAAAAAAAAAAAGGCCGGGCGCGGTGGCTCACGCCTGTAATCCCAGCACTTTGGGAGGCCGAGGCGGGCGGATCACAAGGTCAGGAGATCGAGACCACGGTGAAACCCCGTCTCTACTAAAAATACAAAAAAAAAAAATTAGCCGGGCGCAGTTGTGGGCGCCTGTAGTCCCAGCTACTCGGGAGGCTGAGGCAGGAGAATGGCGTGAACCCGGGAGGCGGAGCTTGCAGTGAGCAGAGATCCAGCCACTGTACTCCAGCCTGGGCGACAGAGTGAGACTCTGTCTCAAAAAAAAAAAAAAAAAAAAAAAGATGCTAAATTTTGTCATGTTTTTGCCCCACAATTAATTTTTTTAATTGCATTGTTGAGATCTTTATCATCAGATTATAAGACCACAGAACTAGAACTGAGTGTTACCCATTGTCTCTGAAGTACAAGACGTATTACCTGACTTGGAGGGACAGAGTAACTAATTTTTTTTTTTTTTTTTTTTTTTTTGAGACAGAGTCTCGCTCTGTCGCCCAGGCTGGAGTGCAGTGGCACGATCTTGGCTCACTGCAACCTCCACCTCCCGGGTTCAAGTGATTCTCCTGCTGCAGCCTCCCAAGTAGCTGAGACTACAGGTGCACACCACCACACACCGTCTAATTTTTTTGTATTTTTTAGTAGAGATGGGGTTTCACCATGTTGGCCAGGCTGGTCTCAAACTCCTGACCTCAGGTGATCCACCCACCTCAGCCTCGCAAAGTGCTAGAATTACAGGCGTGAGCCACTGAGCCTAGCCAGGACACAGTATTTAATTAAAAATGAATCACAAGGCCAAGTGCGGTAGCTCACGCCTATAATCCCAAGACTTTAGGAGACCAAGGTAGGATATAATCACTTGAGCCCAGGAGTTCAAGACCAGCCTGGACAAAATAGTGAGACTCTGTCTCTACCATTTAAAAAAAAATATTTTAAGGCCGGGCGCGGTGGCTCAAGCCTGTAATCCCAGCACTTTGGGAGGCCGAGACGGGCGGATCACGAGGTCAGGAGATCCAGACCATCCTGGCTAACACAGTGAAACCCCGTCTCTACTAAAAAAATACAAAAAACTAGCCGGGCGAGGTGGCGGGTGCCTGTAGTCCCAGCTACTCGGGAGGCTGAGGCAGGAGAATGGCGTGAACCCGGGAGGCGGAGCTTGCAGTGAGCTGAGATCCAGCCACTGCACTCCAGCCTGGGCGACAGAGCGAGACTCCATCTCAACAAAAATGAAATAAAATAAATAAATAAATAAATAAAATAAAATATTTTAAAAGGCCAGGTGCGATGGCTCACTCCTGTAATCCCAGCACTTTGGGAGGCCGAGGTGGGGATCACGAGGTCAGGAGATCGAGACCATCCCAGCTAACATCGTGAAATCCCGTCTCTACTAAAAAATACACAAAATTAGCCAGGCGTGGTGGCGGGCACCTATAGTCCCAGCTGCTCGGGAGGCTGAGGCAGGAGAATGGCATGAACCTGGGAGGCGGAGCTTGCTGTGAGCCGAGATGGCGCCACTGCACTCCAGCCTGGGCGACGGAGCGAGACTCCGTCTCAAACAAAACAAAACAAAACAAAACAAAACAAAAAATTAAAAAAATGTTAAAAGGAATCATAAAAATACTCTTTCTTGGCCAGAAGAGTTCTTAAGAACAGAGTCTCTTCCATATTGATGTGTTGGTTATAGATGAAGTGCTATAGGCTGGACGTTTAAGCTATGATGTTAGGGACCCTAGAACTTGCTTTATGTATTCGTGCATGAAGATCAGCTAGGGATCATCTAGACACTTACGAACTTGGACTAATTCTGCCCACTGTAGAGGACAACGACGGGCAACCTCTTGGTGCCTAGGTGGCTGGAGGAAGGCAGCACACATCCCAGACACTAGATTAGGACAGTTCTGTAACAAAGCCACTTTCACCCCACTTACTGTCCTTTGTCTGAAAGGGCTTTTGAGATCACCTGGGCCCAAGCCACTGCCCCAGTGTCTTCGTTTTTATCTTTTTTTTTTTTTTTTTTTTTTGAGACAGGGTCTCATACTCTGTCACCCAGGCTGGCGTGCCGTGGCGCCATCTCTGCTCAGTGCAACCTCTGCCTCCTAGGCAGGCTCAAGAGATCCTTCCACCTCAACCTCGAGATTAGCTGGTATGACAAACACGTGCCACCACACCCAGCTTTTTTGTAGAGATGGGGTTTCACCATGTCACCCAGGCTGGTCTCCTCAGCTTAAGCAATTTGCCCCCCTCAGCCTCCCAAAGTGCTAGGATTACAGGTGTGAGCCACTGTGCCTGGCCTATCTTCTCTTTCAATGGGCTTTGAGAACGCTTTCTTTTTTTAGAGACAGGGTCTTGCTCTGTTGTCCAGGCCATAGTGTGCAGTAGCACAATCATAGCTCACTGCAGCTTTGTACTCCTGGGCTCGAGAGCTCCTCCTGCCTCAGCCCTCCCCTGAGTCACTGGGATGAGCGTGCTAACCTACTGGGCTTAAGAACTCTCTTTGTGCTTTTTTTTTTTTTTTTTTTTTGAGACGGAGTCTCGCTCTGTCGCCCCGGCTGGAGTGCAGTGGCACAATCTCAGCTCACTACAACCTCCACCTGCCAGGGTCAACCAATTCTCCTAGTTCAGCCTCCCAGGTAGCTGGGATTATAGGCGCACGCTACCATACCCAGCTAATTTTTGTATTTTTAGTAGAGACGGGGTTTCGCTATGCTGGCCAGGCTGGTCTCGAACTCCTGACCTCGTGATCCACCCACCTTGGCCTCCCAGATGCTGGGATTACGGGCATGAGCCACTGTACCCGGCCCTCTTTGTCCTCTTATCACTTGGTGATTTTCATCTTTTCAGGGTTACTTTTTGCCACCTTCGGCTGCCTATGTCCCTACACTCACCTGGGCCAAGTCCTAGGATATGGTCCTGCTGAGATAGAGCTTCCAGGAGGCAGGGGTCCTCAACTCACACTGCACACGAGAACCACCCGGGGAAGATTTGAGCAACACCAGTTCCCAGGTCCAACTCCAGGGATGCTGGTTCAATTGGTCTTTCGTAGTGCCCAGGAAACAGCATTTTTTAAAGCTCTCTGGGTGGTTCCAATGTCTCTCCAACCTGCTGCGGTGGCAAAGGCCAACAATAAACAAGTAAACAAAAAATGACAAACATGTGGCCAGGCAGGGTGACTCAAACCTATAATCCCAACACTTTGTGAGGCTGAGGCAGGAGGACTGCCTGAACCCAGGAGTTCGAGACCAGCCCAGGCAACATGGCAAACCCTCATCTCTACAAAAAATGTGCATGCCTGTGGTCCCAGCTCCTGGGAAGGCTGAGGTGGGAGAATTACTTGAGCCCAGTGATAGAGGCTGCAGTGAGCTATGCCACTGCCCACCAGCCTGGCAACAGAGGGAGACTCTGTCTCAAAAAAAAAAAAAAAAGGCCGGGCATGGTGGCTCACGCCTGTAATCCCAGCACTTTGGGAGGCCGAGGCAGGCGGATCACAAGGTCAGGAGTTGGAGACCAGCCAGGCCAATATGATGAAACCCTGTCTCTAAAAATAAAAAAATAAATTAGCCGGGTGTGGTGGCAGGTGCCTGTAGTCCCAGCTACTCAGAAGGCTGAGGCAGGAGAATCACTTAAACCCAGGAGGCAGAGCTGCAGTGAGCCGAGATCACGCCACTGCACTCCAGCCCGGGCAAGAGTGACTCCGTCTCAAAAAAAAAAAAAAAAAAAAAAAAAAAAAAAGATATGTGAGAAATGCCCTACGGAGGAAACAAGGACACTGACTCCCTTCCTGTGCACACTCGCAGCTCTTTCCGTCTCTTGCTCTCTGGGCTTTTACACAAGCTGTTCCCTCCGTCTGCAGCATCCTTCTCTCCTGTCTTCACTACTTAACTACTGTTTATCCTTCGGATCTTAGCTCAAGTCTCTTCTGCTGGGAAGACTTCCCTGATTAGGTCACATTCTCCAGTTACAGTCACAGCATTGACTTTCCACATCACATTTGCAACCTCACACTTATTTGTGATTATTTATTATGTCTCTCCCACTATGTGGTAAGCTTCACGGAGACCGTTTTATTATGAGCCCTATCTCCAATACCTAACACAGTGCACCAAGTCAGGGCTCCACAAATTATCTGTGGAACGAATAAAGGGCCAGGGATGGGTTTGCACTTAAGCTGAAACCTGAAGAATTAGAGGCGAGGCCAAACAGAGTGTAGAACAGGTAGGAGGGCAGAACAAGGCAGGCCACTGAGCCGACGCGTGGGGAAGGAGGGGGAGCACGGTAGGATGTGTAGGTGGGGACGTGGGGAGGAGTGGGGCTTTCTTTTGGTTTTTTCTTTGCTTATTGAGACGGAATCTCGCTTTGTCACCCAGGCTGGAGTGCAGTGGCGCGATCTCAGCTCACTGCAACCTCCGCCTCCAGGGTTCAAGCAAGTCTCCTGTCTCAGCCTCCCGAGTAGCTGGGACTACAGGCGCCCACCACCACCATGCCCGGCTAATTTTTGTATTTTTAGTACAGACGGGGTTTCACCATGTTGGCCAGGCTGGTCTCGAACTCCTGACCTCAAGTGATCCGCTCACCTCGAACTCCCAAAGTGCTGGCATTGCAGAAGTGAGCCCCTGCGCCCGGCCTGGGGGGTTTGTTACTCGGAGGGCTGAGCCGTGCAGGTTCTGTTCCAAGCCAGGTGGAGAACGTCACCTCTGGCCTCTGCTCCGTTCCAGAGGCGGCGTCACGGGAGCTGGAGAGCAAGTGCCGCGCGCTAGAGTCGCAGCTGGAGGCGCGGGCCGCGGCCAACGCGGAGCTGCGGCGGGAGGTGGCACAGCGCGAGGCTCTGGTGTCCGCGCTGCGCTGCAGCCTGCGCACCGAGGAGCGCCGCTTCCTGGAGGAGCTGCGCCGCCGCAGCCACCGCGCCACCGTGCTGGGCACCGAGCTGCAGAAGCACACCGAGGCGGCCGCCTACCTCTCCTGCCAGCTGCACGCGGCGCGCCAGAGACTGCAGGCCCCGCGTCCGGGCCCCGGCGCCGCAGCCGAGCCCCGGCTACGCCGCCGCGCACCGCGGGCCCGCCGCCCGCCTGCTGCCCACGAGGCCGCCGCCAAGGGCCCCGGCCGGGACTGGGCCGCCTGGGACCGCGGGGCCGGCGCCCTGGACGACACCGACCCGATGCCCGACCCCGCGCTCTTCCTCCGCAGCGCGCGGAGGCCGCTGAGGCCCAGCGTCCGCAGCCCGCGCCAGCCGCCTCCGCAGGAGCCCCCGGACCGGGCCGGCCCGCAGCCCGCGCCCAGCCCGCCCTGCCCGCCCAGCGCGCCCGGGGACCCGGAGTAGGCGCGGGGCTGGCCTGGGTGAAGCGGGGCGGACGGGGAGGGCCAGCCAGGGACGCAGCTTGGGCCCCGCAGACAGGTCCAGGGGGCGGAGGACAGCCGCCCCTCCTCCAGGAAGTGGGGCGAAGCAGCTCCGGCTTCCCCCAAACCCCCGAACCGCCAGCCTTTTGTACTTCCCGACGTTTCCAAAGCTTCGAGCCTTCTCCTCGCGCGAGAGCTCCTCCGCGGGGCCGAGCGGGGCACCTTCTCTACCGAGAGGACTCGCAGTCCCGATCCTGGCCTGGTCCCACCTGCCAGCGAGACAGGAGGGACGGCGGCCACGCCCTGCCCCGGGAAAGCCGACAATCCTTGGTGGGGTGGGGAGGGCTGGGCTGGCCTACGGAAAGGTGCGCAGAGTGGCATTGACGCCCCAGGCCCCCCAGCTCCCCCCGCCTCCCCCACCCCCAGGCCGACGCCCTTCCCACCAAGCCTTCCTCTCCAGGAGAGGCCCGGGCTAGGGGCTGGGCCTTCTACCCCCACCCCGACCCTGCCGATAGGTCCTTGCAGGTGAGCACGGAACACTTTAGAAGACATGTCCTCCCAGAGCCCCTGGTGGGAAAAGTGCGCCTGATGGAAGCGTAACTTCTGGAAGGTAGCATCCATGGGCCCTGGGAGAGGATTACAGAACCGCCTGGGTGGCCGGACTTGATCTAGAGCCGTCTCCAGCTCAGCTCTTCCCGAGTCCGCCACCCCCCTGGGAACGCGGGGACTGGGAGCTGTGCTGGGGAAGGGAGATGACAGGCCTGCTGGCAGCCAGGCTTTCCGAAGGCAGGAGCTGTCTTCCCCCGCAGGAGGTAGCCCCAGGGGTTTTCCTAGTCCTGTTTATTGGTGCTAATTTTGCTCGGCTTCCTAATCAGCTGGCTGCATCCAGAGACAAGAAGAGGGCCTTGGCGGGGCGCGGTGGCTCACGCCTGTAATCCCGGCACTTTGGGATACCGAGGTGGGCGGATCACCTGAGGCCAGGAGTTCGAGACCAGCCTGGCCAACATGGTGAAACCCCGTCTCTACTAAAAAAATACAAAAACTAGCCGGGCGCGGTGGTGTGTGCCTGTAATCCCAGCTACTCGGGGAGGCTGAGGCAGGAGAATCGCTTGAACCTGGGAGGCGGAGGTTGCAGTGAGCCGAGATCGCGGCACTGCACTCCACCTGGGCAACAAGAGCAAAACTCCGTCTCAAAAACGAAAGAAAGAAGGAGGGCCTGGCTTCTTGGAAGCAGCAGCTACTGATGGGAGTTTGGGTTTGCTGGGGGGATGGTGGGAGCACAGGTTAGCCCCCATCCTGGCCCCCTCCACAGATGCCCCTGAGCCTGTCAGAATCTGGCAGTGGCGGGCTGCTCAGTTCCCTGCTGTCTAGCCTGGGGAATGGCGACGTGGAAAGGGGAAAGCCCCACCTCCTAACACCCCGTCTCCTAAGCTCCCCTGACACCACCAAAGGCAGGAAGGACAGTTTCAGCGCAGCTTCTTGCCCCTATCCCCAGCCCAGCCTAGAAGGAAACACAAACCCCTCCAGCCCATGCCATCCCTCCTGTGTGGGTCCTGCATCAAGTCCTAAGTGCCTGTGAGGTCTTCCAGGGGCTTCGAGGGGAGGACGTGGGGCAGGGAGAGTCCTTTACCTCCCTCACAGACACCCCTTTCCTGACAGGTCCTAACCCTGGCTGAGGCCACACGTTCTGTGTCACGCAGGGGTCTGGGAGGTGAGCAGAGTTAAGCTCTAGGGCTGACAAGCTCTTCTCCCATCACAGCTCCATGAAGAGGGGGGAGTCCCCGATCACACCCCCTTTCCCTCCATTTGTTAGAGGGAGCAGGAAATTGGCAAGAAGTAGAGACCAGTGAGCGAGCACACTCAGGGCCAAGCAATGTGCGGCTCTCCCAGCTGACCCCACCCGGGACTGCCCAGGCCACTGAGCAATAACCACGCCTGGTCTGGGGTGTCCAGCTCCTGGGATTCAGATGGCCGAGGTTGGGGCACCCTTGGGACAGTGCTCTCCAGTCTAGCTTGGGTCAAGAAGGTGGCCTGGGGTCCTTGCTCTGCCTGCCCCCACCTCTACCCTCTGCTAGTCCTGCAGTTGCGCCTGTGCCATCTCTGCCCCCCCTCAAGCGTGTGTAACTCACTGCACCCCTATTCTGTCCTCCTCCCTTTCAGAACCTGTCTGTGTGTGAGGGCCTCAGTCCTCTCTCAGAGGTGCCCAGAGGACCGTGGGAAGGAGGGCTAAAGTCTCTTTCTAGAGGAGCCCACACAGACCCTCACCTCCCACAACCACACTTTTGGGGTGAACAGGGTGACTTTGTTAGGTCTATTGTTCTGCAGAGATGGTGAAGTACTTTATCTGCCCACCCACCCACTAAAAGCCATAGCTCCATCTGCCTGTCCTCCCCCGAGCTCTATAGCAATAGCCCCCTTCCCCCTTCCCTCCTGGGCATCCAAGGTGTCCAGCTGGGGGCCCCCACCGCACTCTGGCCCCAGGGATCTTCCAGTGGCCTACCTGCCTCTCCCGAAGTGACTCCATCAGCGCCACTCAACTGCCGTCCCTCTTCCAGCAACCACTGGAAGGTGCTTGGAGATCCCCTAGATGAAAGGTTCTGGGTGCCGGGGCAGCTGACTCACTGGCTCAGCTGAGGTGCCGGAGGTGCCTGGGAAAGGAAATAAGGCAAGCTGAGGGAGCACCTGTGGCAGACACATGGTTCCAATTTCACAGAAATTCCCCTCCTCACCCTCCTGCAAATAATGGAGACTTCCCTCCACCCACCTGCACAGGAGCTTCTGTGCAGCAGAATGAGACTGGGAGCAGGAGTCCGTGGTCTGCTCTTGGCCTCAGGGGCCCAACACTCCTCAGCTTCAGGGCCCTGGAGAGGCCCCACCCTCCCTGGGTCTGGCTTGAGAGCCCACCTGGCCAAAGGGAAGCCTCCTACCCCCATGCACTGCCCGCCCCTGGATGCCTTGGTGACTAAGAAGGGAAAAGATTGTATTTCTCTCTCCTGTGCTGCACGAATCCCCATTGCGAGAGAGAGAGAGAGTGTTGAAGAAGACACTCAGGGTCCCTAGGTGGAGCTCCTGCCACACCTCACATGTGGACAGCTCCAGGACAGACAGCTGCAGGCAGGGACCTCCCCCTGCTCTGGAAATCAGCCAGGGAGCACTGGGCAGTGCAGTTTGAGGCTCTGTACCCCTGGCCCCCACAGCCCAGCCACAGCACCCTCTAGCTTGGGGGACTAGTCCGGGGTCAAAATGGGGTAGCCCTTCCCCATATAAGCAGTAGGGTGGCGTTCCCCCTGGTGGAGAGAGGAAGGAGGCCTAGACGGTGTGGGGCAGCTGCTTCTCAGCGTGGGGAGCCAGGGGTCTCCAAGCACCTTCTCCTGGACATGCCAGCCTTGAATGGGGGGGCGCGCAGGGCTTCAGACCCACCTGGCAGGAGCCCTGTGGACAGGGCAGAGGAACCCTGCTCCAAATTCTCTGTTGGCTGCGCTTTCGAATCCAATGCTTTTCAGAGTGTATTCACTCACCCACAGAAATAGAGCCCTGTGCTTTAGGGGTGACTGTCATATGCCTTATTCTTAATAAAATCTCTGAAAAACATGTGAGTCCAAAAATCTCTTACATTGGGCACTCGGCCCCACCGCACCTCCGTTCTTGCAGGTGTGGGAAGAGCATGTGGAGGAGCCGGGAGGTGGTTCAGAGTCAGCCAATGGGTACGATGACACCAGGAGCTGAGACTCTGGGGTACCCTCAGTAGATAAGCCTCAGATGGGCCGGGCACGGTGGCTCACGCCTGCCATCCCAGCACTTTGGGAGGCCAAGGTGGGCAGGTTGCTTGAGGTCAGGAGTTCAAGGCCAGCCTAGCCAACATAGTGAAACCCCGTCTCTACTAAAAATACAAAATTTAGCCAGGTGTGGTGGCACGTGCCTGTAATCCCAGCTACTCAGGAGGCTGAGGCAGGAGAATCCAGTGAGCCGAGATCACGCCAATATATTCCAGCCTGGGTGACAGAGTGAGACGATCCCCCAAAAAAAGCTATTCCGGCCGGGCACAGTGGCTCATGCCTGTAATCCCAGCACTCTGGGAGCCGAGGCGGGTGGATCACGAGGTCAGGAGATCAAGACCATCCTGGCTAAACCCCGTCTCTACTAAAAAATACAAAAAATTAGCCAGGTGTGGTGGCGGGCGCCTGTAGTCCCAGCTACTCGGGAGGCTGAGGCAGGAGAATGGCGTGAACCCGGGAGGCGGAGCTTGCAGTGAGCCGGGATGGCACCACTGCACTCCAGCCTGGGCAACAGAGCAAGACTCCATCTCAAAAAAAAAAAAAAAAAAGCTGTTCTTCAGATCAAGTATAAGGCACCCATCTGAGGTGTCCTCACCCTCAGCCGAGCCCTGCCCCTCTCTCCATCCCACCCCAATCCAAAGGAACAAACAGAATCTTAGATCACAGGCTCCTGACTAGAGTGGAGAGGAGAAGACTGGAAGGGCCCAGTGCCTGGAATTGCCCCACTATCCTTTCCCAGAAGAAATCCTGGGTTCCGGCATCTTTGGCCACACTGGTGCCCTGCCCCCCACCTGATCCACCTGCCAGACGCCCGGCATCCCAGCAGGAGCCCTATTCTTATCCTCCACTAATGAAGGTTATCCTGGGACTGCAGCTTTAGGAGCTCAGCGCAGCCAGCACCCATGAGAACTCAAGCCGGTACATTTTCAGTGCAGGTCTACGTTAGGGATGACTCAGAGAAAAAGGCAGCAGCTCTCTGTTCTAAGGACGCAGGGGAACAAAACCAAAACCAAAACCAAAAAAAATGGCTTTGCTTGCAACCCTCCTGATAACAGGACCCACCTCTTCCTTCTGGGGAACTGCTGTGCACCCATCTCAGTCCATGCTTTGGGAGGGCCAACTCCACCCGTGTGGCCCAGGCAGGGCAGGTCACACTGATCGGGCTGAAGATTACATGCAACTCCATCTGAGCCAACAAGAGTCAATCTTGGGCCTTTTGCTGGAGCCATTCATTCAGCACCCCCATGTTAGGTGCTATTTAGTTCAGCAGCGAACAAAGCAGGACTATGGAGAAGGACAAACACTTGGGTGGCTAAAATGGCACCCAAGAAATCTGGCAGGTCATTTGCCACCACAAGGGGTAAAGCTGCCTGAGGATAAAGCTACCATAAGAGAAACAGAACGGCCAGGTGCTCATGCCTGTAATCCCAGCACTTTGGGAGGCCGAGGCGGGCGGATCAAGAGGTCCGGAGTTCAAGACCAGCCTAGCCAACATGGTAAAACCCCGTCTCTATGAAAAGCACAAAAAAAAGCCGGGCATGGTGGTGGGCACCTGTAATCCCAGTTACTCAGGAGGCTGAGGCAGGAGAATCCTTTGAACCTGGGAGACGGAGGTTGCAGTGAGCCGAGATCATGCTATTGCACAGCAGCCTGGGCGACAGAGTAAGACTCCATCTCAAAAAAAAAAAAAAGAGAAACGGAACAAAGAGATATGGAGAGACAATTCAGATAATCAAGTCACCTGGATCCAGCCATACCCAAAGCTCACAGACTCTTACCCTTTTCTGTTACATGGATCAATAAATCCCCTCCCCCTCCCAAACTTAGGTGTGGAATTTTTTTTGTTTCTGTTTGTTTTGTTTTGTTTTGTTTTTGAGACAGAGTTTCACTCTTGTTGCCCAGACTGGAGTGCAGTGGCACAATCTCAACTCACTGCAACCTCTGCCTCCCAGGTTCAAGCGATTCTCCTGCCTCAGCCTCCTGAGTAGCTGGGATTACAGGCACGTGCCACCACGCCCGGCTGATTTTGTATTTTTAGTAGAGAGGGGGTTTCACCATGTTGGTCAGGCTGGTCTTTAACTCCCAACCTCAGGTGATCCGCCCACCTTGGCTTCCGAAAGTGCTGGGATTACAGGCGTGAGTCACCACTCCTGGCTGTTTCTGTTTTTTAGGGACAAGGTCTCACAGTGTTGCTCAAGCTGCACTTGAACTCTGGTGCTCAAAGGGATCCTTCCATCTCAGCCTTCTGAGTAACTGAGAGTACAGGCCTAGCTAACAACACACACACACACACACACACACACACACACACACACACACGTATATGTATACACAAAATATACATATTTTGACACAGAGTCTTGCTCTATTGCCCAGGCTGGAGTGCAGTGGCTATGTGGAAAAAAACACGCCCAGCCAGTTTTTCCCTGCTTTTTATTTTGAACTTAGTTTCTTGCTTAAGCCTCTAAGCTCAGGTTTGGGCCCAGGATGGGCTGGGACCAGGACCTGCAGCAAGCCCAGGAAGGCTGGCCCAGGCCTCTTCTTGTTCTTAGCCTTTTTTCTCCTGGGGCAGTGAGGGAACCAAAGGCCCAGCCTTGGATATACATCTGCCCAAGACTCTTGAGTCTCAGGTACAATTTCAGAAAAGGAGAAAAGAAAGGGGGCAGGGCACAGTGGCTCACGCCTGTAATCCCAACACTCTGGGGGCCGAGGCAGGTGGATCATTTGAGGCCAGGAGTTTGAGACCAGGCTTGCCAACATGGTGAAACCCCATCTCCACTAAAACTACAAAAATTAGCTTGGCGTGGTGACGCGACCCTATAATTCCAGCTACTCCGGAGGCTGAGGCAAGAGAATTGCTTGAACCTGGGAGGCAGAGGCTGCAGTGAGCCGGGGTCGTGCCACTGAACTCCAGCCTGGGAAACAGAGTGAGATTCCATCTCAAAAAAGGAAAGAAAAGGAAAGAGAAGGGAAGGGAAGGGCAGAGCACAGGCCTTAGGGTTCCCCAGACAGATCCCTGGGGATGCTTAGCTAAGCCCATCCCAGAGTCACAGTTCAGGGTGGAGATATGGAATGTCAGAACCAGATAACTGTTTTGTTCGTTTGTTTGTTTGTTTTGAGAGGGAGTTTCACTGTCACCCAGGCTGGAGTGCAGTGGCGCAATCTCAGCTCACTGCAACTTCCTCCTCCTGGGCTCCAGCGATCCTCCCACCTCAGCCTCCTGAGTAGCTGGGATTATAGGCATGCACCACTCACGCCCAGCTGATTTTTTTTTTTTTTTTTTGTATTTTAGTAAAGCCGGGGTTTCACCATGTTGGCCAGGCTGGTCTCAAACCCCTGACCTTAAGTGATCCACCTGGGCCTCCCCAAGTGCTGGGATTACAGGGGTGAGCCACTGTGCCTGGCCTCAGGTAACTCTTAAAGATCATCTATGCAACCCTTTCATTTTACACATGGGGAGACTGAAGCTCAGGGCATCTTACTGGCAGTCCTTCCTTCCTTCCTCCCTCCCTCCCTCCCTCTCTCCTTCCTTTCTTTCTTCCTTCCTGGCAGTTCTGCCCATGTAGTTTTGGGGTTGAGGGAGGTGGAGTACTTCCTTTCTAGGGGTTCCCAGAGATTGGCCAGGGAAGTAGGGGACTCTCTGCCACAGTTCAAGGGATTTAGGTTCCCTCGTCACCTCTCCAGCCCCCTAGGGAACTCTGCAAAGGAGGGGGAAGCAGGAGTGTAGGAATGGCCAGCTGAGTGGGTGTATCCATGATAATGGTAATTAGGGAGGTGGGAGGCTTTGAGCCGGCTAATTATGCAGGCTGGGTCTCAGACTAGATATAACCCTCCCTTCTTATCTTTATGCAGGGACCCAAAAGATGAGAAACCTGCAGTGCTCAGGAAGCCAGGAGGTAGCCCTGAGGATGCCTGCTGTGCAGCAGGACCCTGTGAGGGAAAGGGGAAGGGAGCCACTGAAGATAAACTGAAGACAATTTTGTTTGTTTCTGTTTTTTGAGGCGGAGTCTTGCTCTGTCACCCAGGCTGGAATGTAGTGGCGCGATCTTGGCTCACTGCAACCTCTGCTTCCTGGGTTCAAGTGATTCTTCTGCCTCAGCTTGGGAGTAGCTGGGATTACAGCTGCCCGCCACCTCACCGGGTTAATTTTTGTATTTTTAGTAGAGACAGGGTTTCGCCATGTTGGCCAGGCTGGTCTCGAACTCCCGACCTCAGGTGATTCGTCTGCTTTGGCTTCCCAAAGTACTGGGATTACAGGGGTGAGCCACCGTGCCTTGCCTTAAACTGCAGATTCCAAAGCTGCTGGGACTGGTTTATCACTAGGCCCATGGACCAACTGGTCACCGGTCCCCATGCCGACCAGTAGGCACTTATGGACACTCACTGACGCTGAAGAGGACAGGGAGAGGTGCCTCCGCCGGGCATCCTGCATGGGCTCAGGCTGGTGGGTCTCAGCCAGGCATTATGGAAATGATCTGAAAGTTTTAGACACAAAGGTCAAAGCACAGAGTACACAAAACGAGTATCTGAAAGGAAAGCCAGCTGTGATAAATAATGGGGGGATCGGCCAGGCGCAGTGGCTCACGCCTGTAATCCCAGCACTTTGGGAGGCCGAAGTGGCGGATCACCTGAGGTTGGGAGTTCGAGACCAGCCTGACCAACTTGGAGAAACCCTATCTCTACTAAAAATACAAAATTAGCTGGGCCTAGTGGCACATACCTGTAATCCCAGCTACTGGGGAGGCCGAGGCAGGAGAATCGCTTGAACCCCGGTGGCCTCTGCCTTGGCGGTGAGCCAAGACTGAGCCATTGCACTCTAGCCTGGACAACAAGAGGGAAACTCCGTCTCAAAAATAATAATAATAATAAATAAATAAATAATAGGGGGCTTAGAGGTGAAACTCCAGGCTGCCAGCAATGCTGCCCCCCCACATCCTATGGAGCCCTCAGAACCTGGCACCCTCTACACCGAAATCATCCACCCAACCAACAAATGTGCATTAAGTGGGGTGTGGTGGTGTGCACCTGTAATCCTAGCTACTCAGGGAACTGAGACGGGAGGGTCACTTGAGCCCCTAAGTTGGAGGCTTCCGTGAACCGTGATCATACCACTGCACTCCAGCCTGGGCAACAGAATGAGACCCTGTCTCTAAAAATAAAATTAAAAATAAACAAATGTGCATTAAACACCTACCAAGCATTGGACTCTGGAAAGATGCTGGGAATACCCAGATAAATAAGTTATGGTTCTTGCCTTCAAGGAGTCCCCAGGTCGGCTGGGCGTGGTAGCTCATGCCTGTAATCCCTGCACTTGAGGAGGCCAAGGCGGGTAGATCACAAGGTCAGAAGTTCGAGACCAGGCTGACCAACATGGTGAAACCCCATCTCTACTAAAAATACAAAAATGAGCTGGGTGTGGTGACACATGCCTGTAACCCCAGCTACTTGGGAGGCTGAGGCAGGAGAATCACTTGAATCTGGCAGGTAGAGGTTGCAATGAGCTGAGATCACGTCATTGCACTCCAGCCTGGGGGACAGAGCAAGACTCTGTCTTAAAAAAAAAAAAAAAAAAAAAAAAAAAAAAGCCAGGCGCGGTGGCTCACGCCTGCCAGCACTTTAGGAGGCTGAGGCGGGTGGATCACGAGGTCAAGAGATCGAGATCATCCTGGCCAACATGGTGAAACCCCGTCTCTACTAAAAATACAAAAAAAATTAGCTGGGCGCGGTGGCTCGTGCCTGTAGTCTCAGCTACTTGGGAGGCTGAGGCAGGAGAATGGCTTGAACCTGGGAGGTGGAGCTTGCAGTGTGCCGAGATCGCGCCACTGCACTTCAGACTGGGTGACAGAGCGAGATCCCGTCTCAAAAAAAAAAAAAAAGTCCCCAGGTCTAGTGGCTGGACTCCTCACCCGAGACCCAGACATCCCAGTATGACCAAGAGGGTCTCAGTTTATGCCTATTGCCCCTGTGTCATTATTAATAGGGTCCACTTGCATTCTCAAAAGTGTTCTGGTTTTAACAATAAACTATGCAATCACCTGAACCATAGCACGTTGTTATAGGCAATGGTGGAAATAGCTGGGGAAACTGGGAGTATGTGCTGTTAAGACTATGATGGATGGCCGGGCGCGGTGGCTCAAGCCTGTAATCCCAGCACTTTGGGAGGCCGAGACGGGCGGATCACAAGGTCAGGAGATCGAGACCATCCTGGCGAACACGGTGAAACCCCGTCTCTACCAAAAAATACAAAAAAAAAAAAAAAAAAACTAGCCGGGCGAGGTGGCGGACGCCTGTAGTCCCAGCTACTCGGGAGGCTGAGGCAGGAGAATGGCGTGAACCCGGGAGGCGGAGCTTGCAGTGAGCTGAGATCCGGCCACTGCACTCCAGTCTGGGCGACACAGGGAGACTCTGTCTCAACAAAAAAAAAAAAAAAAAAAAAAAAGACTATGATGGAGGCCAGGCGCAGTGGCTCACGCCTGTAATCCCAGCACTATGGGAGGCCAAGGCGGGCAGGTCACCTGAGGTCAGGAGTTCGAGACCAGCCTGGCCAACATGGTGAAACCCCTATCTCTACTAAAAATACAGAAATTAGTCAGGCATGGTGGTGGGTGCCTGTAATCCCAGCTACTTGAGAGGCTGAGGCAGGAGAATCGCTTGAACCCGATAGGCGGAGGTTTCAGTGAGTTGAGATTGTACCACTGTACTCCAACGTGGGCTATACAGCGAGACTCAGTCTCAAAAAAAAAAAAAAGAAAAGAAAATTGAAAAAGAGGACTATGATGAAAAGACTTTGGTGGAAGCAGTGTGAAAGCAAGAATCAGTCTGCTTACTGTGTGGTGAGAGGTCAGACCACCAGACTACAGAGAATGTGATCAGAGGATGATTTTTTTTTTCTTTCTTTTCTTTTCTTTTTTTTTTTTGAGACGGAGTCTCGCTTTGTCGGCCAGGCTGGAGTGCAGTGGCACCATCTCGGCTCACTGCAAGCTCCGCCTCCCGGGTTCATGCCATTCTCCTGCCTCAGCCTCCTGAGTAGCTAGGACTACAGGCGCCCCGCCACCTTGCCCGGCTAATTTTTTTTGTTTTTTTAGTAGAGACGGGGTTTCACTGTGTTAGCCAGGATGGTCTCATCTCCTGACCTCGTGATCCGTCCACCTCAGCCTCCCAAAATGCTGGGATTACAGACGTGAGCCACCGCACCCAGCCTTTTTTTTCTTCTTTTGAGACAGGGTCTTGCTCTGTTGCCCAGGCTGGAGTGCAGTGGCGAGATCCTGCAGCCTCGACCTCTTGGGCTCAAGTGATCCTCCCACCCCAGCCTTCTGAGTAGCGGGGACTACAGGCGCACACCACCACACCCAGCTAATTTTTGTATTTTTTGTAGAGATGAGGTTTTGCCATGTTGCCGAGGCTGGTCTCCAACTCCTGAGCTCATACAATCTGCTCTCCTCGGCCTCTTAAAGTGTTGGCATTACAGGCGTGAGCCGCTGCACTGGGCTGGATGATACTTTTTATACGTGTCTGTTTCTCTAACCCCAGGCTTGCTGCTCTTCCCCAACCCCCAGGGTTAAAACGGAGCTTCCTATTGTGAGTAGCATTACCAACATGCAAGGGCTTCCAACTTTAGCTACACTGGACCACTAGGTACAATTCTCGAAAACCCTTGAGTTTCTTGAATACAAACTAAGCACCCATCAGTCAGGTAACTGGCTAAAATAATTAAGGTACAACCACACAATAGAACGTTATCCAGCATAAAGGGAATGAGGACACCTACTGAAAGTGTGTAAAGTGGCCGGGCGCGGTGGCTCAAGCCTGTAATCCCAGCACTTTGGGAGGCCGAGGCGGGCGGATCACAAGGTCAGGAGATCGAGACCACAGTGAAACCCCGTCTCTACTAAAAATACAAAAAAAAATTAGCCGGGCGTGGTGGCGGCGCCTGTAGTCCCAGCTACTCAGGAGGCTGAGGCAGGAGAATGGCGTGAACCCAAGAGGCGGAGCTTGCAGTGAGCCGAGATCGCGCCACTGCACTCCAGCCTGGGCAACAGCGTGAGACTCCGTCTCAAAAAAAAAAAAAAAAAAAAAAAAAAGAAAGTGTGTAAAGTAAAAAAAAATCAGAGTGAAGAATAGCAGGTACAATTTGCCACACATTTGTGTAACAAAGGAGGAACAAGCATGTGTATACACGTATGTATATACATACACACACACACACAAGTGTGTATATGTACATATATATACACACACTTGTTTTTTCTTTTTTGAGACGGAGTTTCCCTCTTGTTGTCCAGGCTGGAGTGCAATGGCGTGATCTCGGCTCACCGCAACCTCTGCCTCCTGGGTTCAGGGGATTCTCCTGACTCAGCCTCCCGAGTAGCTGGGATTACAGGCATGTGCCTCCATGCCCGGCTAATTTTTTTGTATTTTTTAGTAGAGACGGGGTTTCTCCATGTTGGTCAGGCTGGTCTTGAACTCCCGACCTCAGGTGATCTGTCTACCTCGGCCTCCCAAAGTGCTGGGATTACAGGCGTGAGCCACTGCGTCTGGCTTTTTTTTTTTTTTTTTTTGAGACACTGTCTGTCACCCAGGCAGGGGTGCAGTGGTGCCATCATAGCTCACCTCAGCTTGGAACTCCTGGGCTCAGTCTGAGCCCTCCTAAATGATCCTCTCACCTCAGCTCCCGAGTAGCTGGGACTGCAGGCGCGTGCCACCACACCTGGCTTTAAAAAAAGCCAGGTATTTTTTGTAGAGACGGGGGTTTTGAAATGTTGCCCAGGCTGGTCTCAAACTTCTGAACTCAAGTAATCCGCCCGCTTCGGCCTCCCAAAGTGCTAGGATTACAGGCGCGAGCCGCTGCCCCGCCAGGCCGAGAAGAATCTTACCACTTCCCATTTTCCTTCCTCCTGTTTAAATGCTCACATCCTATCGTGACTTTCCTCACCACGTGCTCTCCAGGACAAGGTCGGCTTTCCTTTGCAATCGGCGCGAGGCCCTAGCTGGGGCCCTCCCAGTCCTCCCAGTTCCCATTAGAGCTTGACAAACGCTCCTAAGGGAAAACGCCTCAGGTGCTTCACAAAAGCCCCCTGGGGCCTGGGCAGGAAAGACCGCCTGGGGCATTTCAATTCACTGCAAGAGCTGGTTCCAGTGTCCCCTGACCTCACTGTTCAGTCCCCGCCAAGCCCCAGCCCAGTGAAAAATACGAGCCACTGTAAAGCGTCCTGGCTGTGGATGGAGTCGCACCCGGCTCCATCCCTCGCTCTCTGCGTGACCTTGGTCTCGGCCTCCTCCACTGTCACATGAGGACACCAGCCAGGAGGTGAGGACCCAGGGGTCGAGGACGCGAGCAGGGGGCCCGTTCTGGCTCGGAACACAGTCTGGCGGGTCCATTCTGACACTTGAGCCCCATTTGCCATGTCCCGCCCTCGCCTCTCTTGCCCGTGCCCTACGCGGCCCTCCACTCCCTCAATAATCCCGCCGCACCCATTAGGCGGGAAAGGGCCTGCCCGGTGGGGAGGGCGCTGACGGTCACGCGAACACCGCAGATGACAGACTGCGCGGTCATTTAGCAAATTTGCAAAAGAAAACAGGGGATCACTGGGCAAGGGAGGGTTAACCATGGCCGACCCAATCAGTCTCCACCCAAGGTCACGGTGCCCGCCCGACGGGCAGCGAGCGGCAGGGAGTCTCCACGAGGCCCCGCCCCGAGAGGGCGCCCAGCCTCCCTGGGCCTGGAGTCAGGGTGCGTTGCCTTTAAGACGTTTGGGAAAGTCACCGCGTCCGTGGGCGGGGAACGAGGCGCGGCGCGTTTTGTCCCTCGCGGGCTGCCGTGGGCCGGGCCGGGCGCGAGGGCGGGGCAGGGGAACGGCGGGGGGTCAAAGGCCACGGCGCGCACCACGTGGGCCGGTGACTCCGTCCTTCCCGCAGCGGCCGCGGCGCGCAGGGCACTTGGGTTAGTGGCGCGGCGGGCGGCGCGGACAGCCGAAGCGGACGCCCGCTCCCGCCACCATGGTCATCAAGACGGACGAGTTGCCGGCGGCCGCCCCGGCCGACAGCGCCCGGGATCACGGCTCGCAGGCCGGGGGCAAGGGGCGGCCGGGCGCGGCCGGTGAGCGGGGCCGGGGCCAGCGGGCCGCCGGGCGGGGGACGCCGGACCAGGGCGGGCGGGTTCGGGACTCCGCGGGGACCGTCGCCTTCCTTCCGCGCCTGGCCCGCTTGTATCTTGCTGGGGCCTCCACCGGGTCGCCCCCGCCCTGAAGGTCACCTTCACAGTCGCCCCCGGCTGCAGTCCGGGCTTCGCACGTGGGGTCCCGGGGAGGGCAGCCTCGGCTGGCACCCTCGGCGGGCACACGCGCGCCTCATCGCAGGGACACGTGCGCGCACACGCGGTTTCGGGGTGCGCCGCCGCCGCAGACCGAGAGAATCGGCGGCCCCACCCCCTCTGCGCCCGGGCATGGGAGCTGTCTGAGCTGGGGTCGCTCCGATGCTTGCGGGACGGCCCCCTTCGGCACCTGCTCCGCGTCGGCCTCCCAGGCATTCCCGGTGCGCAGGGCTGCAGCCCTGGGAGTGAAGCTTCGCTCGAGGCTTCCCAGGCTTGGTTTGTGGGAAGAGCACGAGGTGCGGGGCGTCCCTGGTTCATGCCCTGAGGCCAGGCTGTAACCGCAGGTCTTCAGGCTGTGGCGGCGACTCTCAGGTGTGTTGGCCCGCTCGGCCGACCTGGTGTAGGGGGCGTCTGCCTGTGCATGGGGCAAAACCGAACTCCTTGGCAGGGGGAAGTGTTTGTGCCAGAACTTGATCATTAACCTGCCTTATTGCGAAAAGTGGGTCAGACCAGAGTTGCTGTTTTTAAAGCAAAGGTCGTTAGTGTGGAGTCAAGCTCCCAGCGATCCCCCATGGTGGCTGTGTGGTGGTGACTGTGGCAGTGGCTGCAGCTTGTCTCGGGTGGGGCCTGCTTTCCCTTTCTCCTGAGCCCCTTCTCTTCCCTCTGTTACCTCCGCCGTGTCTCAGACTCCAGCTTTGGGGCTGGAATCCCCTTCCCAGACCTTCAGTCGTCATCTTCCTCAGGCCTGGGCTGCGGTCCTCTTTGCTCCGGGTGGCAGTGGGGGTGCAGAGCTACTCCTGTCCCCCAGTTCCTCCCGCGTCTGTCGACTGTCCTCAGTTGGGACTTGTGGTCTTAATGCCTCATCATCTCCCTTCCCAGCTTCAGTGAGTGCGCCAGGGCTGACTTGGGAATCAGGATGGGGACAGCGTTCGGCCCTCTGACCCTGTTCCCATCATAGCAGAGTTACCTTGGGGTCAGGGACAGGTGCTGGGGCAGTACTGCTGATTGCCTAGACAAGGCCAAGGTTTGGGCAGCACAGCAAATGCTGATCGCCCCAGCCTACCAGGCTTTGTGCTGATGTGGTTCTGAATCCGTGTGGGCAGGCTAGATAAGAGGAGTTTGGCTGATTTCCCCTTTAGCAGAGACCTGAAGAGTCGAAGTGACTTGCCCAAGGTCACACAGCGATTTAGTTGTTAAGGGAAGTGTTTAGATTCCAGCTCATGGCCAGCAAGCCAAGGCTGCCGTGGCCAGGCCCAGAGGAAGTTGGGACAGGCGTGTTGGTTTGGATCACATGCTGAGAACGAGGGGGCCGAGGAGCATCTGTTGGAGGATTTCTGTGAGGGAATCAGTGAAGCCCCTTCCTAACTGTGCTGGTGGTGGGGCTTTGGGGTAAACTGAGTCAGGGAAGGGCACAGCTATTTGGGGAAACTGGGAGCATATTCGTGGGCAGGACATGGGCTCCTACGTCCCTGGGAAGCTAGTACAGGTAGCTAAGACTTACATTACAGCCAGCCCGGATCTGTTGAAAGGACGGAGCCCTAATGAAGACCCACCCCCCTGCAAGCTGGGGCCCACCTGAGCATCAGAACCAAGGCTTCTGACCTCTGAGATCCAGCTCTGGAAGGCTCTTCAGTCCCCTTAAGAAGGAGGTGATCAAGGCCATTGAGGGTGGGGGGCAAGGGTTGGTTACCTTCCTGGGAATACAGTGGCTTTTAGGGGTTAAGAGAACAGGCAGGTTTTTCAGGTCCACAGTGGTGTGTCAGGTTCCTTCTGCCCAGGGGAGAGCGGGAGGAGGAGGAGGCTGGCAGCTGGGGAAGGAGTCTAGGGGCTAATGGGGACTCCCCAAGAGTATCCTAAAGCTCCTCTCTTGGATGGGATGTGGGGAGAGCAGCTTGAGGAACTCTGGACTGTCCTCAGGCCCTGAACACCTGCCTCTGGCCTGGGTGGGACAGGAAGGAGGCAAACAGGTGCCTGGTCTGTGGGTTCTTCGATAGGCCGCCTGCCTGCCCCATTGCCTTTCCTTGAAGCCCTGGGCTCCTGGGACGGGTGATGCACCTTTTAGGACCCTACTTCCTGCTGGAGCCTCAACTGCCGAGGCCTTGGCTGGGGCGTGGCCTGGCCCTGGCACGATCTTCTGAGATTGTGCCTGGCTTGGGCAGCTCACAGGCCCTCTGAGGAGGCCTAAGTTTCTTTTCTAGTTCCTCCTGTCTGCCGCCTTTGGGGTCCCTGCGCCTCCAGGCCTGCTGGGGTGCGCTTTACCTCTTCACTGGCATCTGAGTTTGCGTGTATGCAGAGTGCTGCTGGGCCCCGTTCTCCCGCTCTGCGGAAGGCCTCCTTTTCCCCTCCCCGAAAGCTCACATCCTCAGAGGTGCGGGCGGGAGAGGAGGGAGTAGTGGCCCGAGGGTTTAGAGGCCTCAGGGGATGCTGTGCCTGGGATAGATCTGCCCCCCCGCCCCGTACAGTCTTGAGGCCTGGAGAAGGAAGCAGGTGCAGCCCACCTGTGGGTGCTGCCGGGCCCCTAGGGAGGGCTGCACTGAGCGGGAGTGGGTCAGTAGGAGCGGGTCGGTAGCCTGCGCTCTGTGGGAGTGACTCAAAAGCCATGGGCTTGGGCATTTGACACACCTGTTTTTTCTTTTTTTTTAAACTTAATCCCAAATGTGATAGTAACACCTGGTTTTTTCTTGCTCTGGGTTGGCTGCCTCTTGCCTCTGTGACCTTGGGCAGCTGCTTCCTAGCCTTCTGGAGCCTCAGTTTCCTCAGGTGAGATGGGCTGGCCAAGCCAATTTAGGGAGCTGCCGTAGGTGAGATGGGCTGGCATGGTGGTTCAGGGAGCTGCCGTGGGCTGGGCCTAGCGTGAGTCCTGGCTCTGTGGTAACCAGAACGCAGGTGGTTGTCAACACTGCTCTGGGGTCACTGCCAGGCTGCCCTCCCCCAGCCCTGCCTCCGGAGGGTTAGAGTGTATTTTGTGAGGGGATAGGAGCAGAGGGGCTCTGCCTACGCCTGGTCCTTCTCCTCTGGTCATTGTGTGAGACAGAACCTTCCATGGGGGCTGTGAAGCAGCCCAGGGTCTGTCTGATCCCTGGTCCTGGAGGGGGGAGGGGATGGAGTGAGAGCCTGACTCCCGCCCACCCTGGGTAGGGTGGATGCTGGGGCAGTCCTCACTGGGCCCTGGCAGCATGTCAGAGGCCCTGGGAAGGCGCCCTGGCCAGCTGGGCTCCTCCCCCGCTGTGCGGCCGCCAGCCTCTTGCTGCCAGCTCTGCTCTCCCCTGGGAGAGACTTGGTTCCCTCCTGGCAGGGCCGGGGCTGCTGGGAAGGGAAGATGGAGCCTGCCAGCTTCTTGATGGAGCCTGGAGGCCAGGGGCACGGGTGCAGTTGTCCTCTGGGAAGCTGGGGGCCCATCCCCCTCCCTCCCAGCAGAACCAGTGGCTCCCAGGAAGGGGCTGGCAGCCAGGTCACCTGCAGGGGGCAGCAGGAGCCAGAGGTCCCAGCCAGGCCCTTGGCCCAGGGACAGCAGGGTGCTCAGTGTCTGGGACTGGTGGGCAGAGGCAGCCACCTTATGGCCTGGGCCCGGGTCTGTGCCAGCTGTTGGCGGCAGCTGGCGGAAGCGGTCCTGTTCACCCCCACTGGGGTGGGAGCTGAGGAGAGGACCCCCTTACTGGGCCCTGCCCCTGCCAACCAGTCTCCTACGCCCTCAATCTTGAGGGGTCCAGGTACCCCAAATTCTGGGTTCTTTGATCCCCCTAGCGGCTTTGCCAGCAGTGACCCCCTCTCTAGGGGGCATAGGGAGGCGGGCCTGAGTGCTGATAGCAGCTCCCCCTGGGGTCCTGGGGCCATTGGGTTATCCTGGCCCACAGCCGTCCTTCTGGCCGACCTTGAGCGGGATGCCAGGCAGGGGGAGTGTGCCCTTCCTGGGGCTGCCACGGCAGGCCTGGCCCCGCTGAAACCCGAAGCCAGCCAGAGCTCCAGCCCCGGGCCGACTGGCTGCATTAGGGCAAGGGTAGCGGCTGAGGCTGGAACGAGGCACCCGGGCAATGCTGGGGCTGATGTGGAGAGCCGGCTGCCTGGCTGCCACGGCCATCCTGAGACTCCAGAGCCGAGGGCAGGGCAGCTGCCAACTGCACCAGGTGAGCACCGGGACCTGGTGAGCCAGCCAGTTGTGTGTGGGGGAGATCGCTCCGCCTTCATCCAGGGGTGGGGAGACCTTCGGGGTTCCTTGGAGGAAGGTTCGGGGCAGGACATGCTGTCCTGGGGAGCGGAGGCCCATGGGCAGCCAGTCACATTCCTTTGAAACCGGATCAGGGAATAGGTACCCCCTGAGGGTGGTCTCCCTGGGCTGGGGAAGGAGAGTGGGAGCCGTGGCCGCCTTGCCTTGTCCTCCCATTCCAGACAGGCGGAAGAACACAGGCTGTCTCTGTCTAGGTATTTGGCTCCCCGCTTCTGGGCTCTCACAGCGTAAAACCGCTGTTCGATATTGGGTGGGGGCTCTTCCTGCTTCTCCCCTCCTTCCAGGGGCTTTTGGCAGCCGGTGCAGCCTTTCTCAGGGACCCTGTGGGGGGTTCCTGGCTCCCGGCTGCAGGTGCCTCCACCTGGCTGCCCTGCTCTTGCCTTTTGAAAGCTGACCGACCACCGCCCAGCTGTCATCTGCTGTGTCCCTAGAGTCAGGCAGGTGTTCGCCTGGGGGGGCTGCTCCCTTGCTAGCGGCTTGGGGGTGTCCTTGCCGGGGCGGTTGGATCCTGGCAGGGAGGTCTTTGTGCATCCTTGTGCCTGGGAGTCCACGGCAGGCTTGGAGAGGGTGGGGTGGGGATGGAGAGGCGTGACAGACACAGTCATTGAAAGTCCTCAGCGGCCAGAGTGGAGGGCGGTGCCGCGGTGTGGGGTGCAGGCCGCAGGAGGGGGTCTGGGGCCCTTTCTGACTTGGTTGACCTTAGGCCAGGCTCCGAGCCTTTCTGGGCTGCAAATACCCCTCTTTGGGGGAAGGGGGAAGAGACTGTCTGGGCTCTCAGCGATCCTGTTTCTCATTGACTCGTGGGGTTCCAGGGAAAGGGAGTGGCTCTCCAGGCCCCGGGCTCTGCCTTTCTGTGCCGGCCTCATCCCCTCCCTGAGGCTTCTGCTCCGCGTTTCTGGTGGGTCCGGACTGGGACCACACAGTTCTGGGAGATGTACCTGTCCCCACTCCTGAGAGCTGGGCAGGGAAGGGGAGGTGGGGTCTCGATGGGATGGGCAGAGCTGGGTGAGCTGTTCTTTCTGGAAGGGAACCCAGGCCCTCTTCGGAGTTGGCACCGTTGAGCTTCAAGCCAAGCCAGGCAGGTGAGCCTGGCTGATGGGCAGGTCCTGGGGCCAAGGTCCTCGTCTCCCCGATGGGTGCCCAGGCAGGCCTGTGTCTGCTGGAGGTGATGAGAGGCGGTCCTTGGCTCCTCCGCGGAACAAGGGGCTCTCCTTTGTTCCACTGGTGCCTGGGTAGGAATGCAAGGTTTTGTCACCTCCTCCCCACCCTGCTGGACTGGGTGCTGTGTACAAATATTGGACTTAGCTACAGGTTTGCAGTAAGTACCTTATTTATTGCCTTTTTTGTTGAGCCTGGGCAAGATAGAACGTGGTGGTTAGAGCTGGTGAGGACGCCACCCTGGGTGCAGAATGTCTCTGGGAATGAAAGGGGGGTGGGGTGTGATCCCGCCATTAAGGGTCGTTTGGGCAGGCTGCCGACAAGGTTTATTTCTCCTAGGCCTTGAAGGGTGAGTCAGTGTTTGCTGTACTCAATGGGATGTCAGGGGCAGCACAGACACAGCAGCACAGCGGTGGGAGGGCAGTAGGCGGTCCCAGGCTTCCATGGTGTGATGTCCTTAGACCTCAGCAGGGGGCAGGCAGGAGCCCAGGCTGACTTCAGGTGGGTGCCTGAGAGCACTGGCCTAAGAAGCTTGGTCTTGTAAGCAGTGGGCTTCCTAGGAGGAAGGTGGCCCTGCTGAATAGAGGAAATGCCTGCCCCAGGGCAGTGGCTGCAGAGGCCAGGTCCTGTGGGTGGGTTGGGAGATACCTAGTGGGTGACTAGATAGAGCAGGCGCCGGTTTGAGGAGGAAGATGAGTTCCGTTCCTGCAAGACAGTCTTCAGTGGTGCCTCAGGGCCAGCCACTTGTTGATGCCTGGGAGGCAGCGGTCTCCTTGGTCCAAAAGGCTGGAGAGAGGGGACAGGATTGGCCGTGTGAGCCACGAGGCAGGAGTGTATGGGAGGGGGTGGGGTCAGAAGGAGGAGAGGCTGGGCCCGGGCACACCCCTGCAGCCCCGCTGCAGCCTGGGACCTCAGCTCAGTGGGGATGGAAGAGGATGGGGCTGGAGGGGGAGGGGCAAGGGCACTGCGTGGGTCAGAGAAGAGGAGAGGAAGAGGGGCTGCTGCTGGGAAGCCAGGTGTGTTAGGGCCGGAGGAGACCCTTGGGTTTGGCTTGAAGGGTGGCTTTGGTGACCCTGGGGAGAGTGGTTTGGGCGGCGTGTTCAGGTTCCACACTACAGTGGGTCCAGGAGCAGTGGCTGGGAGGGCGGCTGGGTGTGTGAGTGGCCTGCAGGTGTGCGGAGGGCAGGGCGAGACCGCGCGGCTGGGGCGTGTGAGGTCAGGCGGACGGCACCCCGGACCAGCGAGGCTGCCTGATTCTGATCCGTTCTTGTCCCACAGAGCTGCCATCAGTCATGCTCTTAAACGGGGACTGCCCAGAGAGCCTGAAGAAGGAGGAAGGGGCGGCCGAGCCGCCCAGGGAAAACGGGCTTGATGAGGCCGACCCGGGAGACGAGACCCCCGGCCAGGAAGTCATTGTCATTCAGGACACGGGTTTTTCTGTGAAGATCCTCGCCCCTGGCATCGAGCCCTTCTCCCTGCAGGTAAGATGGAGGAAGTTGTTGGGGACCAGGCCTGAGCCTGCTGGGGAGGGTGAGCTGGAAAGCTCCTCCTGCCCCACACTGGCAGGAAACTGAGGAACCCGTGCGCTCCCCGGAGTCGCCCAGCTAGCGTGATAGACGTGGGAATCGAGCCCAGGGTCGGGTCATTGCCCCATTGCTAGAGGACGGCGACCAGCTGGGCCCGCCAGCCCTATGTGGGGAGGGGAGTGATGGTGGCTGGGTCGTGTTGGCATCCCAGGACTCCCCAGCCTCTTGCTCTGTGCCCTCAGGCAAGTCAGCTCTCTCTCTGCCAGAGGGGAGGGTGGTATTGGGTAATCTCCAAGGGCAGAGCCAACGTGGAGGTCTTGCAAGCCGGTGACTCAGTGGGGAATGAGGCAGGGCCGTCGTGTGTCTCAGCACCCACAGGCTTGGGCCCCAGAGCACCCCTTCTGGAAGGTGAAAGCCATTTGCTCCAGGCCCCTTAGCACTGGGCAAGGACGGGGGTGAGGCTGCCGTCAGAATTCTGACCCCCTGTTCTTCCGTCTCGCCTTCTCCGCTCGGGGGTTGCTCCTGGTCTGCAGGGCCAAGTTGGTGGGCCACGCTCCAGGCTGCACACACAGGGCGTGGCACGTGTGGACATGGCCTGGATTTAAAAGCCAGAAAGTGGGAAGTCGAGTATTTGGGGCATTTATTCTGGGGACCAAGGTACTTTGGGCTGGGGACAAGGTGGTATTGTCCTTGCTCTCTGCTACATGGCCTCTCACCAGGGTGGTCGGGGCCTTCTCCCTGCAGGTGTCCCCGCAGGAGATGGTGCAGGAGATCCACCAGGTGCTCATGGACCGTGAGGACACGTGTCACCGCACCTGCTTCTCGCTGCACCTGGACGGCAACGTGCTGGACCACTTCTCGGAGCTGCGCAGTGTTGAGGGGCTGCAGGAGGGCTCCGTGCTGCGCGTGGTGGAAGGTTGGTCTGGAAGTTGGGTGCTTGCCCAGGGGAGGGTCCACGGAGGCAGAGGCAGGCAGCACCGTCCATGCCAGGGTCCCTGTGTCACAGATGAGCTCATGGAGGCAGGATTGGAGCACAGGTCTGCTTCTCAGGCCATCACACCTATATCTGCCAACTTCACAGCCCATGGGTTGAAGAACAGAGCCGTGGCTGGGCGTGGTGGTTCACGCCTGTAATCCCAGCAGTTTGGGAGGCCGAGGTGGGTGGATCACCTGAGGTCAGGAGTTGGAGACCTGCCTGACCAACATGGTGAAACCGCATCTCTACTAAAAACACAAAAAGTTAGCCGGGCATGCTAGCACACGCCTGTAATCCCAGCTACTTGGGCGGCTGAGGCAGGAGAATCACTTGAACCTGGGAGGCAGAGGTTGCAGTGTGCCCAGGTCGTGCCACTGCACTCCTGCCTGGGCAATAAGAGTGAAACTCCGTCTCAAAAAACAAACAAAAGAACAGAGGCATGATTCTAAAACAGAAAAATCCGGCAGTACCATGCCAGGGCTTGCAGCCAGCCCAGGCCAGGTCTGTAGAGATGAATGAGAAGTCCCAAAAGTTCCCTAGCCCTGGAGTGGGGCGGGCGGGCACAGTGAGGTGCCATCAGGTTGGTCCGTGGCCTTGAGTTTTCTGGGTAGAAGCCGCTCAGGTTCCCCACCCAGGGCCTGTTGAAAGCAGTGACGGAAAAGATCTGTAGCTCAACAGCGCCCACGGTTGATCACGGAACCTCTCCCCACCACCAAAAGAGCCGCCATTAAAGTCCCATGAAACCGCATAGTGGGCAGTGTTGACACTGGGGGCCTTGGAAAGTCCTCAGGCCCCTCCACGAGGCTGCCTCGGGAGAGCAGGGCAAGGCTGTGCTGTGGAAGCCCCGAAGCTCCAGGAGCCCTGTCCCCCCGAGGCGCTGGCGCACAAAAGCAGGCGGCCGTGTGTGCTTCCGAGGCATCTGGCAGAAAGTTCTTTATGAACAAAGATCCCTGCTTACCAGTAGGCAGAGCGCGCGCGTGTGTGTGTGTGTGTGTGTGTGTGTGTGTGTGTGGTGTCAAAACCAGAACTCCAGCTTATGTGTTCATAGTGGAATTGGAAAACTGAAGCCTAGAGTTGAAAATTAAGGCCGGGCGCGGTGGCTCAAGCCTGTAATCCCAGCACTTTGGGAGGCGGAGGCGGGTGGATCACGAGGTCAGGAGATCGAGACTATCCTGGCTAACACGGTGAAACCCCGTCTCTACTAAAAATACAAAAAACTAGCCGGGCGAGGTGGCGGGCGCCTGTAGTCCCAGCTACTCGGAGGCTGAGGCAGGAGAATGGCGTGAACCCGGGAGGCGGAGCTTGCAGTGAGCTGAGATCACGCCACTGCACTCCAGCCTGGGAGACACAGCGAGACTCTGTCTCAAAAAAAAAAAAAAAATTAAAACCACTACGTTAGCACCCCTGAAACCTGTTTGGTGCTGAGCAGGTTGTTCAGGGTTCAGGGCTCTGGTGACGCCGTCCCCTCCCGCCTTCCTGACAGAGCCCTACACAGTGCGTGAGGCCCGCATCCACGTGCGCCACGTCCGAGACCTGCTCAAGAGCCTGGACCCATCCGATGCCTTCAACGGGGTTGACTGCAACTCCTTGTCCTTCCTGAGTGTCTTCACCGACGGCGACCTGGGAGGTGCGGGAGGCATTGGGGCCGGGGATTGGACCAAGGGGCGGGGAAAGGTGGGGGGCTGGAGAAGGGGCCGAGGGACCTGGGCCTGAGGCACCCAGACCAGGGCATCGGCAGGTGGGGAGACGGCTGGCCCTGGTGGCTCTGTGCTGAGGACCAGCCTCGGGTCCCTCAGACAGCGGGAAGCGGAAGAAGGGCTTGGAGATGGATCCCATCGACTGTACACCGCCCGAGTACATCCTGCCAGGGAGCCGGGAGCGGCCACTGTGTCCCCTGCAGCCCCAAAACCGCGACTGGAAGGTAGGATCCTGGGGGAGGGAGGAAGAGGGTCCCTGGCGGGGTGGAGGCCCCACACCAGAGGCCTGGCCCCTCAGCCTCGGCCACTCCCGCAGCCCTTGCAGTGCCTGAAAGTACTCACCATGAGCGGCTGGAACCCGCCCCCGGGGAACCGGAAGATGCATGGGGACCTCATGTACCTGTTTGTGATCACGGCCGAGGACCGGCAAGTCAGCATCACCGCGTCCACACGGGGCTTTTACCTGAATCAGTGAGTCCCTGCCAGCCCACCACGCCCCCCTGCCTTGCCGGCTGTTCTGGGTCTGGGCAGACACCTGGGCCCCCGCTCAGTGCCCCCCTCGCCCTGCAGGTCCACGGCCTATCACTTCAACCCCAAGCCCGCCAGCCCCCGCTTCCTCAGCCATTCCCTGGTGGAGCTGCTCAACCAGATCAGCCCGGCCTTCAGGAAGAACTTCGCCGTGCTACAGAAGAAAAGGTAGTGCCTTCGCCCGCCCGCCTGTGTCGTGGCACACGGGGCCTGGGGTGAGCCGGCCCTGCACTCCAGTGCTTCTGTCTGGAGAAACCGCCCTGGGCCCCCAGTGCTGGAGTCCCCGCTCTAGGGAGCTGTCAGTCGGTGCCGAGACAGCAGCTGCGGGAGAGGGCCCGTGCGCTTCCCTCCGACTTCAGGGCGGTGTCTCAGGGTAGGAGATGCCGGGGCAGGCGGGGGCCTCAGGAGAGGGCCCGTGGCAGGGCTCTGAGCTTGGTGGGCTGCGCCATCTTCCCCTCCCCTGCCTGCCACAGGGTCCAGCGCCACCCGTTCGAGAGGATCGCCACCCCATTCCAGGTATACAGCTGGACGGCACCCCAGGCGGAGCATGCCATGGACTGCGTGCGCGCAGAGGATGCCTATACCTCGAGGCTGGGCTACGAGGAGCACATTCCTGGACAGGTGCCCGCGGCCTGGCCCTGCCCTCGCTGGGCACCCCTGCCCTCCTGGGTGCTGGGCTGGTTCCATGCACTTCCTGGAAGCCCCATGCTTGACTCTTCATTTGCGAGTCGGGGGCTCTTCTCAGGAAGGTGGAAGGAGGGACTGCCCAGAGCAGGTCACAGGGCACAGGCTGAGCCCGTATCTCCCTCTCTGATCGCTCTGCAGACCCGAGATTGGAATGAGGAGCTGCAGACGACGAGGGAGCTGCCTCGCAAGAACCTGCCTGAGCGGCTGCTCCGAGAAAGGGCCATATTCAAGGTGCCTGCAGCCTCTGCTGACCGGCAGTCTCAGGCCCACCGTCTGTCTGCTGATGGGTTTTCTTGTGGACAGGAGGAAAGCAAGGGAGGCAGGGGCAGCCCTAACCCTGTCAGGTTCCCCAAAGGCCAGTCAGGGTGTCCTGCAGGGTCTGCTAGCCGTCTGCCTCCCAGCAGACCATCCCAGTACCTTTTTCTGGTCTCTTTGAGGCTCTGAGTCCCTGGGAGGAGCGGGCCCTACTTCCCATAGGGACTGAGTGTCCAGGGCCATCCAGCTTCCCGCCCTCCACTGACTGCTGCGGGGCTTTTGCCTGGCCAACCGTGGCCCTTCTAGGGCGGGAGCTCATCTGCATTAACACTTTTAGCTGGCTGGGGTTTAAAAGTTATTAGCACTGGGTTAGTAAGAGAAATGAGGAGAAGTAGTTGCTTAAAAAAAAAATCTCAGGCCAGCTTCGGTAGCTCATGCCTGTAATCCCAGGACTTTGGGAGGCCGAGACGGGCAGATCACAAGGTCAGGAGTTCAAGACCAGCCTGGCCAATATGGGGAAACCCCATCTCTACTAAAAATACAAAAATTAGCTGGGCGTGGTGGTGGGCACCTGTAGTCCCAGCTACTCGGGAGGCTGAGACAGGAGAATCGCTTGAACTCAGTAAGCGGAGGATGCAGTAAGCTGAGATTGCACCACTGCACTCCAGCCTGGCAACAGAGCAAGACTGCATCTCAAAAAACATCTCAGCCAGGCACAGTGGCTCACTCCTGTAATCCTAGCACTTTGGGAGGCTGAAACAGGGGGATCACTTGAGCCCAGGAGTTGGAAACCAGCCTGGGCAACTTGGTGAAACCTTGTCTCTGCAAAAAATACAAAAGATTAGCCGGGCATGGTGGCATGTGCCTGTAGTCCCAGCTACTCAGGAGGCCGAAGTGGGAGGATCGCCTGAGCCAGGGGAAGTCGAGTGAGCTCAGATCTCGTGCCACTGCACTCCAGCCTGGGCAACAGAATGAGACCCTGTCTGAAAAAAAAAAAAAAAAACTTTCCATCGTTTTACTGCCTAGAGATGATAAATGTAGAAACAAAAACTCATTTCTCAGTTACCAACTTCCCCTAGAGATGGTGCCAAGTGCGTTATAGACACTATTTTGTGTAATATTTTGGACTTGTAAATACCTTTATCTGTTCAAGTTCACCTGGCACATAACTGGTGGGTCCCAAACTTGCCCACACTTGTTAATCACTCAGCTCTGCTGTCTCCCTGAGCACAAGTGTATTTTCAAAACATGGAGGTTTTGTTTGTTTGCTTGCTTTTTTGAGATGGAGTGTCACTCTGTCCCCCAGGCTGCAGTGCCAGTGGTGTGATCACTGCAACCTCTACCTCCTAGGTTCAAGCAATTCTTCTGCCTCAGCCTCCCAAGTAGCTGGCACTACAGGCGTGCACCACCATGCCTGGCTGGTTTTTTTTTCTTTTTTTGTATTTTTATTAGATATGGGGTTTCACCATATTGGTCAGGCTGGTCTCGAACTCCTGACCTCGGGTGATCTGCCCGCCTGGGTCCCTCATAGTGCTGGGATGACAGGCGTGAGCCACCGCGCCCGGCCAAAACATGGTTTTCTTGCCTTTTTCTACATAATGAGGAAACTCAGGCTCTGGGTCCCTGGGTTTCCAAGGCAGGGCTGGTTACCTCGGCGGTCTAGGTGCGCTTGGCCAGGTGGATGCAGGCTCTCCTGGGCAGGGCCTCTTACCCTCCCCTCCTCCACCCCCGCAGGTGCACAGCGACTTCACCGCGGCAGCCACCCGGGGTGCCATGGCCGTCATTGACGGCAATGTGATGGCCATCAACCCCAGCGAGGAGACCAAGATGCAGATGTTCATCTGGAACAACATCTTCTTCAGCCTGGGCTTCGACGTCCGAGACCACTACAAGGACTTCGGGGGGGACGTGGCAGCCTACGTGGCGCCCACCAACGACCTGAACGGCGTCCGCACCTACAACGCGGTGGACGTGGAGGGGCTGTACACGCTGGGCACGGTGGTGGTGGATTACCGCGGCTACCGCGTCACGGCCCAGTCCATCATCCCCGGCATCCTGGAGCGGGACCAGGAGCAGAGCGTCATCTACGGCTCCATCGACTTCGGGAAGACCGTGGTGTCGCACCCGCGGTACCTGGAGCTGCTGGAGCGCACGAGTCGGCCCCTCAAGATCCTGCGGCACCGGGTGCTCAACGACCGCGACGAGGAGGTGGAGCTCTGCTCCTCGGTCGAGTGCAAGGGCATCATTGGCAACGACGGGCGCCACTATATTCTCGACCTGCTGCGCACCTTCCCCCCAGACCTCAACTTCCTGCCGGTGCCTGGCGAGGAGCTGCCTGAGGAATGCGCCCGCGCCGGCTTCCCGCGTGCGCACCGGCACAAGCTCTGCTGCCTGCGCCAGGAGCTGGTGGACGCCTTCGTGGAGCACAGGTGAGGGGCGGCCTTGCTGGGCCAGGGCCAGGGCCAGCTGCAGGGAATGCGGGCGCCCTGGGTGGGGCTAGGGCTGGGTCCTTGGAGAAGCGCCGGAGAGTGAAGGACTCCGTCTGGCCACAGTCATTGGAGACCCGTCCCCACCTGCCCTGTTGTCAGGCTCCCAAGTGCAGAAACCAGGGCTGCAGACTCGTGAGCACTCAGGCGGGTGACCCGGCTGCAACGGCGCTGTTCTCTTAAGGAGCATTAGGAAGTCTGGGTGGCTGTGACTGTCCCAGTGCTGGGGCGGGCAGGTGGGGCACCGGGGGTCCCTGCCGCTGGTGTGTATGTAGGGTTAGGAAATGGCCATGTCAGAGGTCCCACAGTGTGAGTAACTCTTTCAAATGCCAGTGGCTTCCTGTCACTTTCGAGAGCCCTGAGCCGGATGGGGAGCCCTTCTTGTCCCATCCCCTCCATAATGCAGCCTTTTTTTTTTTTTTTTTTGAGATGGAGTTTTGCTCTTGTCGCCCAGGCTGGAGTGCAATGGCGTGATCTAGGCTCACCGTAATTTCCGCCTCCTGGGTTCGAGTGATTCTCCTGCCTCAGCCTCCCGAATAGCTGGGATTACAGGCGCCCGTCACCACGCCCAGCTAACTTTTTGTATTTTTAGTAGAGACGGGGTTTCTCCATGTTGGTCAGGCTGATCTCGAACTCCCGACCTCAGGTGATCCACCTGCCTCAGCTTCCCAAAGTGCTGGGATGACAGGCGTGAGCCACCGCCCCCGGCCACCTTCTATTTCCTCTCTTGGGAGATCTTGGTTTTTCTGCGTTGACTCGTGCACACCGGCCAGAGGGTGCCTCATGCCTGCAGGGTGTGGAGCCCCAGCCCCGGGAGCCTTGGGCCAGCAGAGCTCCTCTCCCCGATTCCCAGCTCCTGCTGTGCCCTGTCTCTTCTGCTCCAGGTACCTCCTCTTTATGAAGCTGGCTGCCCTGCAGCTGATGCAGCAGAAAGCCAGCCAGCTGGAGACCCCCTCCTCCCTGGAAAATGGTGGTCCTTCCTCCTTGGAGTCCAAGTCTGAGGACCCTCCAGGACCGGAGGCGGGAAGTGAGGAGGACGGTAGCAGCGCCAGCGGCCTGGCCAAGGTGAAGGAGCTGGCAGAGACCATCGCCGCAGACGACGGCACAGGTGAGGCTGCTGCAGATGCCGGGGGAGAGCCCAGGCTGGCCCTGCCAGGGTGGCTTATGACCCTACCTGGGAGAGGCTGGCAGACGTCTCTGCGAGGAGCTAGGGGGCGAGGCGTGGGGCAGCCCAGCTCCGCCGGTGGCAGAGGGGACCCGCGTCTCATGGAGCCGTGTCTCACAGCAGACCCTCGGAGCCGGGAGGTGATCCGCAACGCGTGCAAGGCGGTCGGCTCCATCAGCAGCACCGCCTTCGACATTCGCTTCAATCCTGACATCTTCTCACCAGGCAAGTGGTAGGGGCCGGCCAGTGCGGGAGCCCTCCGGGACCAGAGCTTCTCTGGGGGGGACTGGGCCCTTGGGGCTGGTGGGTTTGTCCCCTATCTGAGCGCTTCCCCCGCCAGCCACAGGCAGCATTTGTCTTGCCACCGCCTGGCTCAGCCTCTCTGCTCTCCCTTCTCCAGGGGTTCGCTTCCCTGAGTCCTGCCAGGATGAAGTTCGGGACCAGAAGCAGCTGCTGAAGGACGCGGCTGCCTTCCTGCTCTCCTGCCAGATCCCTGGCTTGGTGAGGGAGGGGCTGCGGGGCTAGGTGGGGCTTGCGTGGTGGGTGCTGGTCCCTCATCCGTCTCCGACTTGGAGGCCCCTGAACACAGGATTGCAGGAGTTATTTCTTCAGCTTTCCCTGAGTGGGTCTCCCCGTTTGACAGATGGGGAGCCTGACTCCCAGAGGTCAAGGGCTCGGGCCCTGCTGAGCCCACCGGGTGGACCGGCAGCTGGGGATCCAGTCTTCTGACCCGTGGGTGGTGACACGGCTGGGGGATGGGGCAGGAGCTCAGTGGGGGCTGCCCATCCTCCTCCTCTCGCAGGCTCTGCGCCTGGCCCCGGGGTGCTGGGTGCTCCCCCAACACTGTGGCCTCCAAGCCTCAGGACACGGGGCTAGGGGTCACATAGTGGCCCCAAGCAGGCACCTCTGCGTCTCCCACCTCTGCTTCTGCCAGAGGCTGGGCACATTCCCACATCCTGACTGGGAGCTAGAGCCTTGGGGGTCCTTCTCCAGAGGCTCCCAGGATAGCTGTGCTCCCCTAGAAAGACTCAGCTGGGTGGGGGCAGAGGAGCCGGGCGGGGCCTGACCTGCTGCAGCCCGCAGGTGAAGGACTGCGTGGAGCACGCGGTGTTGCCCATGGACGGGGCAACGCTGGCTGAGGTGATGCGCCAGCGTGGCATCAACATGCGTTACCTGGGCAAGGTGCTGGAGCTGGTGCTGCGGAGCCCGGCCCGCCACCAGCTGGACCACGTCTACGTGAGTGCTGCCCGGGCGGGGGTGGAACGGGAGCTGCGGGGCTGGGATGGAGGCGGGGGGCCTGACCGAGACCTCCCTTCTGAATCCTTCCAGAAAATCGGCATTGGAGAACTCATCACCCGCTCGGCCAAGCACATCTTCAAGACATACTTACAGGTGCCACCCGTCCGCCCCGTGGCTGGCCATGGCCTGCCAGCATGGTGTGGGGCCTCGGGAAAGAGCCTGAGGTGGGGCTGAGGGCCCTTGTGACTTGGATCCAACCTGTCTTGCAGGGAGTCGAGCTCTCCGGCCTCTCAGCCGCCATCAGCCACTTCCTGAACTGCTTCCTGAGCTCCTACCCTAACCCCGTGGCCCACCTGCCCGCCGACGAGCTGGTCTCCAAGAAGAGGAATAAGAGGAGGAAAAACCGGCCCCCCGGAGCTGCAGATAACACAGCCTGGGCTGTCGTGACCCCCCAGGAGCTCTGGAAGGACATCTGCCAGGAGGCCAAGAACTACTTTGACTTCCACCTCGAGTGGTGTGTGTAGGGCGTGGCTGGGACGTGGCTGGGACGCGGCTGGGACGCAGCTGGGATTGGGCAGATGAGGCGGCCACCACTGGCTCCCAGATGGCATCTAAGGCCTGTGGTCATAGGCCAGGGAGTCGGAGGAGAGAAGAGGTGTGGAGATCACTGGGTGCTGGAGGGTGAGGGCAGCCCAGAGGCTCCCAGGAACTGGGTGGAGGGTGGGGCAGTGTTGGGGGCCCGAGCTGGACAGTGTTGGGGAGCTGGGTGGGACAGTGTTGGGGGGCCCAGCGGTGCTTGGGCTGCTCAGGCCTCCTGCTCCCTCCTCAGTGAGACTGTGGACCAGGCTGTGGAGACCTACGGCCTGCAGAAGATAACACTCCTGCGGGAGATCTCGCTGAAAACAGGGATCCAGGTGGGCACGGCTCAGCGTCCCCACTGCGTCCCACTGCATCCCCGCCGCGTCCCTGCTGCAGGCTCCCACCCCCGACCGGGGACACAGGGGAGGTGGCTTTTTCATAGTAGCCATCTGTGCGCAAGCATTGGTGGGTTGGGAGGTGCCAACTCTCTGAGCCCGGGGCTGAGGCTTCCTGTGTGTGGGGGCTGCTCTCCAGGTCCTGCTGAAGGAGTACAGCTTCGACAGTCGCCACAAGCCTGCGTTCACCGAGGAGGACGTGCTCAACATCTTCCCCGTGGTCAAGCACGTCAACCCCAAGGCCTCGGATGCCTTCCATTTCTTCCAGAGCGGCCAGGCCAAAGTGCAGCAGGGTGTGTGGCCGGGTGGGGCTGGGTGGAGGCGGGGGCTCCCCATGCCCCGTCCTGACCTTGCTCCCCCTGGGGGTGCCCTGCAGGCTTCCTGAAGGAGGGCTGTGAGCTCATCAACGAGGCCCTGAACCTGTTTAACAACGTCTACGGAGCCATGCACGTGGAGACTTGCGCCTGCCTGCGCCTCCTCGCCCGCCTCCATTACATCATGGGCGACTATGCAGAGGTGGGCCTCAGGCACCCTCTGGGCTGTGGCAGCAAAGGCCTGGCCTCTTGTTGGGGGATGAGGAGTGAGGGGGCCCCCGGCGGAGGAGTGGGTGGAGTCCAGGGAGACCCCGGGAAGTTAATCGTTCTGCCCAGGCCACCTCTGGCTCCACCCTTGTGTAACTGTGTCCTGGGGAGAGCTCAGGAGCCCCCTGTGCTGTGGTGAGGTCAGTTCTGGGAGGCGATGGCAGGGGGGTCAGCAAGACTGCCTACTGAGAGTCCGTGAGTGGCAGGAAGCATGCCACCGAGCTCCCGCGTCCTCTGTGCCCAGTGCAGGCTGTGAGGTTCTGGGTGGCCTGCCTGGCCGGGCTGGCGGAGGCTGTGAGGTTCTGGGTGGCCTGCCTGGCCGGGCTGGCGGAGGCTGTGAGGTTCTGGGTGGCCTGCCTGGCCGGGCTGGCGGAGGCTGTGAGGTTCTGGGTGGCCTGCCTGGCCGGGCTGGCGGAGGCTGTGAGGTTCTGGGTGGCCTGCCTGGCCGGGGCCGGCGGAGGCTGTTTCAGGGTCCGCATGTCTTAGGATCCCCGCTCCCTGCAGTCAAAGGGACTGTTCTGTCTTTTGTTTATAAATGGGTGTCTTTGGTTTTTGGTTTTTGAGACAGTGTCTTGCTTTGTCACCCAGGCTGGAGTGCAGTGGCGTGATACCGACTCCCTGCAGCCTCCACCTCCTGGGCTCAAGCGATTCTCCCGCCTCAGCCTCCAGAGTAGCTGGGACCACAGGCGTCCGCCACTACACCTGGCTAATTTTTGTATTTTTAGTAGAGATGGGTTTCGCCATGTTGGCCAGGCTGGTGTCAAATTCCTGACCTCAAGGGACCTGCCCCTGCTCAGCTTTTTTTTTTTCTTCTTACGTTTTTAGTAGTTTTAGGTTTGTGTTTGGGTATTTGTGGAGATGTTGTTGGGCGTAAGACCACGGGTGTGTGGAGCTCTCTGTGGAGTCTGACCCACCCCTCAAGGTGTTGCAGCGGCTGCTGTTGACCCCCCTGCTGCCTTGTGCAAGGGACAGACCCAGAGCGCAGCTGGAGAGGACAGGAGTGTGCAGAGCAGTGCCGTGTGGGCTGCTGGACCAGGGCCAGGCGGGCTCTGGGTGCAGGGGTGTTCCCACGCCACAGCGACCACCACCGTCTCTCCCCAGGCCCTGAGTAACCAGCAGAAGGCAGTGCTGATGAGCGAGCGGGTGATGGGCATCGAGCACCCCAACACCATCCAGGAATATGTGAGTGCCGCCTGGGCAGGGGCCGCGAGGGGCTGGGGTCCGCGGCCACCCTGACCTGTCTCGACTCCGCCCGCAGATGCACCTGGCCCTGTACTGCTTCGCCAGCAGCCAGCTGTCCACGGCCCTGAGCCTGCTGTACCGCGCCCGCTACCTCATGCTGCTGGTGTTTGGGGAGGACCACCCCGAGATGGCGCTGCTGGACGTGAGTGCCAGGGCAGGGGGCGGCAGGGACCCACCTCCGTCCCAGGGGACCGGGAGCTGACCAGGGCCCCCCCGCCTGCCCCCAGAACAACATCGGGCTGGTGCTGCACGGGGTGATGGAGTATGACCTGTCGCTGCGCTTCCTGGAGAACGCGCTGGCCGTCAGCACCAAGTACCACGGGCCCAAGGCCCTCAAGGTGGCCCTCAGGTGAGGCGGCCGCTCGCCCAAACTCCAAGGGCCACAGAGGCCGGTGGGGGCGTCCGGTGGGGGCATGGAAGAGGCCCAGTGCTCTGGCTTCCTCGGACACCCGAGAAAATTTCTCTCCACCTCCCCCTCTTTGCTGAGCCTGGACTTGATCTTCCCCTCGGTGGCTTCCAGGGAGGGATCTAGAGGAGACCCCCGGCCCCCGAGTCAGGCCCCCACGCCCAGCCCTCTTATGCCCTTCCCTCGCCCCGGCGCCTCCCGGCAGCCACCACCTTGTCGCCCGCGTCTACGAGAGCAAAGCTGAGTTCCGGTCGGCCCTGCAGCACGAGAAGGAGGGTTACACCATCTACAAGACGCAGGTGGGCAGGGTGCGCTGTGGCAGGGGCGGGGCTGTGGCAGGGGCCACGGGGCGGGCCCGATCCCTTCCTGCCTCTGCCCGCCTCCCCGCAGCTGGGCGAGGACCATGAGAAGACCAAGGAGAGCTCCGAGTACCTCAAGTGCCTGACCCAGCAGGCCGTGGCCCTGCAGCGCACCATGAATGAGATCTACCGCAACGGCTCCAGCGCCAACATCCCGCCGCTCAAGGTGAGACCTGCCGGAGACGGGGCGGAGCGGCCCCTCCAGCCCAGCGGGCGCGGGAGCCCCGCTCACGGCTCCTCTCCCCGCCCCGCAGTTCACAGCCCCCAGCATGGCCAGCGTCTTGGAGCAGCTGAACGTCATTAACGGCATCCTCTTCATTCCTCTCAGGTGAGCCCCCACCCCGCTCAGAAGCGTGTCCTGGTGGTTTCTGTTTTTTGAGTGGGAGCCCCGCTCTGTCGCCCAGGCTGGGGTGCAGTGGCGCGATCTCTGTCACTGCCAGCTCCGGGTCCCGGGCTCAGCGGCCTCCCGAGAAGCTGGGATTACAGGCGCGCACCCGGCTGAGTTTTGTGTTTGTAGTAGAGACGGGGTTTCGCCCTGTTGGCCAGGATAGTTTCAATCTCTTAACCTCGTGATCCGCCCGGCTTGGCCTCCCAAAGTGCTGGGATTCCAGGCGTGAGCCACCGCGCCCCACCCCTTACTTTACTCAGCATCCTCCTATTCCATGAGTGAAGACCTTGGTGTTTCGGCTTCACACAGCGTATCTTGGCGTCTTCCCATCCAGTACCTAAGAAGCGGCTTCGTTCCCTCCCCGCCGCCTCCCCTTCCACGGCGGGGTGTGCCTGAGGAGCAGGCCCCGGGCTCCCCGGGTGCTCCCAAGCAGTGTGGCCTCATGGGGGGAGTGGATTTAAAATGGTCGGCAGGGCTTGGGAGCAGCGCCGCGACTCCGCTTTCCTCCATCTGTTCTGGAGGGAGGCCGCAGAGGGCAGTGACTGGAATTGGGTGTGAGGGGAGCCCGGAGACTGGGTCAGGTGCGGGGTCCTTACCTTCTCCATGTCCAGGGACCTTCGGCCTTCAGGAGGGAAGCACTTGTTCACACACGTTTCCCACTGAATAGAGCAGAGCCTGAGTTTATCCCAAAAGCCAGGAGGGTGGTGGAGGGCCCAGGACTCCTGAGACCCACCTCCATCCCCGCCCTTCTCTTCAGCCAAAAAGACCTGGAGAATCTGAAAGCCGAGGTGGCCCGGCGGCACCAGCTCCAGGAGGCCAGCAGAAACAAGGATAGGGCCGAGGAGCCCATGGCCACCGAGCCCGCGCCAGCGGGGGCCCCAGAGGACCTGGGCTCCCAGCCCCCGGCCGCCAAGGACCCTTCTCCGAGCGTGCAGGGATAGAGAGGGAGACAGACGGACAGTCGGCCAGCGGCCCCGTCACCAGGGAGCCAGACTCCAGGAGAAGGGGGCGTGCCTGCGGGCAGAAGAGGAAGCAAGGCCCTCTTCTTCCACGTTTCACCCCACCCCACCCCCGTATCTTCCTGGGACCCTGGCCTGCCTGCCCCGCAAATGGTGTTTTTGCACTGGTTCAATGAATATATGATGCAGAGGCCCCATTGAAGACACGTGAATGGCGTGTGCAGCCATCAGTTCCCGGCCGGGGGGCAGGTGTTCCTCAGGCCCCCGCCCTCCAGCAGGCGTGTGCGCGTGCGTCCGTGGCTGTGAGTGTTGACCGTTCCTCTCCCCTGTACATAGCCCGAGCCAGTCCTGCGTGGGTGGTGCACAGGTGGGATTTCTCAGGTCGTTTGTATGGTCGACATGATGGCTGCTGCTTTTGCTGCCACTACCCCTAGGCCCAACCTCTCTGAAAGTTCAGGTTTAAAGCCAAAAAGCATGGTGGGGAGGGGCCTTTCCTGTGTCCTGGGATGGGGAGCCAGAGCTCTGTGGCAGGGCTGGAGGGTTTGGGGTGCACTTTAGTTTGGGGCAGGACAGGAGCCGCAGGGCTGTTTTAGTTGTGATTGGCCTGGTGTGGCTGCTGCTCCCAAATGAAGGGGTCAGGGTTGGCTGTGCTGGGCCCTCAGCCCGTGTGCCCGGCCCTGGCTTATCTGCCCTCAAGCCCAGTGGGTGGCGCTGCCGTAGGCTCTGGCTCGGCTCCCTGCTCCCTGCACCCAGCTGGGCATACGCTTGGGGTCTGCAGTCTGAATGTATCCCTCTCCTCGTTCGAACCTGAGCTGCCTAACGCACAGTGGGCGGGGGCGGGGCTGGGGGAAGTTACAGGTGCCGATGTGATGTCACTTCTCTGGAGCCCAGCTCCCTTCCTGGTCTAAGACTAGCTCTGGGGGTGGTGGGGGCCCCCACAGGCCCCGCTCTTCCCGCGCCCCCCTTCCTGTGCTGCTGCTCTGTGCCTGCTGTCAGAGCCCTGGTTGGGGAGGACGTGACCACCCTGAGACCTGGAGGAGACGGGCGTCCGCCTGGGTTTACGGAGAGCTGCTTTTGGGTGTGGTCTGTGCAGACACCTTGTTTCAAAGGGGATGGGCGTGAGCTAGCAAGCAAAGTATCCCCACCGCTGAGCAAGAACTTTTTCTTGTTTTTAAACCATCACGTCCTCATTTCACATTGGAATAAAGTGAGTTTTTGAAACCTGCGGCCGCAGGCTCACCTGAGTGTTCTGTAACCCGGTCTGGGTGGATGGGGAAGGCTGACAGGAATGTGACTGGGAGAGGAAGAGATACAAGTGAGGTCAATTTCGAGGTCATGCTTACATTGTCACTCGAGCAGGAGGTAAGGGGGTGGAATCACAGGCACTCAGCTGGAATTCACCGAGCTGCCAGTCAGTCACCAGGCTCGCTGGAGTGTCGTGCAGGGGAATGTCACCTGTCATTGGGCATAGAAGAAATGCAGTGAAGGCCAGGTGGGGAGGGGTGCTGGGCTGTGGGGCCAGGCCCTGTGCGTGCTGATCCCGTGAGGTCATTAACACCCCCCCGGCTGGGCACCTGCCCATGTCGCTTCATTCAAGGTGGGAAGGAGGTTGGGTAGCACTCACAGAGGTGAGACACTGGGGGCAGGGAGGAGGGCCTCAAGTTTGCCACCCTTGGGTAGGATTTAGAGAGCCGAGACTCAGGCGGACTTGAGGGGCAAAGCCTGTCTCTGTTTATTTAATTTATTGAGACAGTCTCACTCTGTCGCCCAGGCTGGAGTGCAGTGGCACAATCTCAGCTCACTGCAATCTCCACCCCCGGGGTTCAAATGATTCTCCTACCTCAGCCTCCCGAGTAGCTGGGACTACAGGTATGCACCACCACACCCGGCTAATTTTTGTATTAGCAGAGAAGGGTTTCTCCATCTTGGCCAGGCTGGTCTTGAACTCCTGACCTCGTGATCCACCCGCTTCAGCCTCCCAAAGTGTTGGGATTACAGGCGTGAGCCACCGCGCCTGGCAAAGCCTGTCTCTAGAGGGGAAGTTGAGCACTCAGGGCAGCTGCTGGCCGCGGCTCGCCATCTGTCTCCAAGAACAGGCCCTCGGCCCCACCAGGAACAAACGCCTTTTGGGATGCTTGGAGAGATCTGTACGTCTCGGAAATTCTGAAAAGAAAAAAATTCCAACCCTGAGTCTGTTAGTTTTCCTGAGCCAACTGGAGAAAAGGTGCTTCTGACCTGGAGGTTTTAGGTGACAGCCGGGGACAGCCACCAGCAAGTGGCCTGCTCCAGAAACCTCCCGTACTTCCAGCAACCCCAGCCCCAGCAGCTTTCGCCATCTCACCGGCGTGTCCTACACATGCTTTCCCCTCTCCTGAGTTTTGGGAACATGGACCACACGTTCACGCACCTCTCAAAATGGGGCCTCCTGTGAAGGTGCGAACGGATCAGGTGTGGTTACCATTGTACCTCCCGTCACCTGAGAGGCCCGTGTTTCCTGGCTGATCCTTTACGCGTATTAGTGCCCTCAGACATCTTTTCATGACCCAAATCACAAGGGGCTGTTTCCATAAAGCAAGTGGAGGCTCTAGGTGTGAAATCCATTCTTTTGCCTTCCCTTCTTTTAGGTGACAGGTTTCAATTTTTTAAAAAGTGGGGTCCTGGGCCAGGCGCGGTGGCTCATGCCTGTATTCCCAGCACTTTGGGAAGCCGAGGCTGGCAGCTCATTTGAGGCCAGGAGTTTGAAACCAGCCTGGCCAACATGCCAAAACCCCATCTCCACTAAAATTACAAAAATTAGCCGGGCGTGGTGGTGGGCACCTGTAATCCCAGCTACTCGGGAGGCTGAGGCAGGAGAATCGCCTGAAGCCTAGGAGGCAGAGGTTGCAGTGAGCCAAGATCACACCACTGCACTCCAACTCCAGCCTGGGCAACAAGAGTGAGACTGACACACACACACACACACACTTAATTGGGGAAATTTCTACATATCCTACAGCTGGAAAGTAAGGTATCCTGATGTGGCCCAAATTTTCCTCTCCCCTACAGCTGGAAAGTAAGGTATCCTGATGTGGCCCAAATTTTCCTCTCCCCTACCTCTAAGGTCTAAACTACCAAAATCTCTACTAAAAATACAAAAATTAGCTAGGCACAGTGGCGTGTGCTGGTAATCCCAGCGACTTGGGAGGCTGAGGCAGGAGCATTGTTTGAACCCCAGAGGCAGAGGTTGCCGTGAGCCTAGATCACCCCACTGCACTCCAGCCTGGGCGACAGAGTGACACCCCGTCTCAAAAAGTAAACAAAGGATGAAAGAGGAAAGATCAGGATCCAAACCTGAGCTGTGGGGCCAAGGGACCAGTGATGTGCCCAAGTTTCTTTGGTGAGAAGCTGAATCATTTAGCTCAGTGGTTCTCAAACCTGAGCCTGCCTCAGACTCATTGGAAAGGCTTGTTAAAGTAGATTATAAATAAAGCAAGCAGGCTGCACCTTTTCGATTCAGGGGGTCTGAGGTGGGGCCTACGACCCGCGTCTCTAACGAGCTCCCAGCTGCTGCTAATGCTGCTGGACCAAGGAACACACTTTGAGGATCCCTGTCCTAGAGCTTCTGGTGTGTCAGCAGTTAAGAACTGTCTGCACACAAGTCAGGTTTCGCCAGGCTAGGCAGGGACAGACGGAGCTTCCACAGCCAGCTACCCTCCCCCTGCATCAAAGGCCATACAGAGTCATGACTCCTGAAGGAGGTTTGAGGCTGTTACATGCCAGCGAGTTACTTGCCAGGTTTTGAACAGCTAATGGCATTTCTGGATAGTGATACTAATGCTGCCCCGGAGCCCTGTCATCTGGATCTCAGCCTGGAAGAGTCTTGCAAGGAGATGGAAAAGCTGCAAAAGTGCAGTGAACTAACTTCAGGCCCATTTCTTTTTTCTTGCTTTTTTGAGCCGGAATCTTGCTCTGTTGCCCAGGCTGGAGTGCAGTGGTGCAATCCCAGCTCACTGCAACCTCCACCTCCCAGGTTCAAGCGATTCTCCTGCCTCAGTCTCCCAAGTAGCTGGGACTACAGGTGCGCGCCACCACGCCTGGCTAATTTTTTGTATTTTTAGTAGAGACGGGGTTTCATTGTATTGCCCAGGCTGGTGTCAAACTCCTGAGCGCAGGCAGTCTGCCTGCCTCGGCCTCCCAAAGTGCTGGGATTACAGGCGTGCCACTGCGCCCGGCCCATTTCTTTTTCGCTCTGGGCCAAGCTCCTATTCTGGGGGAGGCCACTACTCCCAACAGGAGGCAGGAAAACAGCTGGGCTGTAAGAAAGGAACCAGCACATCACCAAACTGTCCTTGGTAGGTACCCCGAATACAAGATACAGCCCCGTGTAAAGTACAGAGCTGGGGTTTCTGGGACAAAGATGAACATTCTTATTTTGGTATGTTGCAACCAAAATTGAAAACAGTATTAAGGATTTACCTTCATGAATCCAAGACCACTGAGCAAGATAAGAGGTTCACTCACCGAACAAAGAGGGTAGGGCCCCATCTCTTTTTTTCCCCTCATTTTTGTGGAGAACGGGGTCTCGCTATATTGCCCAGAGGTACTGAACTCCTGGGCTCAAGCTATCCTCCCGTCTCTGCCTCCCTAAAGGCTGGGATTACAGGGGTGAGCCACCGCACCCGGCAGGGTCCCTTATCTCTAGACTCTGACCCCAAGAGTCTAGTCTTGGGCCTGTAACCGGTCATCCTGGGTTTGACTCTGGCCACAGCAATAGCCATCGTCAGAATGGGCTGGTGGGAGGGTGGGGGAGAGCTGGCTGTACCGCAGACGCCCGCCATGGTAAGGGCCCACGCTACGGCACTCCCTCCAGCTGGGGGAAAGGGGACAGCAAAGCCAGTCCGGGTGCTGCCCTCAAGCAGCTCATCAGGCCCTACCGCCCTCACACCAATTCGTGTCACTCTTTGTGACTGGTGCTACATACAGCCCCACTTTCCATCAGGATTTCACCTGTGCAAAGGAAGACCCCCCAAAAAAAAAAAAATCACATCTAGTTTTATAGGCATTTAATAGTTTACCAATTGGTACAATAAGATTTTTTAATATGCAGAAAACATGAATAAATTTTGTTTTACACAGTCTGAGAGCAACAAATCTTACTGTAAAACACGAGAGCAATATTATATACATTCCTTTACTGATTTGTTTTTTTAAATTGTGTCAATATCTTCAGTGAACTCTTACAATCTGGGGAACTGTTTTCTCAATCGCCACCTCTGCAATGTTCAGATGAAATCAAGGCTTGCCTTCGTGTCAGTGTCAGGATCAACTTTGACTCCAAGAGTCTGTGTTTGTCTCTACCATCTTCAGAGTGAGCTTTAGGGATGCCTGAAGGATAGGCAGTACAAGCAAGCAGCTACTTCCATGATACGGTGGGAATATAAAAAGGCCCATTCAGTCCAGCCGTGACCTGTAAATCCAGCTTGCCCTCCCCCCACCCCACTGGAAAAAAATCCAAAACCTTTTTCCACCAGTTTTTTACACGTCGCTTCTCTACCAGGAGATTCTTGTGTCAGCTAGATTAATGAACACACTGGACTTATATACAGCTGGACAAGAAAGAGTAACCAGTTTAAGTGCCTTTTCCTTCAACAATTTTAACTTCAGTTGCTTAAGGACGATCAAGCCACCAATGTCAACAAAATATCCTTTACTTTTAAATAGTTGTTCTTTAAATAAATTTAAAGAAAATCTATTTAACGAGTGATATTACTGGGAAGTTCACACAGAAACAGAAAGAGGCGAACGGGAGAGCAGGGCACTGGCAGTGGGGAGACGGGGCTTGGTAAATCTAAAGCCAAAGCTTTCCAAAGACTACGGCGAGTGCTCCCCAGCCTGGGACGACTTGCTAACACTAGTGATTCTGAGAGGAGTGCTCTGGGCACACCACTGGTCACACCACACACAGACGAACCAGGACGGTCTTAGTCTCCTGAAGCGCAAGCTGCTGTGACAACAGGCAACTAGGATCCACGCGCTGTCTGAACAGTTTCCATGGCTTGCACTCTCCAGAGCACAGCTAGGATTTCTTGGGCACGTTAGAGATACTTGGGTGGCACTGGAATGTCTGTTTTCACACACACACACACAGTCAATAATCATCTGAGGATGCAATTCTACCAGCTTTTTATTTCTTAAATAAGTGGCCAATTTGATTGAGAAAGTGACAAAGCAGCAGTGAACCTCTAAACCAATTAATAAAAGTCCTCTACTTACAATCCAAACCAGTAACCTCATCATTGTCCTTAACCCAGGCAAGGCACAGGGTTAGACAGCAGACAGAGAAAACAGAGAACACAGTCAGAAAGGGCATCAACAGGACAGTGTCAGACAGCAGTGCAGGAAACCTTTGCAAATCTGATTCCAGGTTGTAGACGGACTGCTCTCCCCAACCCCTTCGTTATTAAACAGGGCTCGTTACATGTGGACCCAGTTGTGGGCCATCCCTGAGATTCAATGTTCGCTGCTTCTCACATGGAGGATGTCTGGTAACTCAACTCAGCAGCAGGCTGTGGCAATCTCCCAAGTAAGGATAACTTTGTTTAAAGTAATCGTTTCCTCCTCCTTCTCAACGCAAGTCGCTGCGTGCCGCAGGGGAAGACACGCTCGCTTCCTCCTGCATCGGTACCATTCTCCTGTATTGTTCAATTATCTATGAGTGATTTCTAGATGTTGTGGCTTACCCTTAAACAATTCATGCTAAAAATGAATTAAAATACAAGACATTTATACATGTACAAACAAATGTTAAGATGCACCATTTCTATGTATTTATATTTCTCAAAATAGGACAGAAAATAGCAGCAAACAAGAACAAAGATACTTTCCATAGTTTTTGTAGAAAAATCCAGTCAGAAGAGCTAAGGGAAAAAGACTTTTCAATGTAAGCAGGGTTGTGAGGCAATATTGTCCTGAAAATTCACCTACTTGTATGTATTTAAGGAATTAGCTTAATTAAGATGTAATTTTTGTCCTCAAAAATAGCCATTAGTTCTCAAAACTTTCCCTTCCAGAGACATCTCTCAGGAATCTAAAAACAAACAAGCAAACAAACAAACAAAAAGACACAAGCTAGACATAAAGTTGCTTCTAGTTAATAGACGGCCTAGTCTCTGTGTGTATCTACAGGACGTTAACTCTCACCCTTCGTCTTTTGCAGGAACCAAATTTCCATTAAATACTAAAGGGGACATTTAAAAAATGACGTAGTACACAAATGAATAAAATGCAATTCAGAATTTTCTCTCTGTTAAACTGTCACTGTTATCTCATTGTTCTGTTAACTTTTCAAATAACTTTCTTGGGAAAAAAAAAAAAACCCCGTTGGTTAGCTAAACAATGGAATTCTTTATTAATAACTGACAATGGAATAGTGCTCCAAAAGTCATAGGTAAAAATTCTCTTAAACCTACTTGTAACTTTGGGTCAAAATATACAATATATCTGGGCTGTGTAAAATGTCAAGCGGCTAAATTAGAGGGGGAAATAACGGAAGTGATTTTCCTTCGGCTGGAAAAAAATCCCCAGAGTCAGACCTAGTTTTCAGAAGCATTAAGATCAAAAAGGGTTTGTTCTAAAGCATGGCATTCCACAGCAAGATTTATTCTACTTGTCCGTTTTAGCACTTTTTCAAAAACCCAGGACTAAGGACGTGGAGGTTGATGTGTATGATACACACATATAGACTTATCCACTTACAGATAGGCCCATATACTTACAAACATTTACATATAAACAAAAGGTGAAAACAGTACATTTTTATGCACGCTCCATTAAACCCTGTCATTTTATAAAACCTGTAAGTGAAACACAGTTTAAATCAATTATCAGATTCATGTTGAAAAACCAACTGCTGTATTCCTCCCTCTCCTTTCAAATGGGCACACAGAACCTTCTCAGTACTTCTGTCATTATGTAATGCACATTGCACATCCCTAAAAAACACCAAAAACAAATAGTGATTTGTACCATGACACACTCAATGGGAAGATTACATTCTACTTGGAAGTCACATCACTACAGTCTAATAGTATGGAGAATACAACTAGAAGTATGTCTAGTGTGTAAAATAGAAGCTTAGAGTATGATAGGATTTTTTGACCTGTTTACAAAGCATTAAGACCGAAATGAAATAAATGAGTTGCAATTAGCTGCTGAGATTTTTCTTGAGATTTACAGTCATTTTCTTACATAAATATACCACTAGCCTTTGCTTGATAGGCTGCCAAAACAAATATATCCTACTGATTTGGCAAATGTGTCATGAGAAAAATCCAATGTGTAATCCCCATTCATTACATAGATGGTTCAGAAGATTCTGAATTGTTGCCTTATTATCTAAAATCCTTAAAGATTTATTAAGCACACTTAAGTGATGTTACATAGATACACATTTCAGAAAAAGCCCTAATAACCACCACTTTTCCCCAAATGAGGCCATCAAGTCAGGCACCAACAGATAGCAGAAAGAAAAACAGGAATTAATAATCCAACATAAAATGACACTGTCAACTATTCAGTTTAGTGCCCTAGTTCAAATGATTCAACTTCTGCCTTCTTAGGCCTGGTGTGACCAATGCCAGCCCAGGTTTTTAAACCCCTATGGTACTTCTAGACAACGTATGTAAATTTACAGTATACAATTTGGATTCACCATGCATGAATACTTTGTGTGTAACATTTAATAAGCTCAATCTACATCCAGAATAATTTACATGAAAGGACAATATTTATTTAAACAGAGCTCAATGGGGGTAACCATGGTATCATCAGAGTGCATCCAGAGGAAAAGAGGGAGGAGGGGCCGAAGGAGACGCAATCAACGGCACTCCCACACTTTTACTGTTTGATCTACGCTGCCAGTGACGACATAGGGTGCCGTCTTGTGGAAATCTGAAAGAAAAAGAAACGGTTTATTTAAAAACCACAGTAAGCCTGGGCAACAAACAAAGTGAGACCTCCCTCTCTACAAAATACAAAATTAAAAAAAAAAATTAGCCGGGCATGGTAGTGTGTGCCTGTAGTCCCAGCTACTCGGGAGACTGAGGCAGAACTGTCTGAGCTGGGAAGTCGAGGCTGCAGCGAGCCATGACTGCACCACTGCACTCCAGCCTGAGTTACAGAGCAAGACCCTGCCTGGTCCCCAACCCTCCATCACTCTGAGCCAGATACAATTTTTAATGAGCCACAAAATAAGAAAGCCCAAATACCAGGAGTTTTCAGGTTTCTCCAATATACACATACTCTAAGAAGGTATCTAGTTTGCCAATTTAGTTAGGGAAGTTGAGACTCAATGATCAAAACCTGTATTAACATCTCTACAAACACGCCTGTTCCTGTTTGGCCCATCCCAAATGGTGCTCGAATCTTTTTTTTTTTTTTTCTTTTTTTCGAGGCAGGGTCTCACTGTGTTGCCCAGGCTGGACTGCAATGGCTATTCAAAGGTATGATCCCACTACTGATCAGCAGGGGAGTTTTGACCTGCTCTGTTCATGCCCTGGGCCAGATCACCCCTCCTTAGGCAACCTGGGAGTCTCCTGTTCCCAGGAGGTCACCATATTGATGCTGCACTTAGTGCAGACATCCGATCAGCACAGCACACTGTAACCCAGAACTCCTGGGCTCAAGCAATCCTCCAGCCTCAGCCTCCTGAGTAGCTGGGACTAAAGGCATAGCAGGCTCAAATCTAACAATAAAGAGTCTCACCGTATCTATTTACTGAACACTAAGTTCCAGGCATAGCACAAATGCTCCATATTCGTGTCTAATCCTTGAAACAATCCTGTGGGGCAGGCATTAGCTCCACCTTACCGAGGCTTTGGTCCATTATACTTCAGTGTATTTATTAGACTTGACTGTATTCACTATCTTAAATTCCAGATACAAGTCCAAATGACAGTGAGGATGTTTACTAAAATCAAATACAGTTTTCTGAGTTTCTAGTACCTGACAGTATACACCTGCCAGAGGGAAAGGTTGAGGAAGATTTTGTTTGAGAAACAAACTAATAGGGGAGAAAAATTACCCATCAGAGTGTTAAGTATCCTCTTCATAAACTCTGGTTTCCAAAACCAATGTTGTGCAGTGCAGAAAGTAATGTTTTTATTATAAGGCTAACGATACAAAGAGTTAAGGAAAGGAGAATTTAAAACAAATGGTAGGAATCCACAAAATTTTCATCTGTCTTCTCTATTCTGCTCTGAAAGCACATGGTCATTTCTTACCTGGCAAAGTTCACATGATCATGTAAAACACTGTTACGTCTGGCACTCCAAAATCTAATGTCAGAGACGTCACGAGGCGTACATACCCAAGGAGGTAACAAAGTGTTCATGCGCATTGAGGGTCTTCATGCATCGCTTGTTCTTGTAATCCCACACGCGCAGGGTCTTGTCATCAGCACAACTCAAAATAAACTTCCCCCCAGAATGGAACAGAACTCCACGTACCCAGTTATCATGACCCACCTTAAAAACAAAAAAGTTACTTGACTTAGTGAAAGGACAAAATGTTTAAATAGCATCTATTTAATAATACGATAAAACTATACATACCAAAAACATCAAAAGACACCAAAAGACCAAAAGAAAATAAAAGTCTAGGGAATTCTAGATTAAAGAAAACTGAAAACTCGTAAGACATGACCAGCAAATATAATGTATGATCCTTGACTGGGTCCTGGATGAGGGTTAAAGAGAAGTCACGCAGGGCATTATGGAAATAACAAGAACAAATCTGAATATGTAGTCTATCAATGGTAAATTTCTTGAGTGTGATTAATTTTATTGTGGTTATTTATATACTATCCTTGTTCCTAGGTGGTTCATGCTAAAATACTTGGGGGTAAAGTGTACGATGTCTCCAAGGAACTCTCAAATGATTTCAGCAAAATATACACACATACATGAAGGAAACATGTTAACTAGGTGAAGGATATACAGGCATTCACTATATATCCATCCATCCATCCAATCATCCATCCAATCATCCATCCATCCATCCTCCAATCATCCATGTATCCATCCATGTAATCATCCATCCATCTAATCATCCATCCATGTATCCATCCATCCATGTATCCATCCATCCATCCATTCATCCATCCATCCATCCATCCAATCATCCATCCATTCAATCATCCATCCATCTAATCATCCATCCATCCATCCATCCATCCATCCATCCATCCATCCAATCACTCATCCATCCCTCCATGCATGCATGCGTCCATCCATCCATCTAATCATCCATCCATCCATGTATCCATCCATCCATGCATCCATGCATCCATCCATCTATCCAATCATTCATCCATCCATCCATGCATGCATGCGTCCATCCATCCATCCATCTAATCATCCATCCATCCATGTATCCATCCATCCATGCATCCATCCATCCATCCATCCAATCATCCATCTAATCATCCATCCATCCATCCATCCGTATTTCCCCTGTCGCAGCAGTTCCGTTCTTGCAATTTATCTTTAAGCACATGCCCAGAGATTCAGTTAACAAAGATGTTTGCAAAGCACTGTCTGTAGATCAATGTATAAGAAGAGCATCTAACAACATGAGCAAGGATCACATACTTTCTAAATTAAAGGTTTGCTACAAAGCTACATTAAGGAGTATGATACCATTTTTATAAAAAACAGCACATTCATCTACACATTAATTTAAGAAAAAGGCTTAGAACTGCACAGTTGAACATGGTAGCTACTGTCCATGTACGCCTTTTTTTTTTTTTTTTTTGAGACGGAGTCTCACTCTGTCGCCCAGGCTGGAGTGCAGTGGCCGGATCTCAGCTCACTGCAAGCTCCGCCTCCCAGGTTCACGCCATTCTCCTGCCTCAGCCTCCCAAGTAGCTGGGATTACAGGCGCCTGCTACCTCGCCCGGCTAGTTTTTTGTATTTTTTAGTAGAGACGGGGTTTCACCGGGTTAGCCAGGATGGTCTCAATCTCCTGACCTCGTGATCCGCCCATCTCGGCCTCCCAAAGTACTGGGATTACAGGTTTGAGCCACCGCGCCCGGCCCATGTATGCCTACTTTAATATATAATAGTTAAGATTACATACAACCAACAATTCAGTTCTTCAGTCTCACTAGCCACATTTCAAGAGTATAACAGCTGCACGTGGCTAGCAGTTACCATGCTGGATAGTGCGGTTATAGCACAGCATTGCAAAGTTTTGTTTTGTTTTAAAAAGAGACAGCAACTCTCTCTGTTGCCCCGGCTGGAGTATAGTGGCATGATCACAGCTCACTAAAGCCTCAAATTCCTGGGTTCAAGTAATCCTCCTGCTTTAGCCTCCCAAGTAGCTAGGACTATAGGCATGCACCATCATGCATAACTAATTTTAAAATTTTTATTTTGGTACAGACAGGGCCTCGTTACGGTGCCCAAGCTGGTCTTCAAACTCCTGGGCTCCTCCTGCCTTTGCCTCCCAAAGTCCTGGGATTATAGGCGTGAGCCACTGTGTCTGGCCAAGAGTATGTTTTTCTTTCTTTTTTAAGAGAGTCTTGCTTTATTGCCCAGGCTGGTGTGCCATGGTGCGATCTCGGCTCACCGCAACCTCCATCTCCCAGGTGCAAACAATTCTCATGCCTCAGCCTCCCGAGTAGCTGGGATTACAGACATGCACCACCATGCCCGGCTTTTTTTCTTCTTTTTTTGAGACAGAATTTTGCTCTTATTGCCCAGGCTGGAGTACAATGGCCTGATCTTGGCTCACCGCAACCTCCGCCTCCTAGGTTAAAGTGATTCGCCTTCCTCAGCCTTCCCAAGTAGCTGGGATTGAAGGCATGCGCCACCAAGCCCGGCTAATTTTGTATTTTTAGGAGAGACGGGGTTCCTCCATGTTGGTCAGGATGGTCTTGAACTCCTGACCTCAGGTGATCCGCCCATCTCGGCCTCCCAAAGTGCTGGAATTACAGGCATGAGCCACCGCACCCAGCTACGCCCGACTAATTTTTGTAATTTTAGTAGAGACGGGGTTTCACAACGTTGGCCAGGCTGGCCCCAAACTCCTGACCTCAGGTGATCCACCTGCCTCAGCCTCCAAAAGTGCTGGGATTGCAGGCGTAAGCCACTGCACCTGGCCAGCTTTATTTTATTTTATTTATTTATTTTTTTTTGAGACGGAGTCTCGCTATGTCTCCCAGGCTGGAGTGCAGTGGCGTGATCTCGGCTCACTGCAAGCTCCGCCTCCCGGGTTCACGCCATTCTCCTGCCTCAGCCTCCCAAGTAGCTGGGACTACAGGCGCCCGCCACCACGCCCGGCTAGTTTTTTGTATTTTTAGTAGAGACGGGGTTTCACCATGTTAGCCAGGATAGTTTCGATCTCCTGACCTCGTGATCCACCCGCCTCGGCCACTTTATTTTAATTATATATCATCTTTTCTTAACAGCAACATGGTACAGCTGAACTCAGCTCAGAATACTACTAGAAAGTTTCATTTTCTAATCAATTCTTGAAGATGCTTCTACATGTGTCTGTCATATCCTACAGAGAGACAATCACTTCAAGGTATGGTTAGCACCTAAAAAATCTCTAAACAAACGTGGATGCCAAATTATAAAAACTACTACTAAATGAACATCCATAGATCTCTTTGGAACTCCTTTAGGCATACAGCAGTGTCAACAATCCCTTACTAGTACTGACATATCTTTCTATGGAAATATGCTCCTAAGTAAGCCAAATAAACTAGATTATGTGAGCAAGGATATATAACAGTTAAAAGGATTCAAATAAAGTGAAACAGACAAACAAACATCTTCAACAGTGAACAGGTCTCTAAGAATGCTGCTGCTTCTCCATAAGAGATATAACACAATTTTTTAGCATCTCTCCCTCAAACACCGACTAGCTCTACAGATTCTTTATAGAACCTGCATTCTAGAGAAATAACTTTCACATCACTGTAACGACAAAATCTAAAGGAAAACTATATTTATAAAGAAGTTATTTTAAAACCCAGTATAATTCAGATTTAATAAGATATCACAAAGCATTAATCCAAAAAGGTATAAACAGTGAAGATACAAAAGAAACGGTAGGATTATGCAAACTTACAAGGGTCATAAGGCACATGCCAGTACTGACATCCCACATCTTAATAGTCTTGTCTCTGGATCCAGACAGCAAGAATGGCCCAGGTTTACCACTTTTTTTAGTCTACAGAAAACATAATAAAAATTAAGTTGCCTACACAAGAAGTTAGGTACAGACTTTAAATGGTTTCTACCTAATAATGATCTATATTTCCAATTTTGTTGCATTTTGGTTGTTTGTTTTGAGAGAGAGTCTGGCTCTATTGCCCAGGTTGGAGTACAGTGGCGCGATCTCGGCTTACTGCAACCTCCGCCTCCCGGGTTCAAGCGAGTCTCCTGCCTCAGCCTCCTGAGTAGGTGTGATTACAGGTGTGCACCACCACACCAGGCTAATTTTTGTATTTTTCGCAGAGATGGGGTTTTGCCATGTTGGGCAGGCTGGTCTCGAACTCCTAACCTCAGGTGATCGGACCACCTCGGCCTCCCAAAGTGCTGGAATTACAGGCTTTTGAACCACTGCACCCAGCCCAATTTGTTTTTATCTGTTGAAATACACAAGTCTTTTAACACCATACCTAGGCTATACAGGAAGGACCCAGATAATATAAGAACAGAAAATCTCTGTTTAGGCTAGGACTCAGTTTTCATAAAACCAACAGATAATACATTTACTTTTCAACATTTCTGTAATCACTATTTAATTTAGCTTTTACAAATCCAACCAGAATCAAATTTATTTATTTTTTTGATCTGCATTAGGGAATATTCATTTATTTCAAGACAGGGTCTCATTCTGTCACCCAGGCTGGAGTGCAGTGGAACAATCACAGTTCACTGCAGCTCTGAACTCCTGGGATCAAGCAGTCTTCCTGCCTCAGTCTCCTGAGTGGCTGGGACTACAGGAGTGCACCACCACACCTGGCTGAGTTATTGAAAATTTTTTCCTCATTAGTATAGTGGTGAGTTTAAAAAAAAAACAAAAAAAAAGCTTTCTGTAGAGTCAGGGGTCTTGCTATGTTGCTCAAACTCCTGAGCTCAAGTGATCCTCCTTCCCTGACTTTCCAAAGTGCTGGGATTACAGGCGTGAGTCATCATACCTCTGGCGGTGTGATGCACCAGAATCAAATTTATGACACACAGCATGTAACCACCACCAAAGGGCAGTAAACAGAATCTGAAAATGCAATGGGCCAACCAAAATAAAGAGAACTCACAAGAGAAGATTCATTTAAGAGGGAACTGCCTCTCTTCTTTATTGAAATGTAGTTTTAAAAATACACGATAGGAATGCCTCTATCAAAATCAGTGTGGGGCTGGGCGCAGTGGTTCACATCTGTAACCCCAGAACTTTAGGAAGTTGAGGCAGGCAGATCACTTGAGGTCAGGAGTTTGAGACTAGCCTGGCCAACATGGCAAAACCTTGTTTCTACTAAAAATATAAAAAATTAGCTGGCAGGGTGGCACATGCATCCGTGGTCCCAGGTACTTAGGAGGCTGAGGCAGGAGAATCGCTTGAACCCGGGAGAAAGAGGTGGCAGTGAGCCGAGATCACGCTACTATACTCCAGCCTGCGCAACAGAGTGAGACTGTCTCAAAAACAAACAAAACTTTTAGACCATTCATTTTCATTCATTTATTAGAAACAGGGATCTTGCTCTGTTGCCCCAGGCTGAACTTTAACTTCTGGACATAAGTGATCCTCTTGCCTCAGCCTCCTGAGTAGCTGGGACTATAGCCATGTGCCGCTGTACCTTGTAGGTAATTTATTTTTAACATGTTAATCAGAAAGACCAAAATCATAAAGAGCACAAAGAATCACAAAGAAATGTGTTAAAGCTCCAGACTCAGCTAGTACTTTTAAATGATCAAGAACATCAGAGGCCACCATATGAAATAGTCTTCATTTAAAGAAACATTTATACCATCACATCTGGGATTAATTTTAAAAAATAAATACTGAAATGCATTTTACCATAAATTTATAAATAAAATTATTATGTTCATTAATGAAGGCTATTTTTCTGACAGACACTGTGAAGAGTAGAGAATTTCAAGATTCAGAATTCTGGGATGCAGATTTTTAAATGCATTAACAGCCATGAAACTGGGAATCAGCAAAGTTATCTAAGGATTTAAGATATCAGCAATAAAACCGTGAAGACAAGTTTATATATACAGTACCTCAGATCCTGTTGCTTCAGAGATGGAGGAATATGAGCTTTCTGGAGCCCAGGAAATGCATTCTACCACATGCTCATGCTCTCGGAGCTCAGCCTTGCATTCCTTTGTTGCTACGACCCACACACGCACAGTCTGGTCATTGGAACAGCTGGCTATCAGAGTGCCATCTTGATTTGGTCGTACCATACGTACCCATTCTCTGTGTCCTGTGAATGTCTTCACACAGTAGCTGTCAATATAAATAATAACTTACATTGTGAATGACAATCATCGGGACACTTTCCAGAAGTGATATAAAAATAGCTATGTACTGGGATGAAGAGAATGGTACCAAGTCAGAAATGCAAGTCGACAGCATAAATGTACAATCCCGGCTAATTAAAGTGGGAACAACAAGCTAACAGGCGCATCATTAAGGAGCTAACAAAATCAACATCTAGAAGATAAAATATATATAAGAAATAAAATATTTCAAAACTAAACGCATACTTAAAAATATTTCTAGCCATATTGGAAAAAAGCTACGCTCTACTAATCTGAGTAAAACTAGTAAGTTTGTGTGACAAAAATCAAGTGTAATTTTACGCACAACCAAATTCAGTCTAACAGAGGTATACCAGCACAAACATTATTTACATTTTCATTAAAACCCACAGAGAGATTGCCTAAAAGAAGACCACAGAGGAAAGAAGCCATTTCACAGAAAAGCCTCTCAAGGACATGGAGTCTCTCCTTACCATGTGTCTGTGCTCCTTTTTGGAAGACAGGCACAGACCAAGCTTAGTTTTAAAGTATATTTAGTATGACTGTCATAATGATCATTCTGGGTTAAAGCTGAAATGACTGAAACACCAGAACACAATTTTGTTTTGTTTTTTATAAATATGTCTTTAAGCTGATGCCTTTTTTTTTTTTTTTTTTTTTGGAGACAGTCTCACTCTTGTTGCCCAGGCTGGAGGGCACTGGTACGATCTTGGCTCACTGCAACCTCCGCCTCCCGGGTTCAAGTAATTCTCCTGCCTCAGCCTCCCAAGTAGCTGGGATTACAGGTGTGCCCCACCAAGCCTGGCTAATTTTTGTATTTTTAGTGGAGACGGGGTTTCACCATTTGGTCAGGCTGGTCTTCAACTCCGGACCAGGTGATCTGCCTGCCTTAGCCTCCTAAAGCACTGGCATTACAGGTGTGAGCCACTGATGCCTTTTCAACCAAGCTTACTTACCCAGTTTGCACTTCCCACATTTTTATGGTTTTATCCCTTGAAGCGGACACTAGATGATCTCCATTGGGCATGATGGCTACTGAGGAGACATTGTGGTCGTGGCCTGAAACACACAGCACGGCGGTGCGTTATGGCACATTAGGAAGCAGCACCCCCAAGAGCAGTGAGACATCAATTCACCATGGGGTCTCCCCACGTGAAAGCAAGTTCTAAATACACTGGATTTTATACAAATTTGATAAGAAACCTGGATTTACACGATAAAGTTAAAAAAATCAGTAAAAACAATCCACAAGGAAACAGTCAACTCCATTTAGGATTAAATTTCAACCTGTACAAATGGTTTAAAAACGTAAGGTATCAGGATTATCAACATTTGAAATATATTCATATACTTACCTCAGTGAGTCTGTTTACATATAAACGCTAGGAAAAACAATTTCTTTCTTTTTTTTTTGGTGAGGCAAGGACTTGCTCTGTCACCCAGGCTAAAGTGCAGTGGCGCAATCACAGCTCATGTAGCCTTAAACTCCTGGGCCCACGAGCTCTTCCCGCCTCAGCTGTCAAGTAGCTGGAACTACACAGGTGTGGCACCACCACACCCACAACATTTTAATTTTTTGTAGAGACAAGATCTCCGTATTTTGCCCACACTGGTCTTGAACTCCTGTCCTCAAGCAATCCCTCCTGCCTTGGCCTCTAAAAGTGCTGAGATTATAGGTGTGAGCCACTGTGCCTAGCCTGTAGACTGATATTCTAAAATATAAAAAAGATAAAACGAATGGGTAAGAAAAATGGGGAACTGGTTCTCTGTTTAAAATGGTGGGCCAGGCGTAGTGGTTCACGCCTGTAATCCCAGCACTTTTGGGAGGCCAAGGCGGGCGGATCACCCGAGGTCAGGAGTTCAAGACCAGCCTGGCCAATACGGTTAAACCCTGTCTCTACTAAAAATACAAAAATTAGCTGGGCGTGGTGGTGCTCACCTGTACTGCCAGCTACTTGGGAGGCTGAGGTGGGAGAATTACTTGAACCTGGGAGGTAGAGGTTGCAGTGGGCCAACATCGCGTCACTGCACTCCAGCTTGGGTGACAAAGCAAGAGGCCATCTCAAAAAAAGAAAAAAAGTGTTCATGTGTGGAATTCCTGTAATTATAAACTTCCCCAATGCATTTAATTGGGCACGGGGGGGCGAGGAGAACACAATCTTCAAATTATGCCCTTTAGGTAAACACACAGTTTACTCATGTGTTAACATCATGGATAATCTGTATGCACTCCTTGTACAAAATCCCAACATTCAAATGTCATCATGTGTAAAGAAACAACAAAAATCCCTACGTAATGAGCATCTCCTACGTGGCAGGTACTACACCAAGATGATTTATCTTATGACTTCATTTTATCCTCATGACAACTGTATGACTCTGGTATTACTACCTCTGTTTTGCTGATGAAAGAGGTTTAAATTTTCTAATGCCATAAGTAGACAAGTAGGAATCTGAACCCAGGTATCTGTCTCTAAAGCAAATATACTCTCGTTCCACAAACATACTGCCTCAGAAAACAGTTCCCACAACAAGACCCAGGAAACAACTTAACAATGAATGAGGGCACGGGATATGTACCCTTATTCCATTTAAGTGAGCAAGATAAACTGGGCTCCAGTTTTCACTATACCTACTCTCTCTGGTCTTCAGTTTCCCAACTACGAGAAATTAATAAAACACAAACAAAACCATTTTTAACTCAAATACAGATAAACGACCTGGCAGTTTTTCTTACCAAAAAATACTCATACAAATATTTTATATAAAGTACTAAGAGATACTTAAAACCTCGTAATAGAAACGACTCTCAACTACTGTGACTTATCCCTGGACTATCTACATCGTACGCTCTTCCACCAATACAGACAATTAAGAGGTGCATAAAGGAACCCCGTACACTATTAGAAACAATATTCTTTCTGAAGTACCATGATAGAAATTACTATTAAAGTACTATCCTCTACCCCTTACCATGCATGGTTCTGATGCATTCAAAGCCCTGAAAATCCCATAGTTTAATGGTCATATCTGCAGAACAGGAAGTCAGAAGCTTGCCGCTGTGATCGAATGAAATGTCCTGTACAGAGTCTGTATGTCCTTTAAGAGTTCGTTCAAAATCTCCAGTCTCATAATCCCACACCTGTCAAGTGAACAGAAAACTGTTTAACACCAACTCCATCACTCCTTTCTTGTTTCATATTTGCACTCAGCAGGCCAGTCTGGCACCTTATTGAGCAATTAACCAAACAAGTAACAAAAGATAACTAACTTAGAAATACTGTATCTCATGTACAAATTGATCTTTTTTCTACAGGGAAAACGAACGTTGCAATTATTAAAATCTATCTCTAGTACCACATTTGCAAGGTTTCTATCACATAACCAACTGTAATAGTGATAAAGTATAATAAAGTCACAAAACACAGTCCGTTTCCTGTCTCAGAGCAGGAAAGACATGTAAATAAGGAAACTTTAGGGGAAGAAATATGAGAAAAGAAAGAGATGGAAAGGAAAGGGAAAGAAAAGAAAAGGGGAAGGGGAAGGGAAGGACCTTAAGGGGGCTATAGCAGGTATTTGTATGTAGAGTATTTGAGGAATAATGGATCAATACTCAATCCTACTAGACCAGCAAAACTCAGACATCTGAAGAGCCAAGGAAAGTTTCAGAAGATGTAAACTGTTCACGAATAGCAAATGAACAAAAGCTTATGTCATTTTGAGTTAAAAAGTGAAATATGGCCGGGCATGGTGGCTCATGCCTGTAATCCCAGCACTTTGGGAGGCCGAGGCGGTCGGATCACAAGGTCAGGAGATCGAGAACATCCTGGCTAACACGGTGAAACACCGTCTCCACTTAAAAATACAAAAAATTAGACAGGCATGGTGGCGGGCACCTGTAGTCCCAGCTACTCGGGAGGCTGAGGCAGAATGGCCGTGAACCTGGGAGGCAGAGGTTGCAGTGAGCTGAGATCCACTATAGCCTGGGCGACAGAGCAAGACTCCACCTCAAAAAACTATATATATATATTTTTATATATAAAAATATATATAAAATTTTGGCCAAGTGCAGTGGCTCATACCTGTAATCCCAGCACTTTGGGAGGCTGAGGTGGGCGGGTCACCTGAGGTCAGGAGTTGGAGACGATCCTGGCCAACATAGTAAAACCCTGGTCTCCACTAAAAATACAAAACTTAGCTGGGTGTGGTGGTGCGTGACTGTGGTCCCAGCTAATCAGGATGGAAGGCTAAGGTGGGAGAATCACTTGAGCCCGGGCGGCGGAGGATGCAGTGAGCTGAGATTGTATCACAGCACTCCAGCCTGGGCGAGAGAGCCAGACTGTTTCAAAAAAAAAAAAAAAAAGAACAGTCACATTTTAAAAAGATAATTTTGGAGTGCAGTGGTGTGATCAGAGATCACTGTAGCCTCATACTCCTGGGCTGAAGAGATCTTCCTGTCTTAGTCTGTCGAGTAGCTGGGACTACACAGGTGTGCACCACCATGCCTGGCTAACTTTTTGATGTTTTGTAGAGATGGGGTCTCAGTATGTTGCCCAGGCTTATCTCAAACTCTTCCATTTTCTTTTTTTTTTTTGAGATGGAGTCTCACTCTGTTGCCTAAGCTGGAGCGCAGTGGCGCAATCTCAGCTCACTGCAACCTCTACCTCCCGGGTTCAAGCAGTTCTCCTGCCTCAGCCTCCTGAGTAGCTGGGACTACAGGCATGCGCCACCACACCTGGCTAATGTTTGTATTTTCAGTACAGATGGGGTTTCACCATGTTGGCCAGGATGGTCTTGATCTCCTGACCTCATGATCCACCCGCCTGGGCCTCCCAAAGTGCTGGGATTTCAGGTGTAAGCCACTGCACCTGGCCCTATGTTCTTTCTTCTCTTTCTCTTATTTTAATTGACAGGGTCTCCCTCTGTGGCCCGTGGTGAAGTGGAGTGGTGTGATCACAACTTACAGCAACCTCGAATTCTGGGCTTCAGTGTTGTTCCCACCTCAGCCTCCACAGGAAGTAGGACTACAGGTGCACACCACCACACCCAGGTAATTATTTCTTTCTTGTAGAGACGGGGCCTCGCTATGTCGCCCAGGTGGGTCTAGAGCTCCTGGCCTCAAATCGATCCTCCTGTCTTCGCCTTCTGAGTCACTAGGATTACAGGTGTGAGCCACTGTGCTCATCCCTCCTCCTGCTTCTTATCACAAATATTTTCCTGTGCCACTAAACACTCAGAAAGTATTACTTTTAAAAGAATTCTCGGTTGGGCATGGTGGCTCATGCCTGTAATTCCAGCACTTTGGAAAGCCGAGACGGGTGGATCACCTGAGGTCAGGAGGTCAAGACCATCCTGGCCAACATGGTAAAACCTCGTCTCTACTAAAAATACAAAAAATTAGCTGGGCTTCGTGGTGGGCACCTGTAATCCCAGCTACTCAGGAGGCTGAGGCAGGAGAATTGCTTGAACCCGGGAAGCAGAAAATGCAGTGAGCCGAGATCATACCAATGCATTCCGGCCTGGGCAACAGGAGTAAAACTCCGTCTCAAAAAAAAAAAAAAAAAAAAAATTGCGGGCTAAACCACCATTATAGAAAACATTATGGTGAACATTTCTGAATATAAAAAAATTCTGTCCTCATTTTATAATACTTAGGTCAGACAGCAATGGGGAAAAAGAATTAGTGGGTCAAAAAGTATAAACTTTTAAAGCCTTCATATACTCTGTTAAACTGATATCCCATAAGACTGTATCAAATGTAATGAGAATGACTACTTTATCAAACTCATCACTGGGGATTCTTATTTAATAGGTAAAATATCTTGACAATTTCACACACACACACGGTAATTTTTTTTTTTTTTTTTTTTTTTTTTTGAGACAGAGTCTCGCTCTGTCACTCAGGCTGGAGTGCACTGGCGTGATCTCGGCTCACTGCAAGTTCCGCCTCCCGAGTAGCTGGGATTACAGGTGCCTGCCATCACACCCGGCTAATTTTTCGTATTTTTTAGTAGAGACAGGGTTTCACCATGTTAGCCAGGATGGTTTGATCTCCTGACCTTGTGATCCACGTGCCTTGGCCTCCCAAAGTGCTGGGATTATAGGCGTGAGCCACCGGACCTGGCGCAATTTTTTTAAGACAGGGTCTCACTCTGTCACCCACACTGGAGTACAGTGGCTCAATCATAGCTCACTGCAGCTTCCAACTCCCAGGCTCATGTGATCCTCCCACCTCAGCCTTCCGAGTAGCTGGGACTACAGGCATAGGCCATCACACCTGGCTAATTTTTTAAGTACAGACGAGGTCTTGCTATGTTGCCCAGGCTGGTCTCTAACTTCTGAGCTTTAACAGTCCTCCCACCTTGGCCTCCCAAAGTCCTAGGATTATAGGCATGAGCTACCACACCCGGCCCGTAATTTCAGTGTTTATTTCTTCTACTGTTAGTAGTAAGGCCAAACTGTTGTTATTATTTGGTTAGTTGTTACTACCTTTTATTTTTTTGAGACAGTCTTGCTCTGTTGCCCTCGCTGGAGTGCAGTGGAGTGATCTCGGCTCACTGCAACCTCCGCCTCCTGGGTTCAAGCCAATTTCCTGCCTCAGCCTTCCAAGTAGCTGGGACTACAGGTGCACGCTGCCATGCCCAGCTATTTTTTTTTTTTTTGCATTTTAGTAGAGATGGGTTTCACCGTGTTGCCCAGGCTGGTCTTGAACTCCTGAGCTCAGGCAATCTGCCCGCCTCGGCCTCCCAAAGTGCTGTGATTACAGGCGTGAGCCACCACGCCTGGCCTGTTACTACCTTTTTTTGTGAATTGTCTGCTCCTGTACTATGTCCATTTTTCTGAGACGTTAGTGGTTTACACATCTGAATTCTTCATGTTATATATTAAAGTTGGCAATCCAGCTGGGCGCGGTGGTTCACACCTGTAATCCCAGCACTTTGGGAGACAAAGGCAGGAGAACTGCTTGAGCTCAGGAGTTTGACACCTGGGCAACATGGCAAGATCCCCTCTCTACAAAAAATAAAAAATCAGCTGGGCATAGTGGCACATGCCTATAGTCCCAGTTACTGAGGAGGCTGTGGTGGGAGGATAGCTTGAGTCTGGGGAGGCCGAGGCTGCAGTGAGCCATGACTGTGCCACTGTACTTCAGCCAAGGCAACAGAATGAGACCTTGTTTCACACACAAAAAAAGTTGGTAATCTTTCTTTTTTTTTTTTTTGAGACGGAGTCTCGCTCTGTCGCCCAGGCTGTACTGCAGTGGCCAGATCTCAGTTCACTGCAAGCTCCGCCTCCCGGGTTTACGCCGTTCTCCTGACTCAGCCTCCTGAGTAGCTGGGACTACAGGCGCCCACCACCTCACCCGGCTAGTTTTTTGTATTTTTTAGTAGAGACAGGGTTTCACCATGTTAGCCAGGATGGTCTCGATCTCCTGACCTTGTGATCCGCCTGTCTCGGTCTCCCAAAGTGCTGGGATTACAGGCTTGAGCCACCGCGCCCAGCCGGCAATCTTTCAATTGCTTATTAGTTGAACATATTTTTGAGTTTTGTTTGCTGTTTATTTACTTATCTTTTAGAGATAGGGTCTCGCTTCGTTGCCCAGACTTGAGTGCAGTGCCATGACCATAGCTCACTGCAGCCTTGACCTTCCAGGCTCAGGCGATCCTCTCAGCTCACCTCTTCTTTCTCCATGTTTAAATTAGTTCTAGCCGGGCACGGTGGCTCACACCTGTAATCCCAGTACTTTGGGAGGCCAAGGCGGGTGGATCACTTGAGGTCAGGAGTTAGAAATTAGCCTGCCTGGCCAACAAGGCGAAATCCCGTGTCTACTAAAAATACAAAAAATTTAGCCAGGTTTAGGGGCGCACGTCTGTAGTCTCAGCTACTCAGAAGGCTGAGGCAAGAGAATTGCCTAAACGTAGGAAGCAGAGGTTGCAGTGAGCCAAGATCGCACCACTGCACTGCAGCCTGGGCAACAGAGCATCTCAAAATAAATTAGCTCTAAATGACAATCAGAAAAATCAATCTAAAAATTTAAATAATGTAATTAAAAATACTGTCATGAACTGGTCTAAATATACATCCCTCTATAATATTTTTCATAAATTATTGTTCAAAGGTTGATGACAACTGAATGTTTTTAAAAGAAACCAGTTTTATTCATCAAATGCATGTAAGACATTATTTAAGACAATTTTATTGTTATTAATAATTATAATATCAGCAACAGTTTATTGAGCCCTTACCATCTATTTGCCAGGCATTGTTCTGTTACATTCATTACATATGCATTACTTTTACACTGCAGAATATAATACAGTTATTTATTTATTTGCTTATTTAATAGAGACGAGGTCTCACTTTGTTGCCCAGGCTGGCCTCCAACTCTTGGACTCAAGTGATCCTCCCGCCTCAGCTTCCCAAAGTGCTGGGATTACAGGCATCTGAGCCACAGCACCTGACCACACAGATATTTTTAAATAAGAAAATTGAGCCTTAACTGTATCAACCCCTTTGCCCAAGATAGTCATAAAATTACAAAACACTTTTTGTATGTTGTCCTTTGAGTATTTTGGAAAATCATTCTATTGCAGTTGTCATTTAAAAATAACTTAGCTGGCCAGGCACAGTGGCTCACGACTGTAATTCCAGCACTTTGGGAGGCTGAGGCAGGTGGATCATGAGGTCAGGAGTTTGAGACCAGCCTGACCAAGATGGTGAAACCCCATCTCTACTAAAAATACAAAAATTAGCTGGGCGTGGTGGCGGGTGCCTGCAATCCCAGCTACTCGGGAGGCGAAGTCCAAAAGAGGACAGCTTGTTACTGATGCTGATACACTGCTGACACTGAGTGCTCCTCTGGAATCTGGCCAGCAAAAACTGTTTTAAACAGCTTCCATGTCCTAAATCATTTAATCCTCCCCCAGACCCTACAAAGTAGGTATTTATTAATAATCTTCATTTAATAAATCAAGAAAGCCACAAAAAGTTAACTTGCCCATAATCACATTAACTATTGAGTGGTAGAGCCAGGATTTGAACCCAGAGCCAGTGCCCCTGACCACTAACTATCCTACAAAGCCTCTCTATATAAATAAGATGATCAGCTTAAAGTTACTAAAATGATGATTCATTAGAAACAAAGAAAAGTATTTCTAAAATAAATCAGTCAAAAGTTAACAAAACCATATATAACTACTTCATTAATGAAACAACCACATGTGTGCACATTTAAAGACTAAATGGTATGAGGAGGTTTCCTGTGGCCAGAAAAAAATAAAAATAAAAAGACCAAGTTGAAGGGTGGACTCTAAGTAGTTGCTGTGATACGTGGTATGATTACAAATAAAAAGTTCTAAAACTTCCATTTGTAATAATTTTAAATCAGACTTAATAGATACATTTTAAGGGGGTACATTTACAGTTCTATTTATGCTTTTATAATACTGTTATAAAATCAACAGTTAAGCCTAGATTCTAGATTTTCCACCTTTTTTTTTTTTCTTTTGAGACAGTCTTGCTCTGTTGCCCAGGCTGGAGTGCAGTGGCGCAATCTCGGCTCACTGCAACCTCCACCTCCCGGACTTCAAGAAATTCTCCTGCCTCAGCCTCCCGAGTAGCTGGGAATACAGGTGCCCATCACCACACCCGACTAATTTTTGTATTTTTGGTAGAGACAGAGTTTCACCATTTGGCCAGGCTGGTCTTGAACTCCTGACCTCGTGATCCACCCGCCTCAGTCTCCCAAAGTGCTGGAATTACAGGCATGAGCCACCACGGCTGGCCAATTTTCCATCTATTAAAGAATGTCTACCTCTATCCCAAACCTCACAAGAGCAGTTGTAGTGTTTTAGTACATAACGATGAAAGACTATCATGAAAAAAATTTAAATGCATGTCTACCTATTTTTTAAAATGGAGTATATTAATGTATTAGGCATATAATTATTTTACCCTCTAGAAATCCATGATGCTTGTATGAATGTAAGACTCCCTTACAATGACTCCACAGCCACCCTCCTAAATCACAAGCCCACAGGGTGCAAGTCACTGATTTAGAAACTAAAGAAATCACATAAACACACTGTAAAACAATGTTTAATTTGAAGAACTAGTTAAGTACAGTCGCATTTAAATTATGCCTGTATTTATTTTTTCTTTTTTGAGATGGAGTCTTGCTCTGCCCTCCAGGCTGGAGTGCAGTGGCGCGAGCTTGGCTCACTGCAAGCTCCGCCTCCTGGGTTCTCACCATTCTCCTGCCTCAGCCTCCTGAGTAGCTGGGACTACAGGAGCCCGCCACCATACCCAGCTAATTTTTTTGTATTTTTAGTAGAGACGGGGTTTCACTGTGTTTGCCAGGATGGTCTTGATCTCCTGACCTTGTGATCCACCCGCCTCGGCCTCCCAAAGTGCTGGGATTACAGGCTTGAGCCACCACGCCAGGCCTATGCCTACATTTTATGCTGAACTGCTATATGACATATACAATCTACTCACATTTTCTTAGTTATACTTTTTTTTTTTGGAGACAGAGTCTTGCTCTGTCACCCAGACTGGAGTGCAGTGGCGTGATCTCGGCTCACTGCAAGCTCTGCCTCCCGGGTTCACGCCATTCTCCTGCCTCAGCCTTCCGAGTAGGTGGGACTATAGGCGCCCACGACCACGTCCGGCTAATTTTTTTGTATTTTTAGTAGAGATGGGGTTTCATCATGTTAGCCAGGATGGTCTTGATCTCCTGACCTCATGATCCACCCGCCTTGGCCTTCCAAAGTGTTGGGATTACAGGCGTGAGCCACTGCGCCGATTGGTTACACTTTTGTAAATGAAACTTAATATCTGTAACTAACTTACTTTGAAACAACCCTTAGTATAGAGAGACCTACCTAAATCTACCTATATTGCAACTATCTTATCTTTCTGTAGGAGGTTTATACAACTGTCATTTTACTGTGTCTGGAACAAAGGCAACTTAAAAACAACTCTTTTCCTAATTAAAAAAGCACAACATTAAAAGGTATTATATGTTTACTGTGAAAAAAAATTTTTTAATGAAATATATAATTTATAAAATGAAAAGCTCTTATATTCCCCTACTCCTGGAAAGCCAATTTTAAATACATCAAGGAAAGTCCAATTTAAATGAATCCTCTACTGAATTCGTTTGCAGTAAAGATTCACCCTATCAATTACTAGTTTTGTCAAATGGTATTTCACACACAACCTCTGTTTAAAGGTAAGGCACACACTTTTCATCCTCTAAGAACAAAAACTGTTCAAGCACAAGGTGATCTACTGACATCAACTCAGTTAGTGACACCCGACTTTCTCAAATTCACCATCGAACTTACCTGGCAGCATGCCTCTCAGGAGCCACAATGGTATTTTATTCCAATTCTGTCTTTAAGATTCAGAACCAAATCACTACATTTCAAAGAGTACCTCCTGTCCCTCTGCATAGGCCCTCATTTTCAGGATCTTTTTTTTTGAGACGGAGTCTCGCTCTGTCGCCCAGGCTGGAGTGCAGTGGCCGGATCTCAGCTCACTGCAAGCTCTGCCTCCCGGGTTCACGCCATTCTCCTGCCTCAGCCTCCTGAGTAGCTGGGACTACAGGCGCCCGCCACCTCGCCCGGCTATTTTTTCGTATTTTTTTTATTAGAGACGGGGTTTCACCGTGTTAGCCAGGATGGTCTCAATCTCCTGACCTCGTGATCCACCTCAGCCTCCCAAAGTGCTGGGATTACAGGCTTGAGCCACCGCGCCCGGCTTATTTTCAGGATCTTTTAATTTTCTTCACCCTATTAACTTTAAGTCTGCTTTTAGCAAAAAATTACCTTAATAGTAGCATCCTCTGAAGCAGAGACCATAACACTGAACACAGGATGGAAAATGACTCGAGTGACTGGACTCCTGTGACCACTCAATGCATATTTTTCTGGCGGACGGGGAATCCATTCTTTTGGGTCTCGTTTCTGACCAAGAGGTCCACCTGACGTAAATTCTTCTTTTGCTTCATTTAGCTTTGATTCTAATTCCATAACCTTGAAAAAGAGCATGTAGTTACGTACAGATAGATTTCAATAAAAATAGCATGTGACATTTAAAAAAACTGCATTTTGCAACTATATATGCAGGATACTTGAAAAAATTTCAGTAATCTCCAAGCATTTGTCAAATTTAAATGAAAATTATTTATTTTATACAGCATCAAAACCTAAGTCATGAGGAAACTAAAAACTGAGAAAAATTCAGTACAATTGCCTTAACTCTTTAACACAAAGAAAAACTTCAATTTATATCTGGTGACAGAGTCTTCTAATCAAAGAAGGGCAGTGAATTTGCCTTGGTCCCTCTAAGGCTGCTACTCTTAGTAAGTTCTTTCCAAACCACATTATATATGGTAATCATATTAATAATAAAAGCTAATATTTATTGAGCATCTACTATGTGCTAAGCACTTTTCTAAGAGCTTCGTAATAAATGATCAACTCATAACAATGTTATTTACTTATTCTAACTTTGCCTATGAAGTATACATTTTAGGACTGGAATATTATTTGTTGTATTTACAGATAAGAAGAAAAGCTCAGAGATAAAAATGACTTGTCTAAGAGCACACTGTAGTGCTCTTTTCCCAGCATCAATCACAATGGCTCCATGTGTTCTTTCCTTCTAAGTGCACAAATGAGTTCTTTCAGTATCAATTCCTCCAAGTCAGGACTATGCAGATTCCACCCAGTCAGCAACTCCGGATATGCGAGTTACCATGTATCTGCAATAATATGCCTAGGTCATACTTTTCATAAAGCACAGAAAATGTATTTTTATTTGCTTTTTAAAGATTAGATGCAATTATTAATTAATGCAGATGAATAGTTATTTTCAGAAAGTTTATATAACTGAATACAACTAATTTTAAAGAAACAAGACTTAGTTACCTTCTTCTGTAACCTAATAACAGATGTCCATTTTTTTTCCAAAAGACCAGCATACTTTTTATCTAATTCTTCATTCTAGAGAAAATAAAGTTAGAACCTTTTAAGAATGGCTTAACTATGATCCTCAAGCCAAAGATTACTCATCTTTAATCCCAAACATTACTAAAAATCTGATTATAAAAAAAGGGAGTGGCTGGACACGGTGGCTCACCTGTAATCCCAGCACTTTGGGAGGCTGAGAAGGGTGGATCACCTGAGGTCAGGAGTTCAAGACCAGCCTGGCCAACATGGCGAGACCCCATCTCTACTAAAAATACAAAAATTAGATGGGTGTGGTGGTGCGCGCCTGTAATCCCAGCTACTCGGAAGGCTGAGGTAGGAGAATCACTTGAACCTGGGAGGCAGAGGTTGCAGTGAGCCGAGATCACGCCATTGCACGCCAGCCTGGGAGACAAAGCGAGACTCCATCTCAAAAATAAAAATAAAAAATAAAAAAAGGGAGTGAAAATCAAGTTCACTACCAAGTAGACCACAGTAACAAATGACAAAATTGTGCATAACTGTTAACTACAGATACCTGAGTAAAAATCCACTCATTAACTCTACTTTGAAGAATTGTTAAAAAGTAAAACATACCATATCTAATTCAGCTTCCTTTTTAAAAACTGAATATGCCTCTTCATAGCCATTTGAACGAAGATAATCTGCTATAGCTCGATTTCTGAAAGAAAACAAATTCAAATGACTCCTAAAAAAAAGACCTCATTTCTATTTTGAAGAAATAGAATTTATTTAAAATCTCATTAAGCCAAGATACTCTTGAGAGTATTCCCTTTCAAATCATACAAGTATTTCATTAAAAAGGACACCCCCGCAAAGCCCTCAGAACTTTTAGCCTCTGTCATAGTA